>NW_028277063.1:3936323-4239117 GCF_059951505.1 Python bivittatus
AATCCAAGTATTTCACAATTCTCAAGATGATAGACCTTGTTTTTTCTCTTGTATTTCAGTGATTTTATCTAGCCATGTCTGTCCCATAAAGTGATGATGTACTTATTCTTCCCTTTTCCTGCTTGCCTACAGAGACCGGTTTGCCTAAATAGTTCTCTGGAATTCCTACTTCCATATGAACATTTGGCGAGATCACTGGAGATTTCTCTGTTTTCCTGTAGGAGATTGGCTGTTGCAATTCAAGGCCTTTATCTATTGATGGCTCCAAAAACTTTATGAAGTACGTGGCCATTGTATTCTGGTATTTCCATCTCTAAAGTCTGCACATCTTTATACAGTATTTGTACAATTGGCTCACTCTTTGTGGCACCATCTAGAAACCAGATAAGCTTGGATATCGTTTTTATGTTAAAGAGTCTTTCTGCTTTCAATCTTTCTCTAAATTTGGAGTCATCATCTCTGACTCCTCCCAATTTTAGGGCTTACTCTCTTCTGTTTGGGGCATATTCCTTGATCCAGCACATTTCATCTGCAGGATAAAGTGTTTACAATATAGAAGTCAGTACATGAGTTTCACATAGTGCCATGTCAAACTCTGTGTTGGATTCAACAGCTGTCACAATATATGTTGGCCACAACCATGTTAATAGATTATGTTCTTCTACAGATACAGCATCAATGGTTCCTTCACTGCTTTCCAGCTCCTTTTTATCCTCAAGCAAATTACCCATTCCAGCTCCACTTCAAACTTACCTCCAATGTTAGATTCATTCCAACAGCTTAACCCAAGATTTTTCTCTCAGAGCCTCTATCAAGCTCCTCATAATGGATATGTCTTTAGCAAGTTGGAGAGTTCATTGTTATGGTCTGATTATAAATACCAAATGGTCACAGTTGGTGATCCTTCAGTGTAATGGAGCTTCTGGTGGTATGGAAAGCCCTCAAAACGTTTTAGGCTCTTGACTCAGTGGTACTTAGCCACTGACAATACCATTCTTTTATCTGAACCAGCACAAAATCTCTAAAAGTTATCTTTGCATACTTTATCATACATTGGTATTTTAAGTTGACAAGGCACTGATCTAGAAGAATCCACATTTTTTTGGCAATGATTTGCCAAAAAGGGCTTATTGGTTTTGTTGCAGTGAATGTATAGCAAGTGATTTAATTATCATGTCCACTATATAATCTTCCTCTGTCAACACATTGTAGGATGCTGTCATGCTAGCTGTTCCCTCATCTGCTGCAGCACTCCTGGATATGCCATGCTTTGACATCTGTAAAGCTCTTCTGGCTGCACTGGCAACCTTTATAAAGCATTATCAATTGAAGGATGCATTTGGATGGGTAGAGTTGTCTTCACAGGCCTTATCTACCACCTGAAAGTAAAGGTTGCTACCTACCCTATTGTGATTGTGTAGCTGTGGTTCTTTGAGTGATGATCTGTGATCTGGGCATTCATGTGACCCCCTTTCCATCCTGTGTAGTTAGTCATTCCACTATGGCTGTTCGTGCTGGCCTCAAGGAACTCAGGTAAAATAATGGTAGCTTTTCAGAACATTCACATGGTAGAGGGGCACACCAAAATCAGCTTAGCTCTAGAATGTTCTGAACTGGATTGTACAAGCACATGAACACCTTAATATGTGAATGCATTGATCGTCTCTCAAAAGACCAGAGTAACAGGTCAGCAAAACTTGTTCTTTTTACAATATCTTGTTGCGGAATTTAGAGCTTTAGTCAAGGAAGTAGAGGGGTGGGAGAGAGAAACTTTGAAGTTACTAATCAGTGCAGGGGTTGGCATCTTTTTCAGATGGCCTAGATGCATTCCTCCACAAAACTAAAAACAACCCTCCCAACATCTGACAATTTTTTATCCCATTTACCACCAGTATCTTGTCCGAGGACACTGAAGTCACATTAGATTTCAGCTTTCATACATAAGTTCAAATGGAAAAACACCAAAATCTTGGGTGATTCACTTTTTTCACAAAATCTCAGCCTTTTTTAAAAAGTAGAATTTTTATTTGTTTTGGGGAGTCTGCCAATACTGTCTAGGAGTGTGATAGACAATGTTCAGTTGGCCCTCATCTGAAGAATCTGTATGCAATTTTTTAACATCAATTTTCTTAAGTTCCTACTCTTTTTCTTCCAATCCAGGCATTACTTCAAACGAGTTATAGTGGCTGCCCGAACTAAGAATGCCCATCTGGTGCTGAAATGCTTCAAGGACATCCCTCTGGAAGGTCTGGAGCAGCTGCTGCCATCTGTCAAAGTCCGCACCTCCATCTTCTACAGAGCTCTCCTCAATACCATGCTGATGGTGAGCGGCTTGGCCCTCTTTGTCAACGTGGGCATGGTGGTGCTCTCAGACCTCAAGATAGGCACCACTACCCTGCTCTTCTTCTTTGCTGCCTTAATGGCCTTCCGGGCCTGGAAGGTAGGTTAGTCACCAGTGTTTCCAGAAGCTCAAAGCTGTGAGCCAGCAAATATCCTGTTCAGACCTTAAATGTAATTAAATGCAGTAATATAATGTTTTAATAATTTTCCCCTTTCTGTAACATGAACAATTATCATTCATTGGCAATTCTTGAAGGAGCTCTTGGGGGCTCTGGACTAGGGAGATGAAGAGGCATGATTATCCTTGTAGGAGCAAGCTTAATTTAATTGAGGTTCTTCTAGGGCAGAAAAGAGGCTTGGCTTCTATCCCATACAGCTGTCAAGAGCTTTATGGCAGAACACATGTCTTCTGCTTAAAGGAATCTCATGTGGCATGGCTGGAAAAGCTCTTTTTCTTTCAATGTGTGGAGAGCTGCTGCCAGACAGACAGCACTGAGATAGAAGGTCTCTAACTTCCTGTATAAGGAAGATTTATGTCTTCCTGCAGACCTTTTGGCTTTGTTTGAATAAATATCTGGGGGAGGGAGTGCAGACCTTGGGGATAATGTTTCTTGGGATAAAAACTGATAGCTGCAAAATACTCTTGATACGGGGGTAGGTAACCTTTTGAGGGCTTAGGCAATATTTAACTTTTGGGGTTGAGAGAGGTTACAGTGTGAAGGGTGATAAAGGCAAAGTAGACAGACAGTGTCATGCATTGGATGGGGCTAGGATTTTCCTTTTTTTTCAGGACTTTCTTTCAGGAAGCAGCAGGCTGGGGTTTCTCTGTGCTTTTTTAACAGTTAAATCTGTTTTAGAGTTTGTAATAGTTTTTGTGGTTCCTGCTCCAATGGCAGGAAATGATGCCAGCAATTTTCTCCATTCTTGTCTCCTAACTTCAGGAGTAAAGAGAGGCCACTAAAAGGGAGTCAGACTTTACCTGTTGCGCATCACGACCCGAAAGTATTGCACTCCCTTATTGGGAGTATCAATGAACATTCTGCTAGGATATCATAAGTATGCAGTGTCATTCCCATTATGTTACAGAGAGGTGTGTGTGCACACTCTGGTGTGCTTCCTCCAGGAGGCATGGATCTCAGCTTTCCTTTTGCTGTGTCTCTTGCACGTGTGACCCTCCCCTCCCCCAAACGTGGCCTCCTAAGGACTCAGATATCCTGCATTCTTTTGATAGGTCTTTGGCCAGCGGCGGAACATCCACTCTCTTGAGCTGGTGCATATGCTGTACTACCGCAGCACCTCCAACAACTCAGAGCTTTTGGATGCCCTCACTCTGCGGGCCCAGGAGGAGCACGCCAAGGAAGTCATCTTGGCCCACAGTTTCCTGCTGCGGTGCCATCCGCAGCACCAGCACCCCTTGCCAAAGGAAACAGGTGTTGAAACAGGTATTGTCTAGCTTTGATTCCTTGGGCTGGGATGGGGTGCCCGAAAGAAAAGGAGCCCTTCTCTGAGAATAGGCTTCAGCTCCAGTAAGGTCTCTGACTCATCCCTTTGTGTTTGCAGACTCCAAGCCTGTTGAACATCTGAGGGAACAGGTTGAGGCTTGGCTGCGCCTGCACTCTGGGCTGGAAATAAACTTCTGTGCCGAACGTGCCTGCAAGCATCTCAAGGAATTGGGAATTAGGGGAGCAGCCTATCCTGTCATTAGATAAGAGCTTCCTGGGGTTGTTTTAGTTGGTGTTTGGGACTCTAAATCAGCCTTGTCCCCACTGTCAAACCCGTGGTATTGAGCATGCCAAATTTTGAGGTCAAGAGGATGGAAACACTCATTTTTCCAAAACACTAAGAAAACAGTGCCCTGTGGTGTAATTACTCATGGCACATAGATGCTTGGAAGCTATTGGATTTCAGCTACTGAGATGTGCTTCCTTCAGCACCACATCTTCTTCCAGATATCCTGCTGGAAATGTAATGTCAATATGTGCATGCCATGAAAATACTATTTGGGGTACAACATTAAGCCTCATTTTACAAAGCCATAATGCACCTCAGATTCTCCTCTTTGCGGAGAGGGGTTTCTTGCTTTTAAAATATCCCAGCACTTTTTATTATACATGCTACTTTTTTTTTTGTTTTGAGCTGCTTTTCTTTCCCCAAGGAATGAGTGGAAGCAGTTTACATTTGAAATGAGCACTGTGCAAAGCAGTGAGTCTCTTTTGCATTTAGGGCAAGATGGGTTTTTAATATCATGAGCTATCCTGCTGGGGGCATTTCTGAAAAATATATTAACTCACTTCTATAGCACTTTGAATTGCATAGTGTACACTTAAAGTCATATTGCATGCTAGGCTTCCTCTCTTTATTTTTTTTGGCCAGTTTTACAGAGATTGCAGAGGTTGATGCTTCCCATGCTGTATGGTCTTGAACAAAATAGTAAATTAAGGCAGTGTGTATAGAAAGATTGCAGTAGGTAAGTTTTGAATTACTGGAAGAACAGATCCCCATTCCCCTCAGTTTTGTTACTAAAGCACACTATTGGGTGGGTGGGGGCTCCTCAGATTTGAAGACTAGGAATTTGCACATGGCTAAGGAATTCTCAGTTACAGGGGCAGGGAGTGCAGTGCTGGAAAACCAGGTCAGGAAGAGATCATCATGGGCAAAATCTATGTGGTTGCTAAGAGTTGACAATGATTTGATGGCACATCATCAAATCAAAGGAATTATTGGGTGCAAGAATTGGAATGATTTTGCTGCTTGTGAACATGTGAATCTGATCTTATTCTACCTCCATGGTGACTCCCTGTACTCCTGTCTATAAGGATCAGTAGTTTATGTATGTTCAACGCATGTGTGCATATACTTGGAGAAATTAGTTCTTTATTCTAAAGAATGTTCTTGGAACAGGTGCAGAATTGTTCACTGCTAGTTGTAAGACATGAGGCCTCTCCCACTTCCCTTTCCCACCTCCCTTTGTCTCAAGAGAGCCTCTATGTTCCCTGTGGAATTGCCACAGAGAAGCATATATCAGATTTGTATTCTGTCCACACAGTGAGATTATTACAGCAGCAGCAACCCAGAATTCTCTAGTTTCTGTTGAAAGCTCAATCATAGACATTTTTTGCATAAAGATGAGTGAGGCAAGTGCTGCTTACATGTACTCATCTGGTCTCAAGAGATCCAAAGGTAAACTCGTAGTAGTATGATGATTTAGTTGAGAACATTTCCACGCTGTTCACTTTGGATCCTTCAAGTAGACCAGTGCTGCTATCTACAGTTACCTATTTCAAGATGCTAACTGAGTAGCTGTTCCGTGCTGATACCTATCTGGATGGTGGTAGGAGAGGAGCCTCAGAACAGATGGCTTTAGCATGGCTTTAAGCCTGAGCTTATCATGCCCAGAATGAACACTGAGTCTGATTATCATCTTCCACCAAATGGGAATGCTGTCATAGTTTGTGGGAGATACAGAAATGTCTCTTTCTTTGGTGCAATAAATTTTTTTGTGCATCACTGCATTTTCCTCTCTTCACTGTGTCTGGTTTTGCATTGTTTACAGAAGTTTCCAACATTTGGAATTTTGGGAACGTGTTGGGGTACTCTAGCAAAATGTCAGTTAAAGGCTTGCCTACACATAGTTGCTGTGAGGGACAGAATCAGTAATTCAATAGTACCTGTCATCTCTTTCTAGTCCCCCCCCCCCGATTTTTGCAGGACACTTGCTATTACCGTTGCCTAGCTTTGCCCTTTTTCTGGCCCAGGGGACATGCTTTGAAACAAACCATTCAGCTGCAATTGCCTATTGCTTTGTTTTCTGAGAAAGTTGTGGGGATCATCTGTGGCCAAGAAGCATTTTTTGGAAAGTAACCTGTCATAGGCTTGCATGTGAATGGCAGATGCAGTCCACCTTCCCTTCAGCTCTCAGAGAAGAGAGACAGATGTACTTTTGTATAGAGATATTTCTCTGACAGCTCAAGGGAAGATGGACTGTATATACCATTCTAAAGCATTTCTTGTTACCCCCAAGCATCAGTACCTGGATAGCTTTTAAAGCTAATGGATTGTATGTAGTCATCTAAAGCGTGAAGGTCTGTGAGTTCAATTCCTGGTAAAGGGTTTGAACCTCAGAGTAACATCTGGCTACCCACGTCTGAAGAGTCTCAATAAAGATGAAACTGATCATGTGGCCAGTTCTGTGAGTTGGCAGGTACTCAGCCCCCAAATCCTTATTTATTAGCTGTTATACTAGAATTTGACATCTGGGCAAAACAATGATTGTTTTCAAAGCAATAACAACTCTGCTTTTTCCTCACTACAGATAGTCCTCGTTTAGCGACTGCCTCATTTAGCAACTGTTCACAGCTATGACATGGTGAAAAAGTAATGTTGTGATCAATCTTTGCATTTACGACCTTCACAGGTCTGTAAAGCAAAGGAAAGGTGAAGCAAGCTCATAAGTACAGTCATGGTTTCACTTAGTGATCACTTCACTTAACAACTGAATTGCCGGTCCCACTTGTTGCTAAATGAAGATAACCTGTATAGCTTTCTTGCAATAACATATCTTGAATTGTATTTCTGCCAGTACCTTCAAGTTGTTTTTTAAAAACCTGTTCAGCACTGGCCCAGGTCACAGAAGCCATATTCCTGCAGCAAGCAAGTTGCAGTATGGTCCTCAGGCAGGGTTCCTGCTCGTTTTCATGATGGTGAATGGTAGAATCATTGCTTTGTTGCTAAGTTTGCCTCCCAGACCAATAATCCTTATTCTTGCCTTGGCCAACAAATAAAACTAGAATGGCTGGCATATGCCACTTGGCTTCCTCCATTGGCCATGCTGGCAGCGGGTGACAGGACCTGCACTCCAGCACATTTGCAAGGCGATAATTCAGGAAGACTGAAGATGTGGATTCTTCGCAACTCAAATGACACACATGTAAGTAGCTGACATTTATAAGCCCCTCAGAGGACTACAGTCTTAGCAGGTGACAGCATCTGGCTGACCTTCTGTACTATTGTCAGGAGAGTTGTCAAAAGGATCAATTTGAGGACATCTTGCTTGTTTTACCATAGAACATGATCCAGCAAGGGAGAATCCGAAGCATGTTTGAACCCTCCATTCAGTTAAAATATCAAGCATGAGAAACTTCTGGCTCTCTTGCTTTCATCCATCTTAATAACCAGCTGTAGTACAACATCTGGAGGGCCACCTTATTTTCACGCCCTGCTTAACATTTGTTCAATAGAGGCCATTTTTAAAGAGGGGAGAGATGAATAAACTTGTACAAGTTTAATAAAGAGGTGGATTCAGATGAGGTGCCTCCAGACTCTTCTTCAGACATGTGTACCCTACATTGCGCTTCGATGCCACTGAAGCTGAGATTGGCTTCTTCCAACTTCCTCTGTTGCAGTATATATGGGAGCACCCCAAAGAATATGCCAAACCACAACGTATTTTTAATCATTTGTCAATTCCTACTCTTCAGTAGTTTCTGCTCTTCTCTAGCTGCCCCTCATGACTTATAACTTCCCCCACTTTTGCACAAGCCAGTAGCATGAGAAAACTTAAAACACTTTGAACATATAATGTTTGTGTATATGAATATATTGCTCATTGTGAAAGGGTAAGCTGGTTGATGCCTGGTTAACACTTGGATGGGAGACCACGAGGAGATCCCAGGGCTAGCGAATAGATTGGGAAGTTGAAAAAAAAATCTTAGGTGGTAGTGGCAAAACCACTAGCCATATCATTGCCAAGAAACTATAAAGTCACCATAGTGTACAACATGAGAGAAACTGCAAGTGCTACCTGTTATCAGAACTACCCCAGGTCTAGATCAAAACTGCTGCAACTTAATCTCATGACAGACATCCATCCCGGCTTTCTTTATAGTAGAACTAAAATGGAAGCAACTTGGCCACGTTGGTAAAGCAATCTTTTTCTGATCTTTTCCAAACTCTGAATAATGGTGATAATATATTTTTATATCAAGGAACAGAAGGTTAAGATGTAGAATCCTACAGAATCAACATAATTGTACTGTGTTACTGCTTGCTTGTTTAAAGCAGTGTTTTTCAAACTCAGCAACTTTAGGCTGTGGATTTCAACTCCCAGAATTCCCCAGCCAGCATGGGAATTCTGGGAGCTGAATTCCACACATCTTAAAGGTGTTAAGTTTGAAAAACTCTGGCTTAAACAAAGAACTTTTGCAATTGCATTGAAGACTATAAGCATGCCTTCCAAAGGACTAATAGTCTGCAGCAGATGAACACAAGCCAGCAATAATTTGTTCTCTGCAGAAACCACCTGCCTAGAATCTCTGTTTAGTGCAATCTCTTTGTACATCTGGGCTCTCTTATTCCTATGGTTGCTTGGGTTCTTATAAAAAGAGAATTCCTATTCATGTTTGGTGGTGGATAGATTCTTCAGATCTCAACAAGATTAAATATTTATTCATTCCCAGGCACAGATCTGTGCTTTGCCAGATGGTAAATTAGCACCCTCCATAGATTTGAAGCTGCACTTTTGCCTAATATGGATGGAAGTAGGCTACTTTGTCAGAGAGGCAGACAGTGCGATAGTTACACAGACAGGCCAAAAGCAATTCTTCCCAGTTTTATATCCCACATGTGCAAAATAAACAAGGGTGGCCTAGGACCAATTGGTCACCACCACTCAGTACTCACCTATTAAAAAATAGGGGGGGGGGAGGTTTGTAAGCAGCTTAATACTGAAATGTCACAATAAATAAAAAGTAGTTTGTCCAGTTAGAATGCAAGGCAGTGAATGAACGCAGCAGTTTTAAGTGTGGCTAACCTTGATGCTAGCTGTGTGGATTATATTTAAGTTGCAGGATGCTACAGATAGTCCTCGCTTAATGACTGCCTCATGCAGCGACCGTTCAGAACTACAATGGTGTAAAAAAACCAGCTTTGTGACCAATCCTCTCATTTATGACCATCACAGTGTCCCACAGTCACATGATCACCATTCGCATGCTTCACAATTGGCTTCTGACAAGCAGAGTTAATGGAGAACACAGAAGTCGCGGTCATATGATGTCTCACTTTACGACTGGTGAGTTGCTTTATGACTGAATGGGAAGTGACATTCAGTAAGCCTGTCATGGTCACATGATTTTCCGCTTAGCAACCACAGCATTTTGCGACAGAGTTGCCGGTCCCAATTGTGGTTGCTAAATGAGGACTACCTGTATCATAGTGTTTCGTGCTCTCTTTCCCAAATATGAGCTTCCCCTGTGAAAGCTAGGAGAACTGAAGTGTTAAGCATTTGCCATCCCAAAGAAGAAGGAAGATATGGCTCTGTCAAAAGTCTTTTCATTGCTTTTTAATTCCTAAAATACATATAAAATATAAAAGCCATTGGAAGAAGGCGAAAGGGGACGTTGTGGAAAACATCTATTTTGGGACTTGCAACCAGATTGCCCAGCAGAAACTACTGGAGGATCAGGACTGTTGAAGAAAGATGGTACACAGGCATAATTATGGCAACATTTCTTAAACTGCAGATTTTTAGATAGATGTAGGCAGCCTACAGTCCCTGTCATTCTCAGCCCGGTGGTTGGGAATAAAGGGAGATACCTTTTGAAAAAGCTGGAAAGAAGGCAAACAAGATCTGCCCAGAATAGACTGGATTAGTTAGGCAACCTGAAATACTTTAGTATGAGTGGGACAAATAAATACTTTTGTTAATGTACGTGCACTGAACAGGGAGTCACAACTGGTTGTAACTCACTGAATAGAGTTACTGAGAGCTACAGGTAGTCCTCATATAGTGACTGCCTTGTTCAGCAACCATTCACAGTTATGACGGTGGTGAAAAAGTAACATTGTGACCAATCCTTGCATTTACAACCTTTGCAGGTCTGTAAAGCAAAGGAAAGCAGAAGTAAGAATGTGAGCACAGTTGCAGTTTCACTTAGCGACTGCTTAGCTTGATGACTGAGTTGCTGTCCCAATTGTGGTCGCTAAACAAGGACTACCTGTACTATAAAAGAATCTGATGTTTTAAGAAACAGCAACAAAGATCTTAGATACAGAGTAACCAATATCCCACCAACCAAACCCTTTCTCTACCCCACAAATATATTTAAAAGTAGTTATTTTCCCTACCAGCTTTTCCCAAGTAGAAATTTCTGAAGCTAATTTTTTTGTGGGGGGGAGAGGGGGGAGGCATGCCAAAGGTAGGATGAAACAAATCTGTGGGAATAGAAGTAAAAAAAAAAGTGGAAATGGCAGTACTGTACAGTAGTGACTACATAACTGAAGCCCACTAATTTTGTATATGTCCTGCATTTCAAAAGGCAGGGTCAGTTGCATAGTTATGGCCACCATCTTTACTTTTTTGTCCTCCCCTACAGATGCCCCTATTTATAAAATAAGAAGACACTCTTTGAAGTGTAATGGCACATGGGACTGAGTTGCTGTCCCAATTGTGGTCGCTAAACAAGGACTACCTGTACTATAAAAGAATCTGATGTTTTAAGAAACAGCAACAAAGATCTTAGATACAGAGTAACCAATATCCCACCAACCAAACCCTTTCTCTACCCCACAAATATATTTAAAAGTAGTTATTTTCCCTACCAGCTTTTCCCAAGTAGAAATTTCTGAAGCTAATTTTTTTGTGGGGGGGAGAGGGACAATTGGGACAGCAACCTTACATTATAAGGTTAAAAATCCAGGGGATGAAATTTGATTTTTATAGGTCATTTCAACAACCAAATGTGAGCTGCGGTCTGTGTCATCTAGTTGTCCTAGCATAGTACCTCAAGAGTTAAGAAACCAATGCAGATTTTTAGGATCATTAGAAACTTTTCTGAACAAGCAATAAGCACAGATTCTGCCGCCTGTTCTTAAAACTTTAAAAAGTTCAACGATTTTCAACTGCAATTTAATAGGAATTTTATCCACACAATATTTTTGCTCCCAAGAGGCAAATGTGAAAATATCTGCAATAAAACCAAAATGTTAAGAAACGGATTCTTATTTAACTTCCATTTTTAAAATGATTTTGTAATGGTCTGTGAGAAAGACCTCAAGAAATGGGGCAAAGAAATGCTGCCTAGGGAACAATCAGATAAGAGAGGGCATAGCCCGCAGCTGCATAATGGCTGGAGAAAGGGGCTCAGAAGGGAACCTCCTTAACTTCTCAGGCTGTAAAGGAGGTGGCGGGAGATCTGTACTTCTAGACTTGCAAGAGTCTGTTAATGTAACCTTACAGTAAAGTAGAATCAGCTCATCTGTTTGTGTTTCCTGTCTGGTCTATCTGGGAGGGATGACAGAGTTTTAAAAAAACCCCACCTTTGTATTTCAATTTGCCTTCCAATCTTGAAAAAGAAACGTATTTTTTTAATCTATACTACCAATGCATCTGTATATTTTTTTCCATTAAAATACATATTTCAAATAAAAGTTGATTTCTATAAAAAAAGGGGGGGGAGAGGGAATGTTTGCCACACTGCAGGTTATCAAAAAGGGAGATTAAAACAAAACACTACAGAAGGAATACATTGTCCCCTCTTTTGGAAAAGTAAAAGGTGGGTATAATCTACATGTACATAATTACAAAAAGAAGAAGCAAACATTTCTCCAGAAATGATCCCTGAATAGGCTGATACGATGGCATTATGACATATCATTTTGCCAGCAAAATATTCACGTACATGGTAACCTCTCAGAGACTAAAGAAATGGCCAGTGTATGATGGCACACCTAACTTCCCATATCATGGGATGTACACAAAAATATGCAAACGAAAGTCATGCACTCATAGTGCAATAACCCCCACGGATCAAGCTACACATTGCGTAGAATTTTGTGCCATGAGTGATTTCAAAAACTGCAAAGAAGGAATGCATAGCTAAGTTTAGAGGAGACCGAGTCTCCTTCCAAGGCAAATGGAGACGTTTCCCTGCTGTCAGTCACTCTTTTTTCCGAAGGTGGATATAAACAATCCCACTGATAAGAGCCAAGGGAAAGGAAAACCAGGCTAGCACGAAACAGTGACCGTAGGAGCCACCCGGCATTCGGCCACGCTGGAACGTGTCCACGTGGATAGTGTAGATCAAGGCAGCTGTGAAAACGGAGATAGCTGGGAAGAAACCCAGTAGGGAAATTAGTACTGAGTTACAGCTCCATCTTGCTTCCCCATCTTCTTTAGCATGCAACCTGAAAGATAACTACATCTTTCCCACCTGTATAGACAGTTCCTGGGGTGCAAAATCCCACCAGCCACCCGTGCAGATATGCGATAGGCATCCCAGGATCCAAGAATGATCAGCACTAGAGTTAACTGGGCAGACTGGTGGGGAACCTGTGGCGCTTTGGATGTTCCTGAACTACCGCACCCTTCTTACTGGCAGTTCTGATTGGAGTATCTAGAGGCTATTTGAAGGGCTAGGCTTTCGCACTCCTGATCTCCACTTCCCAACGGGGGCTTGCAAGGTCCTTATATTGAAAAGATAATTTGGGGCAAATGGAATGCAACCGCTTCCCAGATTCATCCAGGGTTCCAATGAAATGGCCAAACATCCCGCCAATTGTCTCTGTTAGGTTAGACCCGCATGGCTCCCTCCTGTGCTTCCCTTCTAATGTTTCTTTCTTCCAAGGCAAACATCTATGCCAGTATTTCTCAAGCTTAGCAACTTGAAGATGTGTGGACTTCAACTCCCAGAATTCCCCAGCCAGCCATGCTGGCTGGGGAATTCTGGGAGTTGAAGTCCACACATCTCCAGGTTGCTGAGCTTGAGAAACACTGATCTATGCAATGGCCCCTTCTGTTTTACATCTTGCACATGCAAACCTCCCCTCCCCTACTGCTCAGCCTCAGCCCCAATCTTTCTTCTTTCTAGTGGCTACCTGCCCTCTCTTTCTCTGCGATTTCATAGCCCCTAGGAGGTGATTAAATTGGACCCTTACCAGTCAATATCTGGAAGATTCCCGTGGCATAAAACAGGCTTCCCCGCTTCATCGTGTAGAGCTGCCACATGAAAATAATGAAGGCCAAGCTCGAGAAGAGAAGGCTTAAAACCATGAAAGCTTGGACTGCATGAAGCCATCCTGGAGAGAGAAACCATTGGAGAGAAAAGACCATCAAGAGCAGACCTTCTGCCTTCTCCAATCAATTTTCCAACAGCCCAAATGGCTGAAGTGTTTCAGTCATGTTTGCTGGGAAATTCCAGGAGCTGTGGGCCCAACACATCTGAGGAGGACCTGGCTTGGGAAAGGCTCCATAAATGCATCCATATCTTGGAGTAGGATGGTCAAAATCAGCAGCACGGCAGATGGATTGCCCCTTCCGAACGGGCATGCAGGCTCAGTGCACGCAACATGTTCTCTGCCATCTTGCCAATTTTGAGCCTTTCCTGCAGATGCTCCTGGGTAGCAATGAACAAAAGGGCTATTTCCACAAAACACTCAGTATCCTCTCATATACTCACTACTATCAGACACTGGGTGGCAAGTCCAGTTCTGGTGGTGGGTATCCATCAAGCATTCATACCAGATGTTCACTGTTTCTTTATCAGGCAGAACCCACCATGACTAGAACAAAAGAGGCAAAGACATGAAATTAGGACAGAAAATATGAAGCCAAAGAGGTCACCTTTCCAAGTGAGTAAATGAGGGTTAATAAACTGCCTCCAACCAACAACTGGTTGGGGAATCTCTATAAAGTCTTGTTCACTCCCTTTGAAGCCACAGACCCCCATGAACACCAGTAATTTTACAGCAGATGAGTCCTTATTGTGCAGAGAGCTGAGTGTGCTACTTTGAAAATAATAGCCACCAACCAGCAACAGCTGTAATAACTGCAGTTTGGTAATAGTGATTTACACACACACACACACACACACACACACTGAACTGATCCTTGGAGTTAAACTGCACATTATACTGTAATTGTAAAATCTGTTTCCCCATCATGTGGAATCAGGGAGGGAAAATTCATTCAATGGAACAAGAAGCATTTGAAAACATTCTGGCTTTCTGAAATATTTTTCCACAATTTTTTCCCCTCAAGCTTTTCTTCTCTAACTGGTTTTATGTGCAGTCTGGCAGTGATATTGTCAAGCTGTGGAAGCTGCCACACATTCCTGAATCTCTCTCTCCCTGCAGCTTCTCCAAATTTTTCTGGCTTCAGTTCCTCCTTCCTGGTATGTGGCCACTCTGTCTCCCCACCCTTTCTCTATTCCAGTGTTTCTCAACCTTGACAACTTTAAGATGTGTGGACTTCAACTCCCAGAATTCCCCAGCCTGCATGGCTGGTTAGGGAATTCTGGGAGTTGAAGTCCACACATCTGAACGCTGCCGAAGTTGAAAAACACTGCTCTATTCCTTCATTCTCCTTTCTTAGTGGACAATGGAACTTCTGCTGATTTTTTTAAAAGATGTTATGTATTTGGTCCTCCTGAACTTGGAATTGGAGGCAGCCGTAATATACTACTGAAGAACCAAGTTGGGAAAAAGCAAAAGGGAAGAGTTGCAAGGGAGAATGTAAAGTGGAAGGAGGTAAAGCAAATCTTTGCAAATTACTTTCATCCCAAGTGATACAACAGGGGACCCAATGCAATGTCTCAAATACACATTAATATTTTAAGGCAGTGTTTCTCAACCTCGGCAACTTTAAGAGGTATGGACTTCAACTTCCAGAATTCCCTAGCCAGCATGCTGGCTGGGGAATTCTGGGAGTTGAAATCCACACCTCTTAAAGTTTTGTGGGAAATGTGAAATCCACACATCTTCAAGTGGCCAAGGTTGAAAAACACTGGTCTATGGCCTCCTCTTGATGTCTGAGGAGCAATTAACTTGAATAGAAAACTCTAGCTGGTATTTTCAAGGGATTATCTCCAGTTCAGTTTATCTGAAGCTCTTAGATATTTGGCTTGTGAATAAATCTGGTTATTCCTAACAGAGAGATGGGTAAGTGTGTAGTAGCGAAGAGCATCTAGGGCACATCTAAATGTCTCCTTAACTTTGACTCAAAGTCCTCAGCTAACCAATCTTGAAGAATACATCTACATGACATAGCCTCCCTCTCATTCTTAGCCCTTAACCAAGGCAGATTAATTTCTTGTTTTTCTGAACCAAAGCTGAAGTGGTGTTTTCCATGTTCACTTGACACCAGCCTCGCTATCCACATAATTGTGGTGGTTTGACGGTGACCAAGCTTATGATGCAACAAGAGGTGGGAGATCAAGCCAACTGTCTGGATGCGTCCTTAGTTTTTATCATTATTTTTTCAGCAGCGGGCAGTGATGGTGGGTAGAAGTAAGTCTTTCAGCATTATTCCCTAATTCCAACCCACATTACTCTATATGTAAAACCTTCATCCTAGCAGCAAATATTTTATGAGTCTCCCTAGATAAACAGGTGATGACAACATAATAAAATATATCAGGAGGTCAGAGTGGCTTGTTATGTTGTTTTCTTCCAAGTGAAATGCTGAGCAAAATTATTTACTATCCTTGATTAAAGCTTGCTACCTTATGAAAGAGTCAGAGAAAGTTTTCTCTAGAGTATAGATTCCACAGCATACCCTTGTGAACTCCAGATGGCTGGAGGGTTCTGGGAATTGTAGCATAACAGAACTGGGCACAAAAGGGTAGGGAATGTTAAACTAGCTGAGCAACCCTAAAACAAAGGATTTAACCTGCAGATTAAACACTAGAACATTTAAGTTCTTTCTTACCTTGTCCAATGTGGCTACGAAGAGTAAGATGAGGATGAGAACGTGGAGGGCTGTGACTGCAAAGAGAAGGAAACTCATCCTGGCAGCTGAATGGAGAGAGAAGAAAAACATACATTAAATTTACACATATCCTTCCTCATTGCTGCTCGGAGCAACTAGGAACCACTGTCTTCCCAGGCAACATCAACTCAACTGTGTCCCCAGCTCAAACTGATAAATTCTGCTCCCTCCAGATTCTGCATCCCAGAGTCTTTCTCCCTGTTATCCAGCCATCCCCATGTCCCTTCCGAAGGATTCACAAATCTCAACTCCAAGGAAAAAAATGGAACATTTCTCCTGTTACTCAGACCTTAGCCAGTTTATTCCAAATGGTCTCAGGAAGCTCAGATTTTGAAGCCCTTCCTTGAATGCAACGTATTTCCTCCTACCCCACATCAGAGAAAGCAGAATCTGGGCTCCTCCCGCTAGTTTAAATTCCTGCGGCTGTAAGCCTGGCTTAATATGATCCAGATGTTTCAGAATTATGTGAGCTCTGGGCAAGCAGAGGGAGGTAGAAGGGGTAGCAACTGCCTAGATATGTTGCCGTCCTTCTCAGTCCCATCAACCTCCCCCTCCCCCCCCCATAGTTTGGTTTTCCTCCAAATGGCAAAGAGGGAATCTGGATAGACAGTACAGAGCAGTGAAAAGAAATCTGGAGCTGAGTTTAGAAATAAACAAAAAATGCTGACATTTTCTCATCTGATTCTTATTACTAGCAGCTATTTTCTCAGTTTGTTTTAGTGCCAAAGTTTCCCTAAATACGGAGCTTTGCTGATAAGGTACATGGCTCAGGTTTATGTTTTTATTTAATATTGTCAAGTTAATCACCAGGAATTCCTTTAACAGCAAATCTGATTCTCCAGTTACTTGTATGATGACCATATACTGACAATAATACATTGGCTGAATTCCTACTTTGCAATTTAAGATGTACATTTAAAAAAAAATAATGTACACATTAATCTGGCATTTAAAACACATTTCACCCTGATACATATTAAGCCATATGTATTTCCCATTCTGGGAAAATTTAATTCATCATCACCTCCAACTTAGAAATGGAAAGATGCTGGTTAATCCATTAATTCAATTCTTCTTGAGAGTCCAAGGAGTCTTTAATCTTCTATAGCTCATATTGTTGCACATGCTGGCTGGGGCTGCTGGAACTTGTAGCTCAACCCCAACCAAAGCATGGCCAATAATATGAGGTTTTGGGATCTTTGACTTGACAACATCTGGAAGGCCTTATGTTGCTCATCCCTGAACTCTAGCAATGGATGACCAACTCTTTGAGTTTTATCATGTGATTTTAAGTGATGTGGGAGGCACCTACTATTATTATTTAAATAAAATGGAAATGGCCTAAATCTTGTAAAATCTCATCTGAGCCATAGGAGACAACAATAGCACCTTTGTCCTTCTTCCTTAGCAAGAAAATGTTTTGGGGTCAGCCTTACTGATGACCACTCCTGAGATTTGAAAAAGTATTTCATTTCATGTTAGAATAGTTCTTAACTTTTGTGCCCTTGGCCCCTTTTAGAGCCTGGCAAAACCTACAGACTACTTCTGAGAAAAATGTTTTTAAATGCATAAAATAAAATAGTGAAAATTAAGTTGTAAATGTTATTCCATCAAAGCCCATGGATCCCCTGAAAACTATCCATGCACCCTCAAGTCTATGGACCCCAGGTTAAGAACCCCTGTTTTAGAATAAAATAAGAAACCCAGTCTGATGGGCTAAGAGATCTAAGCCAGCCTCCTAAGGCTGAGAATTCTGGGAGTTGTAGTCCCAATATATCTGGAGTGGGTAAATTGGGCAATATGAGTGTAAGCTACAGGATAGCTACAGATATCTCAACTCTCATAGTAGGACAGCAGTTTAGGGGATCTCATTATCTACCATGTGATTATTTTTCATTCTGATCTGCTTCTTCACTAATGCTGCAATATTATCCTTGAAGTGGCATTTCCTTCATTTGTAATCTAAATAGAAAAATTCCATGGATTGGTTCCTACATTTGATTCTTTAAAATTCTCTTCTGCTTTCTGTTTCACATGGGCAACTTTAGCAAGTGACGCATTTCAGAGACTAAAAAGGCGTTCCCTTCCTTGTGTAATCCCCCACCAAGTAATTGAAGTTTCCTGACATCGGCAGTAAACAACCTTCTCCAGTGCCGAAGGTGGTCAGATGATGGCTGGGCTAGGAAAGCTGTGAAAGAGTTAACCTGCTGCTAAATCAAAAGACACCCATTCTTGGAAAGCTTGGTTACTCTGCAAAGATGCTTAAAACAGCATAATTATAAGGTAACATGTACAAAAATACATTCTGTAAACTTAGCAGCACTCCTTGCCCTACAAAAATAGGGGGAAGCCCTGCAAAATTCAGCTCAAGCTTAAAAGCAAGCGCTACTGTATTTGAAGAGATGTACTTGAAGAAAAGTTTGCGGAAACTCGACAATCAATTCCATCTCACAATATTCTGTATATATTTATTCAGCAGTATATGTAGCCAATGAGACTTACTTGTGAGTATGTCCACATCGGGCTCCAGACTTAAGAGTTTTTTAAAATTCTATTTAAATCTTAAAGATCTACGGTAATCTGCATGAAGTCCAGTTTTTTCACAGTAAGGCCATTTTTAAGTTTTTCAGCTTCTTCTTTGCACCATAATTAAAAGTTACTTAATAACACAGAAAGAAATCCAGTGTACTAGCCAGTGAGTTGGGTTTTGCATTTCATTGTGATGTAATAGACCCATTTTAGGAAGAACATAACCCAGAAGTGGGGAATCTGTAGTTTTCCAGATGTTGCTGAATGACAACTCCCAGCAGCAACCCCAGGCAAGGTCAGTACCGTACTGAGGAACGCTACAAACCTTAATCAGACAACATCTGGAGGATCATACATAGCCACCCCCTTCCTTACAACTCCTCACTCCCAGATTTTTCCCCAGTGCAGTTTGCGTGGAATGAAGGCCAGGTATACTTTACGCCTTAATTTCCAGCAGACCACCCTCCTGCTAATTCTCCAACATCCCTTTTTCTTTTTTATTGCGGTCGCCCGCCGGCCCTCCGCCCAAGAATTAAGTGTTTTGAAATCTAAGAGAATCGCGATTGGCTAAAATTGGGGGATTCAGGAGGTGGAGCCTCGGGATTTCAATTGGCGGCTATTCCACTACCTTTCCCCCAATAATTTAAATGAGAAGCTGAGGGGCGAATGGAAGCAAAAGATGCGTTCGGACTCCTTTTTTTTCTAGACTGCTGTGCTGTTGTTCATAGACTGGCCAAACTACCGCGCCAAACAATAGAAAAACTCAGCGAAGGCAACGACCCGCGTCTGCAAAGCAGGGCGCGAATGATAATGGAGGGAGAGAGGGTGGGCGGGTGGAAAAGCGATCGCTGGAGAAAGGATGGGCGACCTAGGGGTTAGATTAGATGGCGGGGGGGGGGGTGGCAGCGGGTCGGCTGCTCCTCTGATAGGTTGGCGACGTTTCTCTCCCTGCTCCCGACCCTCTTCCAGCGCGTAAAGCAACCGGCCGCCGTCCCTCGTCTCCTTCTTGCCTCCCACGAGTCCCCCCCGGTCTAAACGGTTGAGATCTCGCTCCCCTCCCTCCTAAAACCCCTGCAAACCCCTGACATTCCGGGAGTAGCGCCCGCACCAAGCCCCCGCTCTCGTTTCTCACTTCAGTCGGTCTCTCCAAACTCCGAGCTCCCGACCCGCAACTTTCTCTCCTTCCCGCCCCCCACCGCGGGTTAGTTACCTGTTGGCAGCGCAGCGCTGGGCAGGGGCGCAGACGATCCGTCTCCCTCGCGCTCAGTTCTTCCGAAGTTTTGCCTCTGGACTTCCCCCCTTTTGTTTTTTTTTTAAAAATACAAATTTAGTTCATCCTGCCCGTACCACGTTCTCCTCGCCCTGCCCTTGGCATCTGGCCACGTGGGTGGGACCAGAGAGCGCGTGTCTGGCCTGACGCCTCAAAGAAGGGAGCTGGGGAAAGGGTGGCTCACTTGGGAGACGCCCGGCTTCTTCGCAAGGAAGGAGCGCGCCCCTCTGGCGGTGCCTCCTGGCTCATTGTGGCCGTTAGCTGCAAGGGGAGGCAGATCGTAGTCGTTTCCCCTTCCCTCCCTGCCA
This sequence comes from Python bivittatus, assembly GCF_059951505.1. Taxonomy (NCBI): domain Eukaryota; kingdom Metazoa; phylum Chordata; class Lepidosauria; order Squamata; family Pythonidae; genus Python; species Python bivittatus. Next base: position 3,956,533 of record NW_028277063.1, read on the forward strand.
CGAGAAAAAAAAGTCACCTGTTGGATCTCTGCCTGTGTCTCACCAAAAAGATGGAGCAGTCCCGATGCTCTCATACTCCTGTGCTCATACTGTACAAGGGATGCTGGTGGATAATTTTGAGCTCAAAACTCGAGTAAAATCACCTTATTAGAGCTTACTGTAATATATATTGTGTCACCTGTTGGATTTCTGCCTGTTCAGTCAGTTCCAGCTCTTCATGACCCGATGGACCTCATTTCTCCAAGACTGTGTGTCAGGAACTGCCTCTCTGAGTTCTTGTAAACTCATGCTTGGGTCAGGAACCTGGTCGCCTTGCCTTCTCTGTACCTCCTTTTCAATTACCTTCAATGGTCACAGGGTCTTCTCCAATGACTCCTGCCTTAACCTTATGTGTCCAAAATATTTAAACTTTAGCTTCATTATCAGTGTTTCTGATGAGCAATCTAGCTTTACTTCATCAAAGACTAAATGATTCGTTCTCCTTACAGTCTAAGGCAGTGTTTCTCAACCTAGGCAACTTTTAAGATGTGTGGACTTTAAGTTGTGTGGACTTCAACTCCCAGAATTCCCCAGCCAGCCCGGAACTGGAAAAACTATTGCCTTGATGGTATATACTTGGTTGTCAATGGGATGACCCTGAATATTAATATTTTATTTGGGGTGTATACTATGGGAGTTCAAAATGGGGTGAGCATCTCTACTGAATTTGGAGATCTTTTCTTTCTGATAAGTTGGGGTTACCATCTTGTTCTCAGAGCAAGACAGCCCAAACAGGATGCCATCTGGAACCACCTCTGGAGTCAGGAGTTACCATTCTTTTATTTTTATGGTATTTTTCTTTTCTCCAGCTCTTTCACTCCCTTACAAACACACACACACACACACACACTTTGGACAGCATAAAAGCTAGCCAATATTATTGTGGCATATCCTTTCATGGACTGTAATTCTCCTCCTTAGATTCTTTTAGCATTATCCTCAGCTGGCAGTTATTTTTCCTGGCAAGAAAGTATGTCTACTGCATTGGAGAAGAAGAACTGAGAGGCAAAGGTAAAAAAGAGAGCGGGGGGGGGGGGGGAATTGCTAGGCTAGAGTACATAGCCTATTTCAGTATTCTCTGATTGTGGCCAACCACTCATTCTTCAGCAGCTGGTGTTCAGTGGTACATTATCTCTGAACATAAAAGATCCATTTAGCCATTAGTATTAGTAGGAGTTTTATTTATTATGAGCTTATAGCTAAGCACAGTAGAGATGTAAAATAAAGTAACAATTGATGAAATAACATACTACAATCTATTATAATAGCATCATAATATAAAATTAGAGCCTCTAAACTAAAAGGTTCTTGACACATAATAATATCAACTGCTATACATATACAGGTGAAAACGTTTATATTTTAAAGCTACTTCAGAAAGGCCCATGAAAAAGCAGCATTTAATGAAACATTCAGGTGATCCAATCCCATGGTGGGAGTCTATTCCAAAGAACCAGAGCCAGCTGAGAGACAGCTCCTAATTAATAATAACCAAATCATAGTTATCATTATTAAATAAGTCTGATTAAGGAATCAATCATGCTTTTTAAAAATCTGGTATCTTCCAGCTGCACTGAGATTGCAATCCAAAAATTCCCAGTCAGCAAGATATTCCAGTCAGGAATTCTTGGGGCTGTGGTCCCAATATATTTGGAGGGCAACAGTCTCTGAACAATGAATTTGTCTAAATCCCTTTAAATGGTTATTAGTACATCATGCATTGGGGTAAATAATTAATCAGACATTGTATACTTTTAAAAATCTGGTAACAGTCTGTTTCACTTGCGCTTGTAAAACAACCCCAAAATATGCTGAGACTGGATTCCAAGGCCCATCACAGCCTGTTGCTGGTACCTGGCTACAACTATGGGGATCTAACCCCTGAACTAAGACTGTCTTGGGCTGCAAAAAAAACCAGGATGACCCTAGGTGGCAGTGAGGGATTAGTGTTTTCTGTATCTCTTTACTATTACCCCAGGGGTTTTCTGGATTTCTGCAACCTGGATCTGATAGTCATAATTTTTTTAAAAAGGGGGGTGTTCTCTTGGAGGGAAAGAAAAAATAGTGTACAGGGTGCCTCTCACACTAGTTGCCTATTTTACTCAACCACAGTTGCATTTCTGATTAACAACTTTCACAAGAATGCATCACTTTCAGGGAAAATATCCAAAGGCACTTTACAGCCGTCTGTAAAAATAACAGCGTGCTTTGTAACCTTAGGTCTGTGGTACATAGACAATTTGATTATTTTCATCCAATTATTTGCTGTCTTTCTGGCAGCTCAAGGTGGTTAACAGAGATGGGGAGAGGGATTAATTACAAACAATTGCATCATCTATAAAAACAAGTATAAGCCCCTATCCAGCTGAGCAGCCAGACCAATTCACATGCAAAATATATGCCTGAATAAAACAAATGTTGCTTCGGTGGACAGGTAATACAGAAGAAGTTAACTTCACTTACTTTCAGAGCTCCACAGCCCCTAAAATTAATTTTGCAGTCTTAAGATACTGTCCCATTCAAACATTATATTAAACCATAATGTGCTTCATAGTTTTTTGGCTTAGCTGTTCTTTGACCCTAGCTATTGTACTTTGTAAACTCTGCTTTATTGCTCAATGACTTTTGAGAACTCAGTTGGCTGTGTTTTGTTAAATAAACCTATATGTTAAACATCCATGGCTTGTGCAATGTATGAACTCAATCATTGTCCCCAGTGAAGAGGTCGAGATTAAATAAGCATGGGATTACACAATAAAACTATGTGTATTCACAAGCTTCCTGAAGGTGGGACAAACAAGCTTTAAATCACAATTCAGATTAATAACCTATTCATATATTGTATATACTCATGGATAAGCTGAGAATTTTAGGTGCCAAAGTGCACCCAAAAAATTGGGGTTGGCTTATCTGCAGGTGGGCTTATCTGTGAGTATATATGGTACATTTACTACCTAACTGTGTAGTACAGTGTTTCTCAACCTTGGCAACTTTAAGATGCATGGACGTTGCTGGCTGGGGAATTCTCGGAGTTGAACTCCACACATCTTAAAGATGCCAAGGTTGAGAAACACTGGTGTACAGGTAATCCTTGCTTAACAACCACAGTAGGGACCTGGAAATTGGTTAAGTGAGGCAGCCGTTAAGCGAGTCACCATGTGACTGGACTTGATTTCACAAACATTTTTATGATGGTCATACAGTGAATCACCATGATCGTTAAGCAAATCACGTGGTTGTTAAGCAAACCCAGCTTCCCCAATGGACTTTTTGCTAGAATTTGCTTAACAACCACGTGGTTCACTTAACAATCGCAGTGATTTGCTTTACAACCATCATAAAAAAGGTTGCAAATCACAACCACGTGACCGCGGGGTGGGGTGCGAGTTTGCGATGATCGTAAATGCAAGTACAGGTTGTAAAGCACTTTTTCCAAGGCTGTCATAATTTTGAACCATCATTAAACGAACGATTGTTAAGTGAGGACTACCTGTAGTCTAATGCTTAAGGGATTGGGGTAAGAGCAGGGAAACCCAGGTTCAAGCCCACCTTCAGCCACATAAACTTAGCTCTTAACCCAACCTATCTCACAGAAGAAGTGCTATGTATGTTATGTATACTACCTGGAGCTCCTGAAAGAGCTATACATTTAACAAATTTACAATCATCAAATTTACTATCCAAATGCCTAAAGACTAGTAAAAGATGGCTGAAATCATTGTGTTTACTTATTTATTATCACACCTTTCCATCAAGAAAAAAATGGAATAAATAAATTAGGTACTCCAATTTTATTCTAAACAAGGCTGCGATGTTTTTCATATATACGTCACCTTTCTTCCTCAGGGAGATTCAAGAAGTTCTCAGCAAATGCTAGCTCTTCTAGAATATGGAACACGGGGCAAAAGGCTGTGCCTTGTGGGGTGAAGGGGCTGACAAATACGGAGAAGGAATAGGTGGCAAGAAAATAAATAAGAGAAAGGAACAGAATGAAGTTTCAAAGTATTCATTTATTCAGAAATAAGTAACAACCTCAATGACAGAGAAAATACAGGATAAAATAGACACAGAGTGTCCCAAGCTTGGCAATTTCCAGGTGTGGGAATTTGAACTCCCAGCATTCCACAGCCAGCATAGCCCTTGATGAGAATCCTGGGAGTTGAAGTCCGCATACCTGGAAATTGCCAAAGTTGGGAAGCACAGGTCACAGGAAGCTGGAGGGAGGGAGGTATTATGCCCAGTTGATACAGGCTGGAGAAAAGATGATTGAAGAGTAGTTTCTTTTCCTTCCTTCCTTCATTTTGATTTATATGACCACAAAATACCACAAAACTGCAAGTGGAGATAGCATTTTGAATCCTCTCCCATAACAACCAATCACCTTTCTTCAAATAAAGAACTAATTCATCAGAGAGAAAAGTTATAGCTCAGTCTGTTTCCTTCTGTGCTATTTTTCTACTTGCAGTCATTTCTTAAATATAGGGAAGCATTTAAAAAAATGATCGAGCACCTGCAGTTAGAAATAATACAATCAATTCTATCATTTCAGGGTTTACTGCAGCACCCACCAAATATAAATATATGTATGTATGTATGTATGTAGATTTCAAGTGAACTGCCAATTCACTTCTCACCAAAGGAATTATTCCAAATCAAAACCCAAAGTCTGAACCCCACAGAAAAGCTCTGTCAGTCCAAATTCTGCCCTTTTGATTACAAATATAACTAAGTATAAAAAGATCTGATTAGTAGTGTAAAATCTGAATTCAGATTGATCCAGCCCAAATTTAAAATAGTCCTTTCACGATAATAGTTTCAACTACTGTTACTTGTAGCCCGTTCTCAGAAATGAGGTTCCCTTTAAAAATACCTGTTTCAACCTCAGTTTTTCTATATCATAGGACCAAACCTGATATTTTAAGACTGATGTGAAGAGTATATGTACCGAATCTATATTAGAAATCCTAATCAGGATCTTCTGAATTATTTAAATCAACAAAAAAAAATTAGTGAAGAAAGGATTATTTTAAATCCTTTAAAATAATACTGGAATAAATAATATTTGAATATAAATATACAATTTAGATGTTATTTTGTACAGCCAGCATTCAAATCTGCCTTACAGTACATTCAGAAAGAATTCAGACCCCCTTCACTTTTTTCAACTTTGTTATGTTACAGCCTGATACTACAATGGTTCAAATTCATTTTTTTCCTCGTTAATCTACACTCAGTACCCCATAATGACAAAGTGAAAACAGAATTTTAGAAATGTTTGCAAATGTATGAAAAAGGAAAAACTGAAATATCACATTGGCATAAGTATTCAGACCCTTTACTCAGTACTTTGTTGAAGCATCTTTGGCAGCAATTACAACCTCGAGTCTTTTTTGGTATGACGCGACAAGCTTTGCACACCTGGATTGGGGGGTTTTCTGCCATTCTTCTTTGCAAATCCTCTCAAGCTCAATCAGGTTCAATGGGGACCATTGGTGGACAGCCATTTCCAGGTCTCTCCAGAGATGTTCAATAGTGTTCAAGTCAGGGCTCTGGCTGGGCCACTCTAGGACATTCACAGAGTTATCCCTAAGCCATTCCTGTGTTGTCTTGGCTGTGTGCTTAGGATCGTTGTCATATTGGAAGGTGAACCTTCGGCCCAGTCTGAGGTCCTGAGTGCTGTGGAATAGGTTTTCATTTAGGATATTTCTGAACTTTGCTCCATTCAGCTTTCCCTCAACCCTGACCAGTCTCCCAGTCCCTGCTGCTGAAAAACACCCCCACAGCATGATGCTGCCACCACCATGCTTCACTGTTGGGATGGTATTGGGCAGGTGATGAGCGGTGCCTGGTTTCCTCCAGACATAACATTTAGAATTGAGGCCAAACAGTTCAATCTTGGTTTCATCAGACCAGAGAATCTTGTTCCTCACAGTCTGAGAGTCCTTCAGGTGCTTTTTTGCAAACTCCAAGTGGGCTTTCATGTGTTTTGCACTGAGGAGAGGCTTCCGTCTAGCCGCTCTGCCATAAAGCCCAGATCGGTGGAGGGCTCCAGTGATGGTTGTCCTTCTGGAACTTTGTCCCATCTCCACACAGGATCTCTGGAGCTCAGCCAGAGTGACCATTGAGTTCTTGGTCACCTCTCTTACTAAGGCTCTTCTCCCCCGATTGCTCAGTTTGGCCGGGCAACCAGCTCTTGGAAGAGTCCTGGTTGCGCCAAACTTCTTCCATTTGAGAATGATGGAGGCCACGGTGCTCTTGGGAACCTTCAGTGCAGCAGACATTTTTTTGTCGCCTCCGCCAGATCTGTGCCTTGCAATAATCCTGTCTCTGAGCTCTTGCAGGCAGTTCCTTTGACCTTGTGGCTTTTGCTCTGATACAGTATGCATTGTCAGCTGTGAGGCCGTCTATAGAGAGGTGTGTGCCTTTCCAAATCATGTCCAATCAATTTAATTTACCACAGGTGGACTCCAGTTAAGGTGTAGAAACAGCTCAGCAACGATCAAGAGGCACCTGAGCTAAATTTCAAGTGTTGTTGCAAAGGGTCTGAATACATCCCAATGTGATATTTCAGTTTTTCCTTTTTCATACATTTGCAAACATTTCTAAAATTCTGTTTTCACTTCGTCATTATGGGGTACTGAGTGTAGATTAATGAGGAAAAAAATGAATTTGAACCATTGTAGTATCAGGCTGTAACATAACAAAATTGAAAAAAGTGAAGGGGGTCTGAATACTTTCTGAATCCACTGTATATTATTGCAAAGGTTAGCAGATGAGAGGTGGTACTTCCAGTTTTATGATACCCCCAATGACAATGTTTGATCTGACTTTCACTATATTTCACTATATTTCAATCTTATACCTTTTCAGGCCAATGTGAGATCCAGTGTGAAATAGTAGTTAATGTTTGGGAGTAGGACTGGAGACCTCTGTGCAAGTCTACTTTTGGCCATGGATTTTGTGCCCATCACCTCTCAGCCCAACCTACCTCACAAGGCCGTTGTGGAGTAAAATTGAAGAAAGGACTATTGTACCTTGAGTTCCTGGAAGAAAGGCACAATATAAATTGATGGAGGATTGTGTATTCTAAAAGTTTTATTTTAAAAATGGAGAAGTGTGGTGTTTTCAGTTTCTTTACATTCTGATGCAGTTTTGGTGCTCTAAGTTAACAGATGGACAGTCTGAAGCTGTTATTCTGCATTAAGCTGAGGCATATGGGTGGGCAGATGCAGGAAAAGCCATCATCATCAAGGGAGGCTGCAGTGTCAGACAAATCTGCCCCCCCCCATTCCCATGGACTCCATATACTTCATTATTTTATTAACTAACTCCTTGCAACTGGGATACACTATGGGACCCATTACGAGGTTCTCCCTCCAAAGCCATGAGGGCTAGAAGCGTAACTTGCAGGAATGCAATCAAGCTTTCCCTGGGGATTGTATCCGGACACGCTCTGTCCATCTATCTATGAAATTTATTTCCTGCATCGCCTTTAATGTTCCTAAGGCAGTTTCCAACAGAAATGTAATCACAACTGTGACAATAACCACCCTAATTCTATCATTAATTTCCTGGCACTGGGAATGGCTGTATTAACAGAAGGCAGAGCAACAGTGGGCTTGTGACACTTTGCCAGCCGAGCAGAAAATGTACATCCTTAGTCATCTCTCGGTGCGCACTCCCCCCTCCCCAAATCAGGAGACTGATGCAAACTTTCCCCGCGTCTCCACTACACTCCGGTCTTCTCCTTCCCCACCCTCTCTCCGGTTTCCCCTCTTGCAGTCCCCTTTGCCAGCTTCCTTTCCGAAAACCATCTCCGTGGCAACCGGCTTCAGCAGGACAAACTGAGTGAAGGATGTGGTTTTGCATGAGTCTTCAGCAATGGAAAGTTGCCATGACAACCCGCCCGCGCCGCCCTACCCCGCCCCTCAACTAGACTCAGCTCAAGGGCGGCGGGGGGGGGAGACGAGAGTCTTGCAAGGGAGGGGGAAAGAAGGAAGGAAGGAAGGAGCTGTTAGGCTCGCTCATGCGCAGTGGGAGGACAGGCGTGAAAGGTAAGGGGAAGGGCTTATTGGGAGGGGTGGAGCTTAAGGCCTGCTGGGAGCCTCAGTGTAGTTTGAAGGGGAGAGGGAAGGAGGGAGTGGAGGCCTTTTGGGCGGGTTGCTGTGATCAGGCAGGGCCTACGAGCATTATTTCTAGCCACGTGACTTTGCAGCAGTCCAGTGTGGCCTTCCAGGACCTTAAGGGCTGACATGTTGAAAGGGCTTTGGTATGAGTTGTTGGGTTGAGGGTACGACTACCCCCCGTTATCACATGGCTGTGTGGGGCTTTACCGTGACCCACCAGGGCCTTTGGGGCTCAAGTGACCTGGGAAGGCCTTGGCTTGAGCAGCAGAGTCCCATGACTAGATAGAATTTGGTGAGGTCAAGCTTTGGGGTTATCTAGCAGGATTTGAAAAAGGAATTATCCCCAAGGATCGATACCTCCTATGAAGAACCCCTGATACTGCTTAATTACACACAGTGTAGTAGGAGCTTGGCATGTTGGCACAAACTGTTGTGGTTTCAGCTAATTAGCCTCTGGGGTCTCAAGTTCTGGATCTTAGTATAACATGCTGAAGTGAGGACAGTCTGGACCAACCATGGGGATAATGGGAGTGTCTGCTTAGAGCCTGCTGACAGTGCATCCTAGGCAAAACTGCCATATTATTATACAATCTATATTTTCAGAGCAGCCTGACGTGTTATTAAAGGCATGTAAGCATTTAAATAATCTTAAAGATTGACATAATAAAGTGGCAACCTCAACATTAAGGCAGTGTGCAGGGTATGGAAGTGTTCTTACTCTGTTCATGGGTCTTTGAGTCCATATTATGCATGTGCTGGAGAAAGATCCAACCGTAATGAGCAGTGGAATGTGGCATCGCTCTATAAAGAAGCAGAAGTCCAAGAAGGAAAAGTTTAGAAAAGAAAGTAGCCTGGAGCGAGGGATAAACATAAGGAAAAATACAAGACAGGTTTTGAGGTGCAGGAAGTACACCACTGTAGGTACAATATGCAGAGAATAGTGCAACACCTGAGGTTTAGAAATGGTGCAGTATTTGACTAGGCAATTGATGTTACTTTGATGACAACAGTGATAAGCCCAAACAGGATGTTGGTATAACTTGAAAGCAGTAGGACTTTATAACATATATAGCATATAACATGACAGAAAATTACAGAAATGTATGGATTGTAGAGTAGTTGATGGGGTTGGGAACAATGTACGACTGTCCCTGGGTAAACCTAAAAGTTTCTTGATTTTTTCAACAAATATATATTCCTGCGCAATCTTGCTTAATTCACTCAACCCTACTGTCCTCTTAGCAAATGCTGGAACTATTGTTTGACAGCAGTCCATCACACACTCAAGCCCCTTTTGTCTTTTTAAAAGTCAAGGAGTCTGTCGCTTTCTTATGTTCTTCCTTTCCGACTGCAACTCATCTAATCTCTTTTCTTCCTGTTCTGACCTCCAGTTTTTAACCCACTTTATTTGGTTGGCATCCTAAATTACCATAAGTGAATCTAGGAATCACTTGAATTAGTCAGGTATAACTCACACTTTTCCTCCTTCCCGTCCTGTCTTTCATCAGGATTGGTGGAAAGCTGATGCATTTCTTGGAGATGGTTGCTAACAACTAAGTGAACAAAAGCAACGGGTGATGTTGGCAGGAGAGATCAGAAGACTGTACCAGAGCATACCAAAATACTGACTGACTAAACATTAATTGTATATTTGTCATAGGGGTTCTCCAGAAGAGAGCAAGGTACTTTTATTATGTTTTGTGGGGGGAGGGAGTGCTTATTTAATTCAGGTTTCTGATAAAATTATTAGATTAAGGAGAAAGGTTTGGGAGACAGTGATGAATGCACAGATAAACTTGAAGGAGGTTCTGTGGTTTTGAACTGAGTCAGATTCAGGCAAGGATATTGAAATGGAACTGCTGAATGTTTTTGGGCAAATAATTGAACTTCAGCTGAAGTTTCCTCCTAAAGTTGCTTTAAATAAAAACAACCTTAGTGGGTGGATGGAATGCATTTTCTATTTCATTAAAAAATGGTATTTGTATTATATAGAATATTTCTTTTGGGGAAAAGTTGATAAGGCTAAAGAGCTAGAGAGATAATTTTTAAACTGTCTTGGGACCACTGATGAATTCAGGTGGTCTTTCAAGTGGTCCTTCGGGTAATTTGTGAGATAGCAATGGAGATAATAAAAAAAACTGCTGAAAAGTTATGCAAACAATTTTTAACTTTATGAAAAGTGGTTTGTCTCTTCAACCATGCAGATATTTACAATAAAATTGCTAAAGTAACTATAAGCTCTACCAGTTCTTCAGCCAGTTCAGTGAACCTGGGAGGCAGGCTTCTGTACCTGATGCCCTACAGAGGTGCTGGGATCACAACTCTCAGAATACTAAACTACATAGTTTAGGGCTATATTAGATGGGGATTCTGGGAACTGTAGTCTTAACACTTTTGAAGAAGAAATGGATGTGACTAGATTTTTCAGTGTTCTCATTTGCTGAGACTTCGTCAGAGCCAGATTTTACATGTGGCAGGTTACATCACATTCTCCCATGTTCAGGCTTACTCGTATCGCATAGGAAGTCTTGGTTCATCCTTAGATTGAGAACCCCCAGATTATGAACCTGCCACTCTACCTTGCTAAGGTTCAACCTAAGTCTGTTCCTCCCCATCCAGACTCTTCCAAATAACCCAGTCAGGCTCTTCACTATCATCTTTCTATCCCAGTGCAGAAATGTAAAGATTAGTATCATCAGTGTATTGATAATACCTCACCCCCTGCTGTTGAATGACCTCACGCAGTGGCTTCATATAGGTATTGAATAATAAGAGAGAAAGGGCCCTGTGGCACTCCATAATGGAGCAGCTAGGGGTTCAACCTCTCTACCCACCAAGATTGAAACTGGCTGTTCAGGAAGAAGAACCACTAGAAAATGATGGCCTCCACTCTTGCAACTGGCCCAGAGGCATGCCATGGTGGATGGTATGAAAAGCCATAAGCAAATCTGACCAGATTAGGATGGTCACACTCCCTCCTCCCAGTCTCACCAAAGGTTACCAGGCAGGGCAACCAGTGCAGTTTTGCTCCCATACTCAGGTTGAATCATAACTGATAGAGATCTAGATAATCCTTTTTAATATTTCCTCAAATAGAATCTCAAACAATTCTGCAGAAGATTCTTCTAGTTCACAGTTTTTATACTCTGTCCTCTGCATATTTACCTTTATTTGCCATTTGATGTCAACACGAAAAAAGAGGGTGCTTATGTTGCTACTTTTGGTAAGCCTTTCCGTTACATACAATTTCTTAGCTGGCACAAAACAACCAGGAAATGACTATATTTACAAGCTGTTTCAACTTGTTTCAACATTATGGCTCTATTTTGGGAGATGGTCACGGAAGAAAAAAATAATGTTGAATTGAGAAGATGAAAGGAAGATGATATATAGTACAATGTACTGGCTAAATTATACTAAGTATTAGTGAGCATCTGGTGAGAATATTTTTTGTAGGAATATCTGGAATACCCACTTTTATGGAGTATCACGTTAAAGGGGAAGATGCTTAGTTTGTTGTTTCATCACTGCCTTTTAAACATTAGTCATTTGTATTTTAATCTGCTCTTCCTTCAGAGGGCTTAGGGCAGTGCATATAGGTATCTTCCACCCCTATTCTCTGAATGGTTATTTAGGTTAAAATATGACCTTCAGATACTGTAGACCAACAACTCTCAGCAGCTGTGAGTGGCTTAAGCAATAATGAGACGTTATAGGGGTTGTAGCCCAGCAATAGTTTGCAAGACTACACTTTGCTCACCCCTAAACAAAAAGAACGAAACAGGCCTGAGGTTAATGCACATTCTGCAGTGCCATGGTTTGATAAACTGGTTTGTTGGATAAAACAAATTGGCTGGGTTTGTACCGCGTGCCAAGTCATAAATCAGTGTTACAACAACGATATGTAGATTTATTCAACATACTAAGCCATATGCATAACACATGATGGCTCAGCATGATATGCAAAACCAGTCACTGGGAAATGTTACGACTGAGCAGATTTGAATTTGGGTCTCCTTAATTGCAGTTTGAGGCTTTTAACTATTTTTCACACACTAGCTTCATGAAACAGTTATTTTCAGAAAGTGACATAATATTTCTGAATTCTGTCTCTTTCTCTCTTCTTTCTTTCTATCATCAGGTAGAAATTGAAGATGCCATTCTTCAAATCTACTTCAAGCCTTCGTTCAGACAGTAGTGATGGGGACCTAGAAGGCATAGGTAATTTCCAAGAGAGGGAAGAGGATATTGTGGTGATGATGGGGACCTAGAAGATATGGGTAACTTTTAAGGGAGAAGAGGAAACAATTGCAGTAGGAACCATCTGCGCTGCCAGATTCCTCATTGGGGTTAGAGATATTGGAACCTCTGGAACGAGCTTGTGATGTGATTTAAGTGTTGAAATAGGAGAGCAAGAAGCAATCTTCTGGTTTGTGTTCTGTGTACCTGTTCGTTTATACCAGTGTTGTCCAAACCTGGCCACTTTAAGATGAGTGGACCTCAACTCCCAGAATTCCCCAGCCAGCATGGGGAATTCTGGGAGTTGAAGTCCACTCATTTTAAAGTGGCCAAGTTTGGACAACACTGGTTTATACTGAGAACCTAAGAACCCACTGGATTAGGTCAAATGTATTTAATCCAGTATTTGGTTTCTATGATGATGATGGCTTATACTTGGTCTTCAGTAACTGACATTAGTATGTTTGAGCTGACTCTGAAAAGAAGCTATCATATTTAGTTAGATTCTGTTAGCTAATATCTGGATTTAGTGAAGGCGTGATCCAACTTTGCCTATCTCACTAGGACAGTGGTTCTTCCAAAGTGATTGTTTCAGGCTGCAATCCAAAAGATGCATTTGTCCTTCTTGCAAGCCATGTCTCTAGCAGTGACTTGGAGTAACTTCGATTGGCATCTTGCTGTCATTGAGTTGATATAGTCTGTCCTCATTATTAGTATTTTGGCATGATAGTTGGATGACTCTCACTATAAGTCACTAATGGGGGATCTGCCATAATAATTCTAGTTCCTCCTGCTTTTCTATCCTGTTAGAAAGCCCTTTATCCCCGTATATCAAAAGCTTTGGCAGGCAGTAGCTGAGGACTTAGAGCAAGTGTGTTTTTGACATTTAGATTTAGTGAAGGTTTCCCAGAATGCCATCATATATTTATATGCTGCAGTTTTGCTCAGTTTTTCTCAGCCTAAACCTGTTATAAAATATCTGAATCATCCTCAGCTTGACAGTTTCATAAAGGGTATTTGACAGGAGGTGTTGCTGTGGTTTTGTTTCAGAAGTGCTGATGTACTACCATGGAAAGCTGTGAAACCTTTAGGGAAAAAAAGTTGAGAAAATGTAGGCTCTATAGTAAAGTGTGCAGATATGCACAGCTCAACGAGCCTCTTGCTGAGCTGAGGCCCATAGAATGCAATGTGAAAGTGGCAAACAGTACTGCCGAATGGGGTGGGGAACAAAAATAGAGGTAAGAGGATCTTTGCATCTCTCCCAATCAAATCAAATAATAGTATTCCCTTAATTTTTGACTGGAAGAGATTGGGAGCTCATTCTCCAGCCAAATTAAAATGCTGCCAAGGAAGCCAGCTTTTGAAAATGAACAGACAAGAAATAAGCTCTTTGTGTCCAAATAAAGGGGCCAAAGAAACAGAACCAGAGCACCATGGCTGTTTTCCACATGCCTTGGTAAGTTTTATGAGTTAGTCTTTAAGCCAGAGCTCTTCACTGTAAATTGGTTTTGAAATTTGAACTAAATTAAAGGAGCTGAAGCACAAAATGTCCTTGCTAGCATATGGGAATAGATAGGGGCATGAATCACGGGCGGTATGAAGACCCAGGGAGGGAGTCATTAAGCTCTGTAAAGAGGGAGCAAGGAATTCTGCCTGTCCTTGAATTCAGAAATGTCCAAGACAAAACAGAAACACAGGCATGTGGATGGAGTAAGAGTATATCCAGATCAGGAGCAGAGAAACATTTGCTCACAGTAGGGCTGCCATGGGGGTGGGGTTTGCCTGTGCACAGAATGACTACTGAGGTGGGTGAAGATCCCAGAACAGCCATGAACATAAAGCAAATTAATAAGGTTGCTGTCCACAAATCCCCAGATCCCCCTAATGCTCTTTACCTTCCAACTTATCTTCCTTTTTTCTAGGCAAGTATTTCACATGTTCAGACAAAGCACCATTTTTATTTTCAAACAAAGCCTATGGGGCCTTGATATATTCTTGTAAATAAAGACGATGCTTTGCAACAAGCCAGCTTCTCACTGACATTTTTAATGAGATTTTTCTGAAAAAACAAGTCAAATGGGGCAGAGAGACCTGCCAGGTCAGCAAGTAAGGTATCTGTGGCTACTTTAGTGTTTCGGAGCATTATATTGTTTATCTCTGATCTAGACAGTAAGTTTGTGTATTCTCAGTTTGACCCCATAGCATATAATCTGAAAGGGTCCTGGAGAAAAGCAGGAATCATTTCCTCATTGGTTAGCCCTCATATGGATATGGGGATCCAGTTGTGTGAGACAGTGCAGCTTTTGGTATTCTTGGTAGGTGCAGTGACTGCATGAGAGAGGTGGAAAATAAAATATTCTGGTGTACAAGTACAAGAGTAACTCTTCTGATTTTATGCAAACTGGTTAAGCCTCAAGGAACAATCTAGGCCAGAGGGGCTCCAAAGAGTGTAGGGGGATTGTGATAAGACAGTGAATATATTGATTGGGCGGGGACAAAACTGAATTTAAGTGAGAGTGTCTAGTTTTCTTCATTCTTAAGAGTGCTTTTAAAAAAGTAACATAGGTGTGTTAAGCTTAGTGGAGGCAGAAAAATGATTGGTGACTACCTGCAGGCGCCTCACCACCTTTTGTCTAGGCACAAAAACTGGGGCTTGAAAGTTGGCTTGATCCAGAATATCAGTATTGGCCAAAGAAGGTATTGTCTGTTTATGCAGAGGATCATAGATCATTGTTAGCTGAGAATGCCAGATAGTTTGAAAGCATCATATTGCTCATGACATGTACTTTCACTCAGCTTTTACCCCTGGCAACAAGTCTTGCAGATGCTTTTCTATCATTACATAAACTAGCAAAATCTATTTGAATGGACAGGGCCACAGAACAAAACAGATAAGATTCCCAATCCTGCTCTCCCTTCTCTTTTAAAAGTCATGGTTTGTTCCTGGTCAGTTTGACTTAATTACAGACGTGCAACCACCTTTGATGGTGATGGGGCTGTTGATCTCAATGATCTCTACCCAGTTTTGGTCCAGGTGTCATAGGTTGGTCTTTTAGAAGGATTCCCTGCTCCACCCTTCAAAGATTGGGAGGGGACCTCAGGCAAAAGATTACCATACTGCGGTTTCTTTCTTACCACTTTTCTTTCTTCTGCCTCCCCAACTACCTGTCTTTTCCCCGGCATTGTCTTCTACCAGCTGAAGGCGAGTTGGCCAGGCTGCAGCGCCAGTTCCGCCTTTTAGAAGGTGACCGCCATGCTTATGCCCTGGAGTCTCGCGAAACCATCCGCAAACAGATGTATGTATTTAATTGAATATCCTTCACCGATTCTTCATTTCTCAAAATGTATTGTAAAACCTCCAGCATGTCTAGGGTGGGAGGAGAAGCTGCATTTTCTTTTCTTTTTATATAGCAGTTACACAATTATAGTTTATTGGACCTCATCTTATATTGGGGGCAGTGCAAGGTGATTTGGAAGAGGCTTCTTGTGGTCTGTTACATACTTTTTTAATGTCTCACTGTTACGTCTATTCCATTCTTCAAATGCATTGGACCTCAACTCTTATTTTGACCATGGGGTTGATTGGTGTCAACTTCAAAACATTTAGAAGTCATAATATGCCTAACTGAATAGACTTTGGAAATTACAGAAAATCTGCAAAATCTATTTTAATTGCTATTATTAGAAGCAGCATTACAAACAGTTTAACTTCCCTCAGATGTCCATGTTGTTTGTTTCCAGCCTTAAACATTTTGGATTAGCTGAGTTCTTACCTTCTTATTTTTCAGTCCTGCATAATTTCATACTTTCTTAGCCTCATCTATTTTGGTTAGTGATGACACCCCACATGCATTCTTTGACTTCCATCTTTTGATCTCTCATTTCCAATTTTGGTTTTTGAAAGAGCCTGGATATTACATGCCTTACTGTAAGGAGAAGACTAAAAATCAAAATGTTAAACAAAATTAGTCTCTTTTCCCTTTCTCTTTTCATATGCTGATCCAGATGTTGACATAATACACATGATGATGCACATGACAACTGTTATGCTCCTAGCAACATATAATTGACAATTGTGAATGCATATGAGTTGCTTTTACTTAATGTATGTGCCATGTGGCTCACCCCACACTCTGCTATATAAATGTACATCAATTTTGTAGGGATAATTGGTGTCTACAATTATGTGTGCTTGCTGAATTGTGTAGTTTGATCAAGAATTTTATCCAGCTTCATCCTATCCCTTTAATCCAATGTATTTCCAGAGAATCCCGAATTCCTAGTTTCTTTCCTCTTCTGATCTAGACTACTTCATTTTGCCGGCTATCAGGAGAACTTCAATTCCTAGCTTTCTATCCAGGCATACAAAAATTATACAGTCTTTAAGGGAATCATGTATTCTTTATTTCCCCTGCTTCTTTTACAGTGACAAGTCCTCTATCAACCCAACAATTATGCTCACAGATTACTTAATCTGCATTAGAGTGGATTGTCCAAGACTAATCTCTTTTAAATGCACATTCTGCCCCAATCCCCATCTTCCCATCTTTCCCCATGCGCAGTTTGTGAAATATATGTTCAGCTGCAAATTCTTGGCCCTCTAAACATTCCTTGCCCTGTGCCACAAACTCTCCTGAACTGGCGCTGCCACCAGTCCCAACCAAAGCTCACCAGCACCACCACCATGAAGCTCCCGTACTTGCCCACCTAGCTGCATCTCGCCGTGTTATCTTACCACCTCTGAAAACCTCCACCCCATTTTCCTTGGACAGGGTTGAGGTCAAGCGCCTAGAAAAAGAGAACGAAGACCTGCGATACAAGCAGGCTGTGGCTGAGGGCGAGGCCAACCAGAAGAAGGAAAAAGTCAAAAGTGACACTCTCCGATCCTTGCTGACTCAACGGGATGAAGTGAAGGAACAAATAATTAAAGAAAAAAAGCGGATAACTCGGCTTGATCAGGAGGTATAGAGAGACAGGATAAGATCTAAGACTTATTTTTCTAAAAGGGAAGTGGTGTCTAATGGGATGAAAGAGCAGGTTGGAAAGCTAGGATTCTGGGACCTTAGGAGGGCGATGTGGTGGTAATATGAAAGAACAAGAGATACTGGCAGGCATGTACTGATATAAGGTCTTAGAAGCAGTATGGAAACATCTAAGGCAGCCATCCCCCACCTAGCATCCGCTAGATGTATTGGGATTTCAGTCTTAAAATGCCCAGCCCTTTGGTCACATTGCTGAGAATTCTAGCAGTTACAGTCCTGATACATTGGGGAAAAGCTGATCTAAGAGAATACTGTTTTTTTTCTTCCAGTTGTCTCTTTTACATCCAGGTAAAGAGAACTTGGAAATTGGTGCAAGAGAAACTGAAAGAAGATTTAGACCTCTGGGTTAAATATAGGGATGAAGAATGCAGCAAGAATTGGCATTTAGAGCTCCAGAGTCAAATGTTAGAGCAAGGGAGCTGGGAGAACATGGATATCTCAGAATATTAAATTTCTTGGGTCTGAAACTAACTTGCATTTCACCTCCATTAGCTAATTTCCTTTCCTGTTGTTAATAGATCCAAACCTGGGAGAAACGCTTGGCTGACCGGAAGCAAGTGGTTGGCAGTGACACCCTGATCCAGGAACAGAGAGCCCATTTGCAAAGAAGGATACAGACAGTAGAAAACCAACTAGATAAGGTAAAAATGGTCAGGAATACCCAGAGTTGATGCCAGAATTTGTGGGTGCCTATACTTTCTTTACTCTGCTCTCTGTTTTCAGATCTCCTCCGAATTCAGCTCTCAGCTTGTCTTGAATTCACAACTACGTGAGGATCTAGAAATTCTTCGAGTTGGACATGATCGCTTTGAACAACAGTATAAAGATTTAGAGACGGTAGAGTCAATTTAAGGGAAAATTGGGAAGAATTGTTGGGATTCTTGGCTAACAGAGTTTCAGGGGAAGACTGGAGTCATGATACAAGATGAGATTCTGTTACAGAATTCTGAGATTTGGTTGCCTAGTAAGAACTTTTGCCCAGAATGGACAGGTGTGATTGGCTATTAGGTATTTTAAAACTGAGGTACCTTATTGGCTAAGGAAAAATCAGGAGCTTAAACAATGCAGTTTGGAAAGTTATTTTTGGTTATAAAGCTGAGAACATAACTGGAAGACAAGATTCTGACACTTCAAGTTGTATTGGGTTCTGTAATATATTTGCTGTTAAAAGAGTTATTCAGAAAATTCCAACCCTGTCAAAATCACAAGCTAACCATTGTTTGGTTGCCCACTTTTTGTAGAGTTTCCCAAATGTGCGGTGTTGTATGTGTATGAAATTAGATGGTGAGGATTACTTTGCTTTATTTGTTAATAAAAAAATAACAAATCTTGGATTACTTCATTGTCGAAGATAAACTGATTTCCTGAATTGTTCCATGGAAGTAAAGCCTGCAGCTTTTGATGCCATTGCAGATTTCCCAAATGCACATATAGGATAATTTATGCTTGTGGAATTACACCCTAAAGAATAATCATCATGCCCAATTTCATTCTTGAGGTTTATCAGGGTTTAGGAAGAAGAGAATTAGGAAGAAAAATGTGTAAATAGACCTGCTGCTAGGTTGTAGGTAAGGATGGTTTAGAGAGAACAGAAGAAGAGTGGCTGGGCTTCAAAAAGGGCATGGAACTTTTATGCAGAATAGTAAGGTTGTGTTGCAACAAACAGGCTTTCTTTCTCTCTGTGTCTCTCTCTCTCAGGAGCTGCTGGATACTCGTAAAGCTATAGTCACCGTCATCAGCACGTCCTCTGCAGCTTATGATGCAAGGTTAGAGGGAAGGGATGGTCATGCATTATGGGGAACATTTCCCTGGATCTAGATGTTGTCCTATATTGCAAAAATCGTATACTTCCCACTAGTTCATGATTGCTGCTTAAACGTCATGCTGCCTTCCCTATTTATTTATTTATTTATTTAATTTGTCAAATTTATACGGCCGCCCATCTCACCCGAAGTGACTCTGGGTGGCATACAATAAAACCAGGAATTAAAACATATTACAAACCCATTAAAACAATAAGAATACATAAAACAAAACCATGAGAGGGAAGATGTTACATACAATACAATCAGTGGGCAGGCTCCCTGTTACCAGGGGATCCCCAGGCTTGCTGTAAAAACCACATTTGAGGGCTTTCCAGAAGGCCATAAGGGTTGAGGCTACCCTCACCTCAGGAGGGATGATGTTCCAGAGGGCAGGTGCCATGGCAGAAAAGGCTCGCCTCTTAAGTCCTGTCAGATGGAACTCTTTCACGGATGGGACCCGCAGCATGCTTGTTCTACCAGACCTGATGGGACAGGTAGATGTAATAGGGAAGAGGCAGTCCCTCAGATAACCTGGCCCCACACCATGTAGGGCTTTAAAGGTCAAAGCCAACACCTTGAATTGGACCCGGAAGCAAACTGGCAGCCAGTGCAGCTCATGGAGCCGAGGTGTATCGTGTATCCACCTAGGGATACACATAACTGCCCATGCCACTGCATTTTGTACCAGCTGAAGCTTCTGGATACTCGTCAAGGGTACTCTTCCCTATCCATGCGTTGTGACAGGTTCTTAACTATTAACCATGCTTCCTCCCAAGTCCAAACTTCTAATATTCTCTTTGACCTCTAATATCAAAGGTGGGCATTTACATTATGTAAAATAACAGTTTGCTTGGAGGTAACTGAAATTCTGTGCCCCGTGTAAATATATGCAAATCATACTATAAATGTAATCTTGCATTGTGACTTTAGCTAAAAGTGACAAGCACTGTAGGCTGCAGCTGGTTCCCTGATCTTCTAATTCATGAAGTCTACTTCTCATTCTGGAGTTCTCAGCCTATTACTGTTGGATTTCCTAGCCTTCCATAAACTGCAGAACTAGAAATTTAGGCTGGGTGTACATCATACTATGCATGTTACGTGGAACACAGCCATTGTGGTTTGTAAACCATGATTTTGGTTTAGAATCCAGCCAGTTGTGGCTTATTTGGTAAACTTGGTTAAGCAAATCATGGCTTAGCAAGATCAGTGAACCGAGTCTTAATTAATTGGATGTTGTGGGGTACAGTCTCATGTTTGATGCTTTCTGCCATCCCCTTCCTAATCCATCCCAGAATACTTAGAAAGGTTAACAGTATAATATAGCAGGAAGATCTAGAAATCTGGATTGTTAAGTTTTTAGAAGCTGCTTAGAATCTAGTTTGATTCAGATGCTGAGTGCATGTCATTTAGTTTGGAGGCACATCGAGCATAACAATTAGGATTTGATTTTGCACACCTTAGACTACTGTTAGGTTTTTCCCAGCTGAGACTAGGAGTAGAACCTTAGCAGGCATGGGCATCTACAGCGGGTGGAGAATGACAAGACAGATGTCTTGACACAAATGATATGACTTTTGTATCCATTTCAGATGTCCTCATGCAAGTACCTAATTGTGTTATGTGTGCAGTGGCATCATGACACACTTGTCATTTTGACATTGCCATGGCTTATTTCAGATGCCTATGCTTGCAGACTGTGATTCAGGACATGATCAATGCGTTTATAGCAAAAACTAAGAAAGCCATTGAGAAGAAATCTAGCAAATGTCAAGGGTAAAATGCAAGCAGCCCTACATATAGCAGAAGCAAGGCTCAGTTCTTGCCCTCTTTCTCACACTTGTGCTGCGCAATGGACCAGGCGCCTTCTCCTTTTGGGAGACAGGAGCTGCTATAGAGTGCTTTGCTATTCTAATGGATTACTCAGGTCTCAGGTTGTTTGCTTCTGACTTTGTCACACTTAGTCCTCACACTTTTATGAAATTAGGTTGATTGGCGATATGACTCTTCCCTATATGAATTTCTCTGTGGTTGAACCAGACCACCAATCTATCTAGCACAGTACCAGAAAACAACAAAACCACAAGGAAGGAAAGGCAGGCACTAATAGGCAGGAGCAAAAAAAAGGGGGGGGGATTGGAGTCCTAAGTGCTAGTGAAGTAAACTTTCAGCCTGCTAAATAAAGTTTATTTCACTGGCATTAGGGATTCCATTCCCTACCCCCATCCCTTTTGTTTTTTTCCCAAATCAAGCAGAGTGCTATCTATTCAAGTTACCACTTGATCTATCTGGAAAACCCCAGGCTGGATAAGATGGGATTCAAACTTAGCAGAAATTCTTTTAATTAGAGCTGCCAGGGATTCAGCATGTACTCTGTCCATTGTGATAAAGTTGCTGGGCTAAAGTTGGATGAAGCCTTCTGGCCCACAGGTGCCTTCAGCTTCTTTGCAAAATGGGAATAGTCTGTGCTCTGACCTTATGAAGAGAAGTTAGGAACTGAGATTCTTGGTTCTGTCCATCTCTGAAGTCTTGCACTTATTTGTTATTTGGGATAAATGCAGGGATGAAGCTCACGCCCGCTTGGGCCAGCTGCGGGACAAAGCAGAGAAGGATTTAAAGCAGCATATAGCTGAGATGAAAGAATTGGAGCGCTTCCTAGAGAATGACCGGCGTGTGTCTGAATTCATCAGCATCAAGCTGCAGGAAAGGTCGTTCACTGAAGAAGCACTGAAAGCCAAGGCAAAGAAACGTGTGTATTTATTGGGTATATGATTGGCTAGTGTGCGTCCATCTTGAGCAGGGGAAGGTGTCTTCCAACTTGTCGAAAGGAAGCTTTGAGCCAGACGCCTTGCTTCTCCAGGAGGAATTCATTGACTTAAAAGCCAGTGGTTCTGGGAGTCAGTCTTCCATACCTAACTTCTGGGTAACTCTCCCTGTTAAGTTACTTGAAGCAAACCATTACCAGTTATTTCCTCAAACACATCTGGTAAAGGGGGCTGTAAAAGAAGGGCAGTTGATTATCATAAGAGTTTTAGGCAGTTTATCCCTCTGTTTTTAAATGTGCATATGGGTAAAAACAGTGCAGTGAAAACAAGATGTAGGCTTCATTGACTTGTATAGATAATATAGGAAGTTTATTTAGGAAATAGGCAAAGGCCTCTTCTAAGATGGTGCTTGGAAACAATGTTTAAAATCAATGTTCCGTTGTTTGATGAATTGGGAAGGCCTTTTGACCACCTTCAGCTGGCTTGTATATGGTTGCTGGTTCACAAATTGCAGTGGTTCTGGGTGGGAATAGCTTGGCTCCAGTGACCTGTTCTCTGATAGCCTCATGACTGAGTTACTGTAATGCAGTGGCGCACAACTGGGTGGGACCCTCTGAGAGACTACCAGAAGTTATTATCTCATTGTAGTTTTTAATGAGACAGAAGGGGAAAATTATTACAGACAAGATTTGGGAATGACCATATTAAATATGAATGAAACCAAATCCAGGAGTTTGCCCAGAAACTCACTCCTTTTCAGACCTCTAGCACAGCACTCAGCATCCAAGTTTGGCACTCAGTTTGGAAAAACCTGATTAAAAATGTATTGATGGAACTATCTAATCATGTACTACAAATGTGGATCTGCTGAAATGTGATTAAATGATGAAGGATCTGTTTTTATTTTTAATGTGTATTCAGTGGTTAGGAGAGTTGGGTTTCAACTGTTTTTGAGCACTGCAAAGTTGGATTACACTGAAGGAGATTCAGCACATGTAATGTTACAGGAAGAACTGGGGCTCCTTTCTTTCATTTTTCTCTCAATAGAGGAAGAACGCAGACGGAAAGACAGTGAGGAAGAGTTGCTTGAGTCTTACAGCAGTGCCTTTGGTAAACTCCTGGAGCTCACAGGCTCAAAAGATCTGAATATGGCACTGGATACGTTTATTAAAGGTGATGTATGTGAATGGCAGTTACTTTGGAGAAAGGATCATTTTGCACTAGACAGTGTTCACTGCCTGGGCCCGCTTGGCTCAAGAAGAGCCCACTGGACTGGGATATTTGGGAGCTTTTGCCCCTCCAATGCCCCTTGGGTATTTGGGCCCTGACTACTATGACACAGGCTGCTATAATGTTTTTCCTTCCCTCTATAGAGAGGGAACGGAATTTTGCTCAGTTCAACTACGTCAATGAGCAAAACAACCAGAAGGACCGACTATGGGAAGAAATTCATGAGGTGAGTGGAAGAGATGACCTTTTCTTGTCTTTTTTCTTTTCACTTTTTTCTTTATTTTTGAGAAGGGCAGTATTTTTTATAGGCGACTGCCTCTATGACTTTCCCAGCTGCTGAACTGAAGTGCTATCCACCCATCCTTGAATTAGCAGGAAGCTATAAATGTGTATATGCGTATGAACATATTATGCTATTATCTGTTGGGGGATGCAGAATTATGTAACATGCAGGAAATGAGTGAGAAGTAATGGGCAACGTAAGTTAAAGGTAGGAGACGAGGAAAAAAAATGGAAATGTAAATCACACAATTTCCTGCAATCAGTGTCAATCCCTGTCCTGCCTTACTGCCTCTATTTCCAGTTACTGAAGTCACCTGATATCTTGCCAAGGAAATAGATGATAGAGCCTAAGAGATTTTACACACCCTGAGACTGCCCTTGGATGATGTCAGAATAAGAAAATGCTGTTTTTAATGTTGATACAGCTAATGTTGACTTGAGACTGTCTTGCTCATGGGCTGGGGACAAAATGAAGGCACTGTCATGAGGAAACAGCAGAAAAAAAGATGGAAGTGAACATCTGGGAATTGATGGGAATAATTTGGATTCTTTGATAATGGAAAACATTTCCAAGATAAAGGACTCCTGGCAAGAGATAGATGCACCTTGTGAGAATTGAGAATAATGTGTGTGAAGGTGCCTTGCCTTTAAACTGAATGCTATGTAGGAGGGAGGAGAGACCCCAGACAACAGGGCAACACCAAGTATTGAGAATGGAAGTGGGAAGGGTATGCAAGATGTGGAGGCATCCAGTAATGAAACTGCAAATATTTCTTTATTTATGAGACTGTTCTACCTCAGTCATACCCAGTTCTATGCATATAGGAAGGAATATATCAAGTTATGTGACTCAGCACTTCCACTCTCTAGTCAAATATATAGAGTTTGGGGAACGAATAGAAAAACTGGAAGTATTAATGCAAGTAGAAGGCACTATTGAAACCTGGTGGGATGAAACTCATGAGGAGAATGCAATGTTTGAAGGATCCAACTTCCTCAAAAGGAATTGGCCAGAGGAGGAAGGGTGGCATTATATGTGAAGGTAGCGTATGGAGATGCAGGGCTGAACATGGGGTGCAGTCAGGTATTTGTATAAGAATACAAGGCAGAGGAAACAACAGAGATATTAATTAAGGTGGAGGTGTGCCATAGACTACCAAGCCAGGCAATAGATCTGCGTGATTTCCTCCTGGACCAAATAACAGAATTTTTAGAGAGGAGAAATGGTAATAATAGGAGACTTTAATTTCCGAGACATCTTTCGGAAAACTAATTTGGTCAATATTTCAAGGTCCCCAAAATTCCATAGAGATCTTGCTGACAGCTTCATTTCCCAGAAGGTTGAAAAGCATCAGCTCTCCTAAATCTGTTCCTAATCAGTAGGGAAGAGCTGGATGAAGGGGTAAATATACTACGAACTTTAAGAGGAAGTGACCATGTCATTTTGGGTTTCAAGATACTAGAGAAAGAGAAACTGGATTTTATTCTATGTACACACTGGATTTCAGGCGAGCTAATTTCAGCAAGCTTATACAAGTTCTAGGTAGGTTCCCTTGGACAGGACTTGTCAATTCAAAGAAAGCACAAGAGCATTTGAAACAGTCTTGTTTCAGACTGAGCATCCATGCCTGCTTGATTTACAAGGAGTTTACTGGTGAGTAGCAAGCAGTCCAATACAAAAGCAGGCAGGGAGTCAACTGTGCAAGCACATGCATGCCTCAGAAGAGAATGAGGTCTTATTTGAGAGTGCAGTCCAGAATCAGATGGAGTGTGGGTTCAGAGAAGAATTAAAAGGGACATGTATAGGAATGGAAGTTGGGTGCAGTCACTAAGGAGGTTTACCTGGAAATATTTACTATCTGCAGAATAAATGGAGGGCTAAAGGAGAAAGGAATTTAGGCTTGCATAGGAAACTAAAACAATGAAAATGGCTTTTTTTGCCTATATCAGTAAAACAAGGAAAGGGAGGGGGGACCTGCTGCTTGGAGAGGATAGACTGATAGTAACAGGTGACAGGGAGAGAACAGAATTCCTTAGCCCTACTTTGCTTTAGTTTTCTCCCCAAAACAGAACTGTGTTGAAATGGATCTATGCAGAACAATTAATTAAAGGAGGGAGTGGCAAGCCAAGGTAAGTAAAGAGATTGTTAGGGAGCACCTAGCTACCATGAATATATTAAGTCTCCCAGGCCAGATCAGTTACATCTGGAAGTCAGATATCTAAATACTCGAGTCCTCTTTCTGTGATTTTTGAGAACTCATGGAGGATGGCTGCAGTGCCAAAGGATTGAAGAAGTGCAAATGTTCATATTGTCAAAAGGAGGTAAAAAAAGACCCGACAGGTCAGCTTGACACTGATGCCAGGCAAGATTCTGCAACAGATTATTAAGCATTCAATTTTTGAGCATTTAGAAAAGAACACATTGCCTGGCAGGAACCAGCATGGGTCTAAAAACAATACATCTTGCCAAACCAACCTGATCTTCTGTTATGATAGAGTGGTCAGATTAGTCGACTGTGGGAATACTGTGGGCACAGTGTACCTTGACTTCAGCCAAGCATTCTCGTGAGGTTCTGGTAGAGAAGATGGCAAAGTGTGGGCTGGGCTATGCTGCTGTTCAATGGATGCAGAGGTAATGGAAGAATCACAGCTAGTAAGTCTATATCATAAGCTGGAGGGAAGTAGTAACTGGAGTACCCCAGGCCTCCATTCTAGGTTCTGCACTATTCAACATGTTTATAAATGACTTGGATGAGGAGTTAGCAAATATGATTATCAGGTTTGTAGATGTATCAAAGATGGGGATAGCAGACACCTTAGAGGACAGTATCAGGATTCAGAAGGATTTTAACAAGTTGGAAGATCGTTGAAATCCA
Source organism: Python bivittatus (assembly GCF_059951505.1). Lineage (NCBI taxonomy): Eukaryota > Metazoa > Chordata > Lepidosauria > Squamata > Pythonidae > Python > Python bivittatus. Next base: position 3,982,934 of record NW_028277063.1, read on the forward strand.
TCTTGCCGTTTTTTGACAAAAGCAAAATCTTGCATCTAGATAGGACTAATCAAAGGCGCATGAATAGGGTGGGGGAAGCCATACTAGGCAGTTGTACATGTGAAAAGGATCTGGGTGTCTTAGTGGATCACAAGCTGAACATGAGCCAACAGTAGGATATAGCTGCAAAAAAACAAAGCAAATACTGTCCTAGGCTGCATTAACAAAAGTACAATGTCAAGATCGAGAGAACCTGTCATTCCTCTGTATTCTGCATCAGGCCTAGAATATTTTAGGAAGCACATTGACACGCTGGAGCATGTGAATGCAAGATGGGGAGGGACCTGGAAGGAGCAACAGGAACAGTTGGAAACATTGGCTGTTTGTTAGCCAGGAGAAGAGAAAACTGGGGAGACATGATAGCTATCTTCAAATATCTGTACAACTGTCATGTAGAAGGCAGGGAAGAATTGTTCAGACTTGTTTCAGAAGTCAGGAAAGAAACAAGTTTAAATGGTAAGGAGATTTTAGTTGGACATCAGAAAACATTTCCTAACAGTAAGAGATGTTCAGCGGTGGAACAGGCTGCTTTGGGAGAAGGTGTTTAAATAGAGGTTGGGTGGCCATCTGTTGGGAATGCTGTAGTGGTGGGTTCCTGCACAAGGCAGGGGGCTGGAATAGATGATCTCCAAGGCCCCTTCCATCCAGTCTACGACTCTGTGATTGGTAAAAATAGGAAGCTTCTTCCATCTGTATCTTCGCTCTTCCAGCTTTGTCATGAGATCCAGGAGATTCAAAAGCAGAACAATCAAAGGGAGGCCCAGCAGCTATTGCAGCTCCAAGAAACTGAAGCCCGACAGGAAGAGACGGTGAAAGAGGCCAATCAGGCTGAACAGAATCTGAAAAGGTTCCTCAAGATTTGGGAGCAGCTTAAAAGTGGTGAGCGAGGAGGGGAGAAAAAGAAGGGATTGCTTACTAGAGTTGTGTTAAGTAAATCTGGATAACAATGAACAAGTGTTGCTATGAAACGTTGCAAGCTGGGGGCTTGCTCTTGTCTCATAATGAAAGCTGTTTTAAAAAAAAATTACTCCAGAGTGCAATATCTTTTGGGACTATTGCACCTATTTAGAATTTTGCCAGGATGCGCATAGCCAACCATAGAACTCCAGGTTATCAGTTAAGCTACCAGAAGCCAAACTGGTGCCACAGCTCCCCCTATCCCGTCTGGTACCCCAGGGTGTCCCCTACCACCCTTGTTTTCCTTTAGTTTTTTTAATTGATTTATGTGAGGTACAAATCACTAAGTTGTAGCCACCTATGATGATGGGCAGGAAATATCAAGAGAGCCAGGAAGCTTAATGAAGGTGATAAGGTGATGTTCACACATTGACACTAATGAGCACTACAGCCGCTACCATTGCCATATTCCATGTCAGATGCTGCACTCTCACAGCAAAAGCAGCAAGTATGTGGAGATGTGTATGATCCAAACAAGCGGTAGGCCAACATTATTCAAATGGTGTGACATGCCTTGTAGTGATGTGGAGGCTTCATTTATCTTATGCATCTTCTCCTTCCAGTAAACATTGGTCTCCCAAAGATGGTCACATTATTCTATTAATTTTAGCACCAGGGAAACAAGAATGATGGTTACCTAGTTTCAGTAGCTACTGACGCAGTTGGGACCATGGGAAGGAAAGGAGGGTAAGAAGAGGCTCAGAGGATTGGTTTGTGACTGGCTGGTTGTCCATTGATCAACAGGCAAAACTGCTTGCCGAGAATAGCTGAGATGGTAAAGCCTGGGGGTGGAAAGACGCTTCCTTCTTTGAGCAGAAAGGTGGGCAAGGTAGATAACAGTTCCCATTGGCTCCAGACAACGTGGCCAAGGAAAACGGAAATTTAGTCCAACATCCAAAGGCCACAGATTACACACCCATCTTTGGTTAGTGGGCAGGGGAGTTGAAGGGCATAGTGGCAAAAAGAGAGGGTTTTTTCCCTCCCAAAATGTGAAAACCTGGACTTATCTAGTGGATCTGATGGCCAGTACCTTCAGACAAAGTAAAATAAGCCTTTTTTTCAACACCGCACGCCTATGCAACTTGTAACTTTGGCAGGAGACAGATAGGCCTTTAAAAGGGTTGTGTCACTTCTTTTGCTACCCTTCTTTTCAATCTTCCTTTGTTTCGGAAAACCAAGTAACTAACCATCCATCACCCAACTCCTAGTCAGAAGATGGGACGAGGGCTATCCCGTGGAATTTGGTGTTGGAAGCAAGTTCCACAGAGGTGCAGTGCAGAGCTAATGACTTTCAGTTGCTCTTATCTACTAGGGGAAACAGAAGCTGCGCCTAGTAGATCTCTAGCTTCTTTCTGAAGAATATGGAAATTACCGGCAAGTGTCAAGATTCATTTTCCTTTTTTTCCCCCCCCACTCAAAGCAATTGAGTCTCTCTTCTGGAAACTGCAGTGTGACCATTCCAAGCTGGAAAAAGTGCTGGGCGGGACAACGACCGCTCAGGATGAGAACGTTGTCATTTACCTGAGCATCATTGAACAGAAGGTTAATCAGCTGCTCACAATGTATTCCTACAAGAAGGCTGAGGTATGCAGCCAACGAGGCTGGAGATAGGTCATTTCTCATCTCCTCCTGTGTAGAGAAAGCGTTCCACGGTTTTTTTCCTTAGGTTAGGAAGAGGTGACTTTCAGATTACTTTTCCCAGGTTACACAGCCTAAATACATTGCTGTAACAGAAACGTGGAAAATGTTTTATTACATGAAAGTCCATTTAGAGTTTGCAGGAAAAATATGGGTCTGAAACTACAGGATAAACACTGCTCTTTCCTGTTCGTAGGTTTACATACGTCAAATATAATGTCCCCATTAGTTCTTACTTTCCCAGTATAGGAACTATTGCTATTTGGACACTATACAATGGAATTTACACTGGTTGAAAGTGTAAAATTATCTTTGCTTTATCTAGCTGATTCCCAGTTCTTTAGTAGTTTATGATTATATATATTTTAAATGTATTTCTGCAAATATGAGAGGTAGAAACTTAAAAAAAAACAAACCAAAATTTTAGTAATAGCAGCAACCCATTTAGTGTTGATGTAGTGGAATGTGGATAACTTGGGATGGGCAACCTGCAGCCCTCCAGATGTTGCTGAACTACAACTCCCAATATGTTTTACTTACCACCAATTAGGACTTTTAGAAGCTGTGGTACTCATCTATATCTGAAGAGCCACACATTGCCCATTTCTAGCAGATTAATACATGTAGCCCAGTGGTTCTATTTTAGTTTAAATCTTTAGGTGAATTTAAAGAATGGTCTTCTGTTCCCTACATCTAAATTCGGTCTCTTTTCAGGAAAAGGATCAGCCCTATGATACTGTGGAGACAGCACAGCTGCTCCTGGGGCAGACACCAGGGCTGCGACCAACGGCAGTTACCATTCGACCACCCACAGCTGGGTAAGGAGAGCTGGTTATTATGCAGACAGTCCAATAGGATAGTCTACCAAGCTTCTGTTCAGTGTGTCCCCACCTTCATCATTAAAATCAGAGTGGGGCATGGGAAACCTTTTCTTGTTGGTGGTGTCACCTAATCTTCTGGAGCTCTTAGGGGCTTCAGGTTGTAGAAAGAGTTCAGATGAACGCTGCTTGAATGTTCTTTCCATTAAGGGCAGCTTGACAGGTGGAACTGATTCACTGGGCTTTGCCTCATCAGAAGTCTTTAGACACACAGTGGCCAGCTGTCTGGCAGGGAAGCTGTAGCTTTGGATTTCTTGCTGTGAGCAAATGATTGGACTAAATCAGGGGCGAGGAATCTTTGATTTTCCAGATATTACGGACATCTCCCAGCACCTCACATCATTGGCAGAGCTGCTGATAGCTATATTTTGGTAGCGTTTAGTGGGACATGGGCTCTTGACCCGTGGTGAGCTGATCGAATTTGCCTATAACGTCACTGTTATTATTATTACTTGAATTTATACAAGTAGCCCTAGGGGTATGCATGGCATTTAACCAACGGCAAACCCTTGTCCTGAATTTACAGTATAAACAGTGACATGAGGAAATAATATAAAAACAAAGAAAGAATGACTGAGTTCACTCTGAGAGCTGCAGTGTGTACATTTGAAAGATGCCCAATTGGGGAAAGCTGCACTAAGCCAGGGTTTACTTAAGCATCATTTGTTAACACAATTGGCCAGATCTGTACCACATGCCAAGTGATCAATCATGGTTTAAAACTACTATTGGCTGAGTTGACACAACCTGACCTAAAATCAGAGCATTTGATGGCTTAATGAAATATGGGATCTGTATCCTACACACTTTGGTTTGGTTGTATCTTGCTGCAGAGAATAAGTTATGGGAATTAGGATAGCAGAGCCATAGACTTTCCTGAAAAAGCAAGCTTCGGGGACGGATTTGATGAGAGTTCCAGAGACATATCAGAAATAGGGGATAATGGTGCAAATTGTTTTGAGAATGCAACAGAGTCTCAGATTTAAAGGAGAAGAGTGGAAGAGCAAAGTCCTGATTGCAAATATATTATGATATAAAGAAAAGCAGTGGGCTTAAGGCCATGGGGGCCTGGATCTAAGTAGCCAGCCAAGATAATTATTTGCAAGGAATGATCAGAAAGATCACCCAGAAGGGGTGAATCATTTTGACCTCAGAGTTCTGAAGATTGGGTTAAACTCTAGGATTGGTGGGATTTTAAAGAATAGATTTTATATAGTTATTTTTTAAGACAGTTGGTACCAAATTTGTAACTCAGATGTATAGAAAAAGCAGCATATACGTTAAAGCCAAGGAATATCCACAGCTCAGCAAAAGAATGCAAAGCAAATAAAAAGTAGTAGTAAAATAAAAAAAATTCAGTACAAAAACAAAAATATATTCTGAAATAAAACTACTTTTGTTTGATGTTCAAACTAAGGGAGATGGCTCTCTCTGATGAGAGTTGAGGCCCACAAGTGAAGATATAAAACAGAGAAGACTATTTCCCATATTGCAACATTTGTTCTGTGATGAGGACGCAAGTGTGGCAGAGGCATTATTGATGCCTTGATTCTGGTATTTAGAGGTCAAGGCCAATAGGAATAGCAGTGTGGAAGAGCTCCAGTTTCTGAATCCTTTTCTAGTCTATGTGGAGTTGTACATAAAATAGGAGCCACTCAGTGGGTTAAACTAAAGAAGAGGAAAGAATAGAAGCCCAGACCCTTGGGAGAAATATGAAATCAATGTTCCCTTATTCTTCTAATCTCATAGGAGCAGTCAGATTTTAGAACAGCTCAAGAACAGGATTTTTTTTTTTAAAGGACAGATTTGTAGTATTTAGGACAACGTTAATCAGATCATTCTTTGCTGTTTGCAGAATTGGCCATGATACAGTACAAGAAGAGGACCAGAAACCTTTAACTCATGAGGAGCTCAGAGAAAAAGTAATAAAGGATGTGAGTTCAAGGGACAGGGTGAACCAAGTTTATGTTAAGAGATGAAAATTAGTACTCTTGGATGCTTTAAAACCTGTGTATTAGAAAGAACTGCTTTACTACTGTGCACTATTCGTACAAAATACACTGTTTTATGCAGTATGTGTGTGTATATACAAAAAGGAACTTGTTCACTAAAATCAGGGGATGATTTCCTACAGTTCTCCATCATTTTGCTTCCTATAGTGGCTCAGACCCCTGTTGTAGAAACATTTTCATGCAAGTGCAGTTTGGGAATTGGTGCCTGTGTTCTTGAAAGTAGGTCATATGTTCTCTTTCAGTTCCTTTCCTTGCATTTGTTGCATTTGCATTTGTAACCTCAACCATAAAATAATCCTTTCAACAACAGATCCATACTTCTGCTGACCCCAAGGGTACTCCAGGATGTCTTCTGGAATATTGCAAAGCAAAAGCAAAGCTGTTAGCAACTCTCAGAATGCATGCTGAATCAGCTTTGGGCAGCCCACAGTAGCCTTCTCTCCCACCTCTTAGCAGGCATGTGAATCTTAGCATGTAATGTGGGGGCTAGCAAAACCGGGCTGCCAAAATCTGGAAGGCAGCAGAAGTTAGTTTTCTCTTTGTTGCTATCTAGTAGTTGTCTAGATTTTTGCAACCCAGATCTAGCAGCCCTAGGTAATCCAATCTTTGGCACCAGACCCAAATATAAGAAATCACCTTTCCCCAACCCAGTGTCTCGCAATTCCCATCATCTCCCATCATCTCTCTTCTGTATAAAAATATGCACGTACACTTATTTTCAAACTGTAATAGAGTGGATTTCTCTTCTTCCACCTCCAGATCCTAAGCAAGGCAGCGGCACTTACTCTAAAGAAAAGCACGTAATGTGCAGTGCAGTGACTGTATCCTGGGACTAACACAAACAAGAAATAGCCTCAGGCCTCAAGACTTGAATAGGAATCTAACTGCAGCCTGGGCTATGCCAACCAAAGAAGAAAACTGTGGTGTCACTGAGGCAGGTTTGCGTTCCAGTGTGGTTCCTGAAACATTGTTCTTAACGCCATTGCCCTCTGCCGCATCCTTTCTCATGTCTGGAAGGGTTGGTGTGGCTGAGTGTAGTCTTCATCCTGCAGGATCCTTCACTCTGCTGTAGACCGTGGAAAATCTTCCTCCTTCTGGTGAATTGTCCCTTCTCTGGGCTGCTCACATGATCAGGACAGATGTATTGTGTCAATGGTACATAATTCATGGCTGTCATACCAACCAAGCTGTTTGCTTCCTTGCTGCCTGCTTGCTTAAATGCCTTTAATTTGACTCCACGTTCTCATGCAAAGAGAGAATGCATTGTAAAAATTTTGCCTATAGCAGTGGTATTTTATTTTGCCACCATTCCTGTGAAGGAAGCAAGAATGTCCAGCTTCTTGATCCTAAAATAAGATCCTTGTTGGACTAGAAACAGGTGACTAAATTCGCTCTGTTCCCCCAGCAGCATCTTGTATCAATAACAGTTCTTTCTCCTGTTAGTCTCCTTAGCTGTCAGAGTGCTTGAGGCCCACAAGAGATATATTGTGTCTTTTGATGTATCTGAGCAGGAATTGGGTGTATTTAAAGCACTTAGCCACATCTTGAATGGGTGTTTCTTTTTTTTGAAAACCAAACAACTAGCATGTTCCTCAGAGTGTGGTTTTTACCACATGGACATCTAATATGAGGCTGTATCAGTCCCACACAAAGTCCCCATTTACTACTGCCAGTTAGAGCTTCGTAAGTGGTGTATGCAAAAGTTTTTTTTCCAAAGTAAAATTGAAACATACATGAAAACTGCACTAATCGAGGTGCGTGTCAGAGGAACAGTTTCCTCAGTATAGGTTTTTTTTTTCATTCTCTTTAGCCCCCTTTGTAGAAGAAGTATTTTTTTAAAAAGTCCCCCATTATTTCAACAAGGATAATACCCCTAAGTTGTTCCTCAATCCCCAAACCATTTTCCCCTGGAGGGCCCCCATTTCAGGCCTCTTGGCAGTGTCCCAAAGAAGAATTTTAGGGAAGCTGTTCCTCTCTCAAAGATGATCATCATGAAAAAAAAATCTGATAGTTTCACTGAAGGAAAACAGATGCTTTCTTTCAATTCTGCCATTCCTGTGGATGTGGAATGCAGGAGTGATGTGTGTGTATCTGTGTGTATGGGATGGGTGGAGAGGAGGAGACTGGTCCCAGATGGGCTGACACATGCACAGTCCTGTGGCAAGTGAAAAGACTATCGTGGTTTTTTGATGATCAGTGTAAATCGAAACTGGATGATTAAAAGGTTTAATTGACATCATTGTGGTTTTTTATGGTTTTGTCAGAGCACTACAGGCTGCACTTGGTCTTTGGGGATGATACAGTTGTTCCCCTCTCACCCAAATTAAGAGCAACTGATCGCTGATACCTACCCCTGCGGCTAATTTGCAACGAAAAACCAAAGTTGAAGCATCCCCTTTGCTGAGCAAACTACGGAGAATCTTGATTTGAAAAAGGGCTCTGCTAAATAATATGGCACTGAGTTTGGGTTCATATAACATGCTAGGCCTTTAACTTGATTGAGAAAGCACAATTGTAGTGTTCAGATAATATGCTGTGGCCCAACAAATAAACCATCTAACAATGTAATGTCCTGGCTTCTCACAATTCACTAAAGCAATGGTTAGGTTGCCATAACACAACTAAACCACAAATTACCTAACCCCATTTAGCCTAATCTAGCATGTTGTATGAACCCATGAGCATGTTCACATAATAATCCTGGCACAGTTTAGCATTAACAATGGTAAGGTTCTTACCCAGGGGATATAAATGTAACAAGCAAGTAAATGATTAAATAACATGCACTAAACTATGCAATTTACATAGCTTATAAGTATATCTGTTATGTATCCACTATGTTCTCAACCTGTAGTATCTTCAGTCCCATTGTTCAGAGAATAGGGTCCCATCAAGAGAAAGCCATAAAACTCATTTTGTCCCAAGAAGAAATACATGCCCAGAGCATTGTGTTATTTATCCATAAGAGTAAGTCAGGACATACAAAAACCACAGTAATACCATCAACAATAATTTTCATTGCTATAACTGAAGCGCTAAGTGAGAGTTAACTGGGGCCGCTAATCAAAACAATGTATATCCCTGTAGCAAGATCAAAACCTCTAGCTAAATATGTAGGTGGCCCACAGCTTTACTTCTCCATGTGACTTTACTTTCGCTCCTGAACCCGACACACTGCGTGACTCAGTTTCATTTGCTCAATGTGGTCTCCTGAAAACGGTCAACTTTGCCTCTCTTAGGGAGGCTTTCCCAGTTTGGAGAAAGAGCTATGTCCCGTCGAGTGACTTCGACATACCATGGCTTGAAAAACAACGCTCTTAGAAAACAAGCAAAGCAAGGTTGGATGTGGGTCTGCTTGTCCCTGTTTCCCACTGGTTTGTATCCCAGCAACCTTGGTAGGGCGTTTTTCATACTTCTTGGTTATTTTAAACCAAAACAAACCAAATCTATAGCGGCAGATGCAGGCCAGCGGTATTGAGTGGAGAGGAAATATTTCTTGCAGATGCTGCTGCTGGAAGAATTTTGCTTTGCTGCTACTTGGGTGTCTCCGGAGGAGACAAAAAAGTCATAGTGGCCACATCGATGCAATCAAACCCCAGACCCTTTTTATGTGTGTCATAGTTGCATGGTTGTCTGATTGCATGGTCATGACTGCTATCTTAACTTTTTTTGACATACACCCCCTTGTTCCCCTGCAATTGATGCAAGTGATGCTGTGGCCACCCTTTCGCAGTGCCTGGAGGCTGTAAGGGTCTGGATGGGGAGCAACAGGCTTTGACTGAACTCTGGTAAGACGGAGTGGCTGTGGGTTAATGGCTCCTCTGTATCCGGGATGTTGTCATCTTTGGTGCTGGATAGGGTGGCACTGCCCCAGACAGACCCAGTGCGTAATCTGGGGGACCTCCTAGACTTATGGCTCCTGCTTGAAGAGCAGGTGGCAGCTGTGGCAAGGAGGGCCTTTGCAGAACTTCGGGTTGTGCATCAGTTACGCCCTTTCCTGGATCTGGATGCCCTTCGAACAGTCACTCATGCCCTTGTTATCTCCTAGATAGACTACTGCAATGCACTCTACATGGGGCTACTCTTGAAGAGTATCCGGAAGCTACAGCTGGTCCAGAATGCAGCTGCGCGGGCTATTGTTGGTGCCCCAAGGAGGGCCCATATAACGCCTCTGCTCTGTGAACTGCATTGGGTGCTAGTTTGCTTCCAGGTCCAATTCAAGGTGTTAGTTTTCACCTTTAAAGCCCTACATGGCATGGGACCAGGTTATCTAAGGGACCACTTCTCTCCTATGACTTCAACCCATCCCACCCGATCACACAGAGAGGGCATGCTTCGGACCCCCTCAGTGAAAGTACTTCGACCAGCGGGGTCCAGAAGGTGGGCCTTCTCTGCGGTAGCCCCTGCTCTTTGGAACATCCTGCCCCCGGAGATGCGATTAGCCCCCACACTCCCGGCCTTCCGTAAGGCTTTGAAGACCTGGTTCTGCCACCTGGCCTGGGGTGGGGTGAGAATACCTCAAGCATGGGGATGGCTAGCCCCATAGAGGCCTCGGCCTTTAGCCTCAGGTTTTCATCCCCTTGGTCTCTCCTTCTTCTTTTTAGTTATGTTTTAATTTATGGTTTTATGTGTTTATATATTTATGTTCTAATGTTTATTGTGAATCGCCCAGAGTTCCCCCATTAGGGGGAGATGGATGGTTGAAAAATTAATTAATTAATTAATTAAATAAATAAATAAATAAATAACTTGTACATCTGGTGTCTTTTCCCTGGAGGACTAACTGCTCTTTCAACCCTGTTTGGAAGCCACACTAGGTCGAGGTTAGTTTGTAGACAAACTGACCTCTACATAAAATAAGTAGGCGACCATATCTGAGGATGATCCCCAGCTTTACTTCTCCATTTCAACTAATACAGGTGAAAGAGTAAGCATCCTGATCCAAAGCTGGCTGGGGTATAGCACTGGGTGATTGCTAATCAACAGCATCTTAGGCTGTTTGGCAGTGGGTTTATCCATCAAATGGTTTTCACCCTGACCCTAGGAGGGGGTCACACACCTTCTAAAGCAGTGTTTCTCAACCTTGGGAACTTTAAGATGGGTGAACTTCAACTCCCAGAATTCCCCAGCCAGCCATGCTGGCTGGGGAATTCTGGGAGTTGAAGTCCACCCATCTTAAAGTCGCTGAGGTTGACAAACACTGATCTAAAAGATTAGATGCATGGATTGGGGTACAGTATTATGCCTGGATCTGAGGCCCCAAAGTGCTATTAATTTATAAAGCCTGAAATAGCTTGCAACATGGCTACTTGAACAAGCATTTCCTCTCCAATTTAATCATCAGGACTCTGAGGGCTTTTCCAGGTGTCCCTTCCTCGTGAGACAAGGTGGATGTCTGCTGAGAAAGGGTCTTGGCAGTGATGGTGCCCCATCTGTGCAGCACCAACTCCAGAGTTTTGCCTGGCACCCACATTATGGTCTCTGAGTGTCAGGCAAAGACCTTTCTATTTTCCTACTATTTTAAGAACCATTCTGGTGTTTTCCGGCTTGACTGTTTCATTGTTCCTCTACGGTGATTTTATGCTGTAATTGCAGCTGCTCCTGATTTTTATTTTATAATGTAGTGCTCTTCTCCATATAAATCTTATTGTTTTCATTGTTTTTATAGTTGTGCTTTTCTACAGTGTTTTAACTGATTATATATTGCCCACCGAACTCCTACTACTGGACTATGTAAAAGAACAATAAACAAGAGTTATAATTATAGATTACTGTATGGTTAAGAAGGAATGTCTTAACCATAATCTGATCCATGGTGTGTATTTGTACAACTTGTCAAATACACTGTGGTTTAGTATGTCATATCATTGGCAAAGTTCATCCATCACACTAAGTCATGGTATACACATAATGTCTGAGTTCACACAAACTAAACCCAACCCATTTCAGGTTTTTTTTTTTTTTTTTTGGCCAGTCTAATTACAAAGCAATGTCTCCACGTGCCAAGAATCTCTTGGAAATGACCCATTATGATTAAGAGCAAGCTTTTGACCAATTGTGGAAAGAGGTCAACCTTTCTTGTAGGACTGTTTATTAGCCACAAGGTGTCAGCCGTATTCTTACTTTTTGGAAAAAGTAAAGTGTAGAGTTAGAATGGCAAAATGCAAAGTTGGGAAAAGACTGAGGTGGATTGGAACAAGTGAAAGGGGGCAGTGGTTCAGAAGGCCAGAAAAGCTACTGGTGGGTAATAGTCCTAGGTTGTCAGCTTAGCCTATATTAATCTGAAACAAGAACTCCTTGTTCTGCATAGATGCAGATTAAAGTCACTGGCACTAGTAGAACACAGCAATACCTTGTTTCTGCCATGTTCTTTTGATGTTGTCTTCTTCATGTCCCCATCCCAGGAGCGAGACACCTTTGTCATCTTTAGCTGTATTAGTGTTAAAGGCATATTTTCTCCTGATTTCCCTTCCATCTGAGGACAGCTTCAGATTAGATAAAACTGGCTAGCCTGTCCCGTTTGGTGACTGCAGAGGTTTGAAACAGGCACAGCAGAGTCTGGATAGGGATCATCAAGGTGAACAGCAGATTTCATGGGGGTGTAGTTTTCTGCTGATCCAAGAGATGGTATGCATCTTTGAGCTTCTACTAAGAGGAGCAATAAAAATATAATCAATCCGCTGCTCCTAAATTTGGAAGCTCAGGGGTGTTGCAGGGAGGGTCATAAAGGTCAAGATGGTATCCACAACCACACAAATATAGCCCAACCCCTTTTCCAGTGTTGCATGCACAAGGACTGTGAGAAGGGGATGGGGCTTCAACTGTGCAGTCTTGCACTCCTTGGGGACACTTTTAACTCCCCTTGGGGACACTCCTGCTGGTACTGCAACCAGCAGCAAGAAATAAACCTACCCTCCCTGAATTTCTTTAACCCTCCCCTTTAAAATCATAGTCTCCTGTGACAGGGAGTTCCCCAAGTTATTTTAGTAAGTCCTTTCTTTTGTTAGCTACAAATCGCTGCCTGTTAATGCCAGCGGATGAGCCAAAGTTCTCATTTTTTGAATTATGGGGAAATAAACGTTCTTGCATTTGTAGCTTCGTTAACTGCAGCAATGCCCTCCCTCTCCTTAAATTAAAAACTCAAATACTTATCCTTTCCTCCTAGAGGTTTTGCTCCAACTTTCCCCCCTTTGATCATTTTGGCTGATATTTACAGACTTCTCCCAGCTTTGTTTTTTATAACAAATGACTTGGGTTTTTTGTCTCTGTGCTGTTTTGCTTGTCCAGAAACACAAAGCCCAGACAGAAATCATGGTGAGATTTACCCTGTCTGCCCAGTTACAGGCTGGGTCCATTATAGACAAAGCATCTTCCCTGGAATTTCCTCCTTTCTAAAGAACACAGGGGTTATTCACACCCATTCTCTCCTCTCCTTTTCAGTTTCTCTTAAAAGGAGAACAAAATGTGATGTAAGCACACAAACAATAAAAAATTATAAGGCCTCTTTTAAAAGCCTGGTGTAGCAGAATGAACTACAAAACCAAGGTGCTCCAGATTCAACTATCCCTTGTGCCATGGGCAAACTTTGGGGAGTCCCTGGCTTCACACAACACACGAAACCAGTGTTCTTCAAACTTGGCAACTTTAAGATATGTCGACTTCAACTTCCCAAATTCCTCAGTCCACACATTTAAGTTGCTAAGTTTGAAAAACACCGCACTAACCCAACAACACACTACCAACCAATAAGAGTGTGACTGTCACCTTCCACACCGCTGCGAGGCCAACCGGAAATGAGCAAACAAGGGCAGTGATGAACTCGTTCAAAAGTTCAGGACAAAGAACAAAGCCTGGCCATTCTTTTCGAAATCTGCCTCCGATGAATCAGAGAGCCATAATTTCTGGCTGAGATACTTTAACAGGTTCTTTAATAAGAACTCTGAACAGGGGCATCCATGGGGTGTGTATGTGTAAAATAAGCCAAGATAGTGGCCATGATTTTGCAATTGAAGTCTTGCAGCACCTGAAAAAAAACAGGTGGACATCCCTATGAACACACTAAGCCATAATGTAATTTGTTTGGTTTGGACTTAAGCCATTTTCCCAATAATGACTGATGGTGTCTTCTAGCATTAGCTGGCCAACCTTGAGGTGCCATAAAGCCTGACTTTGTTTACTCTTACTTTGGCATGATGGTTGAGTAACTCTAAAAGAAGCTTTGGACGATGCCAGAATAAGGGCGGGGGGGAATCCTGCTTTCTGACCTATAAAATGGAGAACATCTTAAGGCTGTCTCATTCCTGGGCTGAGATAGAGAGGAAAGCAGTCAAAAAAGACATTGCCCAGGCACGTTTGTGTCACAGCTAGGTGTGGCTGTAGGGATAGATTACTAGTGGGTTTGTGCCTTAGTGTGATTGGTGAACCCATTCACTTGTTTGCATTAAGAGACATCGTGCTACTAACCAAGAAGCCAAACAGATCTAGGATTATGACACAAGGTTCATTTTTGTTACAAGAGATGGCCAATATCCAGGATGATGTGATTGAGAGCTCTGTCCTTATTACTGAGTTACACACCTTATCTTTGCTGCAAGATGAAGACATCAAAATAAGGAGGAATTTCCTTACTGTGAGAGCTATTAAGCTGTGGAACATCCCGCCTCTTGGATTCATGGCAGTGCCATCACTGGAAGTTTTCAAGCGAAGATTAAGCAACCGTTTGTCTGATGGTCTGAGGATTCCTGCCTTGGGCAGGGGATTGGACTAGAAGACCTTCAAGGTCCCTTCCAACCCTATGATTCTATGAAACGGGGTCAAGTGAAGATTAAGCAACCGTTTGTCTGATGGTCTGAGGATTCCTGCCTTGGGCAGGGGATTGGACTAGAAGACCTTCAAGGTCCCTTCCAACCCTATGATTCTATGAAACGGGGCTACAGCATTCCTATGGGAGCAATGTAGTGCCTGGGGATAAGGGAATCCTTCCATTCTTTAACAACACACAATTAAACTTTGGAATATGCTACCACAGGTTATGGTGCTACCAGCTTGGCTAGCTTCAAAAAGAGTTGGATCAATTCATGGAAGTCCTGGGGATCCCTGGCTATTACCCTTGATGGCAGTGTGGGCTGCCTCTTAAGGCCATCTGCTGAGAGACCAGTGGGCTTCCTTGGGCAGTTGGCTGGCACTGTGAGAACAGACTGCTGGACTAGATGGGCCAGGGGTGCCATCCAGCAGGCCACTGTTTACGTTCTTATCCCATGCCTCACCGGCTTACGGAACTCACTGCTAGAAGCTGCGGCAATGGGTTCCCCCACCCCGCCTTTTCAGAACCATGAAGCAAAGTGAGCAGAGGGCCCTGAGCCATCCGCATTCATAGGCTGTGATCTTCCGTCCCCAAGGGACAAATAGCGAGTCGGGGCGACAGACGGGCGTCTTCTTTGATGGTCGGCCGGTGAACTTCTGCGGGGAAAGGGGCGTGGGATCCCCTTGGCTTCAGCCAAGCTGCTTTTCGGGTGGGGACCGCAAGTGTAATGTTTATTGCCTCTCGTCGCCAGCAGCAACGGCAGCAACAGAGATCCTGCCGACCCCCTCAGCTCTCCTTTCCCTCCGCCCACGCCCCACCCTTTCCCCTCCTTCTGCCCGGCGTCCCCCTCCCGCTCCGGCGCTTGGCGCCACACCCAGCTCCCCTCACGCCTCGGCCAACCCAACCCGGGCTCTGTCGCCTTCTCGGTCCGACGAGGAGCATCTTTTGCTAGCTCGCCGCGGGAGTCTCCGTCGCTGCCGGCTCTCTGCCCGCCCAGCCTTGGAAGTAAGCAGGACCTTCGGAAGAAGAGTGGGGCTGGGGGAGCCGTGGAGAGCTCTGAGAGTTAAAGGAGGCGCGGAGCGGGGCTCTTAAAGTTGAGAGGAAAGCAGTGCGTGGAATTGGGGGGCGTCGAGGGCTCCAGCGTTTAAAGCTGGTTACTCAGGGCGGCCCATGTTCCTGCATTCCGAGGGGAAAGCGAGCGGGTCTTAAAGAGTTAAAGCAAAGAGGTTTGGGGTAGGATATTTAGGCTGGAAGTTGGAGGCGACCGTCGTTCTTAGGAAACGAGGTGCGTTGCTGCGACCTGTTCGCAGGGCTGTTTTTCGGGTGAGCTGGGGGACGTTGCAGTGTCAGGGTGCCCCACCCCCTGACTTCCCCCCCCTCTTTTTTTTTTTCCAAAGAAGGAGCCCCTCTATTTATGGGTTAACTTTGCAGCAGGAGGCAAAACCACGGAGGTAATGCTCCTTTTTAAAACATGGAGGCAGTGGAATGCATTGCGAATATGGCTTCGGCAACCCGCTGTGCACAAGTGAGCAGCAGAGTTTGCAGGAAAACAGAAGTAGCAAAGATTTTAAGATATGACACGGCTGGCTTCGCCATAAAGAACCTCTGAAGTGATTTTGAAATGAACGTGGGGCAGATTGTGCCATCACAGCTGTAGTATATAGCTTACAATTTTACCGACTGAGTCTGTGAAAACTTGTTTACTATGTCAGTGTATCTAAATAGAACCTTCATGTTTAGAGGCAGTATACCTTTAAATAACTGCGGAAACAGAAAACTTGTGCAAGCTTATGGTTGGTCAGTGTATGAAAAGAATTGGTGTCCTTAAAAAACTTCTGTCTGAATGTCGCATTTTTTTCCAAGAACGCAGCTTCTTAAATTTGCTAAATTTTTGGTCTCCTAAGACTTTTAATTAAGGGAATTGTATCCCTCTAATAATACTGTATAGGAAAACTGCAATATTTTCTCAGGACAGAAGCTGAACGATTTCCTAAAGCTAATCTGGTGAGGGGAGGATGTTGTAATAGATAATAGGTGTGGTCTTTATCAATATGGAAGTCACATGTAATGTCTGGGTGCTGTGCGTGTTACAGTGCAAATAACAAGATGGGCAGTATTTAATGTGTGCAGAGGACAACTGTACAATAGATGGAACAGTGTAGGGAGTCAAATAGTGTGTATTTGTATCAATAATGCATGCAGTACAATTGCAGAGACATGTTGCTATTGTTGAATGCATTTTTATGTAAGGAGGAGAGAAATATTTTACTAAGGGGAAGCTGTATGTGTGACATGACCAACATCTATGGGTTTGTGTTGTGTACTTTATTGTTAATGCCC
This sequence comes from Python bivittatus, assembly GCF_059951505.1. Classification (NCBI taxonomy): domain Eukaryota; kingdom Metazoa; phylum Chordata; class Lepidosauria; order Squamata; family Pythonidae; genus Python; species Python bivittatus. The sequence goes on from NW_028277063.1 coordinate 3,999,601, forward strand.
ACAGTTCACTAGATGCTTAATAGGAGAAACCATTATGGGTATTTAAAAAAAAATCTTATTTTTGTAGAATGCATATTCTTTTCTTAGTTACTCTTAGCCTGACATTTTCGGTAGCATTATGAAAAGACTCCACAAAATAGAAATCTCTACTGAAATGATTTCTCCTCTCCGCTGTATGCTGTTGTTAGTCGTTTTGTAATATGGCAGCACCTTGGACTGGGGAAGGATCAGTTCTTTTTTTAATTCATAAGAGCTTCCCTGCTTATCTCAACATGATTATTACTAGGGCTACTAGATCCTGGCTGCAGAAATCTGAAAGGCCACTAGATGGCAGCAAATAGTTACATTTTCTAGATTTCTTTGCTGCCATCTTTCAAAATTTTGCAGACATTTTGCAAAACCCTGCACTAAGGCTCATGATGACACCTGCACAAACATGTACCAGCCACAATGGTGCCTTTCGAGGAAGGGTTTTCTGTTCCATTCCATGGTGCAAAACTAATAGATTTCGCAACAGATTTTCCAAAACATTAAATTGAATCCTCTTCATGCAGTCATATGTACAGAAAAATATCCTTTAAAAATCTAATGCCATGCTTTGTAAACTGAGAAATCATGTTTCTTTAAGAATGGCTAACAAACTGGGCTTTGGTAATAAATAATAATATTAAATCAATCAGGCTATTAACAACTGAAATCTATTATATGTATTTATTTGTAAAACATATCCTACAGTTAATCTACAAAGCAATGGTACACTTAAAAGAAGGGGTGAACCTTTGGTATTCTTAATCTACAGCAGTGTTTCTCAACCTTGGTGACTTTAAGATATGTGGACTTCAACTCCCAGAATTCCCCAGGTGGTCCCTAACTTTTAGATACTTTGAATTACCTCTACTCATTAATTGTGTGTCACAACGCCTAGCTTTACTTTGCAGCTCTAATTTTATCCAGTGGGTTCTGCTGTTTTTCTGTGTCTTCTACTTTTGTGGGCACACATTTGTGGGCTTTTAGAGAACAGGAACAGGAACCAGCTCTTCTAAGGTCCTGCCTCTTGAGTTTTCTGTGTTTGAAACAGTGCTTCAGTTGTATCCTGCAGTGTGTAAGAAATAGTTCTATGCCCTGGGCGTTTCCACCTCTTCTTTGCTCAAGGTTTTTTGCACCACTGCACGATGGCTGAATCTTGATAACTGTCAACATTACTTCTAGCAAATGCAAATTTCAATCTCGCTCTCTTTCTCTCTTGCCCAGCATGTTTGTAAGATTAGGTAAAGATGTTCCTAGTTTTCACTCATTTGTTTAGATAGTGGTTACATTTTCCTTTAAATTCTGCCTGCGTTACGATGATCTGAGTCAGCCTTAAAGTCAGCAATGAACCTGACTTTTGCAGGCTCCTTCAGCACATCAAGATGCCTATTTGAATGTACTTTGCAGGGTGAGAAAAGTGAATGTGATAAAGTTGCATGTAGAACTTTGCTTTTGTTCTCCCTTCAGCATCTTACATGAGAGGAGTGGGGTTCAGTTACATAAAACTTTTTATGTTTGGTGTTGGTTAAAGTGTTCTTGGAAAAACATTACGATTGTGAATCAACTCAGATGTACAGCAGTGTCAGATGGAAAGTAGTCTATTTATCTAGACTGTTCCATTTCAGACCAAAGGTTACAAGTCTGAAGTTATCTCATCAAGAAAGCTCTCCATATGGTTAGAAACAGCCTGCTGAGGAACAGAGATAAATTCTACTGTCTGAGATGCTCATTTTCTCAGTGCAAGGATAGGGAAAAGACAGCAGGATTCATACAGGCAACATTTTTTTCTGCCACCTGAAATGTGATGCTGTTATGCAAAACAGCTGCAGGTTAACTTGGCAGGACCGCTTTGCAAAAACCACTGTTCTGTCAGCATTTCCCCCTTGTAGGCCCCAAACAAGTGGCATGGCTGTATGTGTCTGGACAGGATAGGACAACTTTTTACTAGCCACTGAATCTTGTGGTTTCTTGCAAAATATCCTCTACAGTTGCACAGTTCCCATATAGTGAACGCTAACAGGCAATAAAAGCCATTAGAATTGTAAAAGACATTCTAAGATGCTTTAAAATGGTTTTTCTGCTCTCCTTTTCTTCAAGCAGCTTACCTTTACTTTCAAACATCTTTTTTTTTTTTTTGCTCTCTTTTTCTTCTCTCCAAACATAGAGGGCTGACTGGCAGGACAAGGCTAGCCTACCAAAGATTCTAGTCCCCCTTGCAGCCGAGGGAAAGGAGCTGGAGCTGCTAGGAGACATTTCTGACTTTGGAAGTGACAGGAGAGGAAACCCTCGCATCAGGGTTTGCAAGGCAAGGGAAGAGTGTGCTGTGTCTTTGGGAGATGACTCAGAAAGAAGACAGTGAGGCTGGCTCAGAGCCTGGGATTTGTCTGTCTTCCCCCTCTCTGTTCCTCAGCTCAGAAGCAGAGCTTGATTAAAACCAAATGTCCAGCTTTGGATAAAAAGGGATTTTCTCCTGCCCTTACATGGATAACATGGATTTTCTCCTACCCACCCTCCCTGCATGTGTCTCCACCCTTTTTCAGCCCTTGTTGCTGTCTTGGCCTTCAACCTCTGCAGGAAGAAAGTGTTTTCCGACTTTGGCTGAAAAATAGTAGCTCCCGTTGTCTGTAATGTAATTGTGAGACATAGACAGATGGGAGTAACTTTTTAGTCCCCAGAAATTCTTGTCCGTTCTCTCATCGCACCTTAATTTGCCATAATTGGGAATAGGAAAGTGCCGTATCCGCTTTGGTTGGACAATATGCCACCCGGCCTTCTCCAGCCTCTGGATCATTTGGACTTCAGTTCCCATTATTCACAGCCAGCACATTATATATGCTGTGTAAGCAGGGAGGGTTTGTTTCCATCTGCAAAAGGAAACAGCTTCACTCTGGATGTTATTCCTAGCTTGTACCTATTTTAAATCCATCTGCCTTGCTGGGGCAATGTTTAAGTTAACTGAAGTTTAGCAAAGGAGTTGCAAGTTATGATTTTTGTAACTGTAACTCTTCAGTTACCCCAGTAAAATATTGCCCCAATACATATTCCATCCCCCACTTTTGCTGTTGAGAACCTTTATGTACCGGTACCATTTATTGTGCTAGCTATACCAAATTTGGAAAAAGAAAATAAATCAAGAGAATAAGAGCTATGTATTATCTGGAGAACTCTAGTTATGAACCCAACACCCATAGAAATAGCATACATACATTATTTAAGTAACATAAATGAATTACAAACCTCAGAATAGATAGATAACATTACATTGCTACATTTAGTTAACTGCCCTCTTTTTTCACTTATAGCTGTTGATGTCCAACAGTTGCTATCATGAGTTACTTTGCAAAATTAGGACTTCCATGTTACCCATAGGCAGATGTTAAAAGACTACCTGTAGACATCTGGATTGTGAATAGCAGCCAGTGTTAATTTTAGCATTAAGTCTTTTGAGTTTCTGATTGTTAAAATAAATTTTAAAATATTGTTGCTGTTGTCATTCATCACTGTTTTGGATGAGTGGTACTTATGTTACTTTTCTCATTTTTAATAATTGTTGTCTTCCTTGCCATTGAACTTCCTTTGTGATTGACTATTGCAAACTACTTTAATCAATGTTACTAGTGTCTTTCAAGAGAAGCAGCTAGGGCAGGCCTACCTGATATTCACAAGTCACCCAGGATCTTTAATGGGTGAGATGGTACCAATCAGGCAGGGAGACCAAGAATTCCTATATAAATGGCAAACAATTCATGCTTGCATTTTATAGATGGGGTAGATCTGAAAATGTTTGAATGAGGTATACAAAGCTGCCTAGTAGATCTGGGACCAAGCAAGAATTTGTGTCTAGAGAGTGCCTGTCTGCTAGACTCTGCTGGTTCAAAATTTGTCAGCACTTTGTACAACATTGCAGAACTTTTTTAATGGTTAGAACTCACATATTTATTCTCAGCAGAACACCCTTCCCCCCGCACCCCCCCAAATAGCTTTGGTTAAGCTGTCTTCACCTATGCCTACAGTGATTCGGGAGTAAAACTTGTGAGTCTCCAGACATTGGACTAGAATTCATATAATCCATCGTGGCTGGGACTGCTGGAGCTGATGTCCAACAATACCTGGAGTGATACCTCTTCCCCATCCCTGCTCTCACTCTACAGTATTCAGGCAGGTCCAGGAGACAATGGCACTTAAATTAGTCTTCCTCAACTTGTAGTCTTGCAGTTATTTTGGATTTTTACTGGGAAGGACAAGACTGGAATTCTTGTTGGGAATGATAAGACTGGAAATCCAACATACTGTATTTGGAAGCCACCAGGTTGGAGAAGGCTGCCCATTTTTCCTATATTTCCTAGCCCTAAATTCAGGAAATGTGTTCTAAACTGTATATTTTTAGATGATAAAGTTTTGCATTATGTGTCTTTGTTCTCCTCCCTAGATCTTTGCACAATGCCAGTAACCCGCTCAAAATCAGTGGGCAACACCAGTGCCCTGACTTCTCCCTTGGGCATTGTCCGCCTGCTGGAAGCCCTTTTCACCTGTGTGGCCTTCAGCTTGGTGGTTCACCGGAATGCCTGGTATGGCCGCAATGGGGACTGGTGCATGTTCTCATGGTGTGTCTGTTTTGCCATCACTATTGCCATCTTGGTGGTCGAGTTTGCTGGTCTTCAGCATCGCATGCCAGTCTCTTGGAAGAACTTCCCCATTACTTTTGCCATGTATGCCACACTGATGTGTCTCTCTGCTTCCATCATCTACCCGGTATCCTTCATTCAGAATCAGAACCTTCCTCGTGAGGAACGTGGATACCGCATTTCTGCCACTGTGTTTTCTTGTCTGGCCTTTCTAGCTTACCTCACCGAGGTCAGCTTAACCAAAGCTAAGCCAGGAGAAGTTACCGGCTACATGGCGACTGTCCCAGGATTGCTGAAGGTGGTGGAGACTTTTATTGCCTGCATCATCTTTGTCTTCATAAGTGACCCAGTTTCGTATGACCACCCGGAAGCTCTTCAGTGGTGTATGGCGGTCTACTGCATCTGTTTCATCCTCTCACTTGTGGTGATTATTCTCTGCATTGGCGAATGCACCGGCTGGTTGCCATGTCCATTCAACAAATTCCTCAGTGGCTACACTTTCTTGGCTGTGCTCATGTATGCCACCGCCACAATTATTTGGCCAATCTACAAGTTTGACAGAAAACATGGGGGAGAGCCCTCTCGGTCCCACGACTGTGGAAGAGGCAACCTCTGTCGGTGGGACAAGCTTGTTACCATAGCTGTTCTGACCGCTATCAATCTTCTGATGTACCTGGCAGATCTGGTGTATTCTGCACGGCTGATATTCATCCAGGGATAGACAGTGGCTGGCAGCAAGGAGGATCTGGGCAGCAGTGGTCCAAAAGGAAGGGAGAAGAAAGTGGAAAGAGGAGGAGTCATGCTTCTCTCTCTCGCTTTTATTTGTTCCTTTCTTCTGTCTCTCTCCTCTGCCTGCAATCCCAGACTAATTCATTCTCTTTCTCTCTCTGCATTCTCGCTCTCTAGCCTTCTCAGTTGCCTTGTTTCCTACCCAGGTTCATGCTCTGTGCTTGCCACACAATATTCTTTTGTCCTCTCCATCCTGAGCCCATTGCACGCAACGGCCAGGCAATAATTTGTCATATGCAGAGCTTGAGATAGTTCACAAATGCTTCTGCATAATCATCTTTGGCTCTTCCCATGTATATAACTTCACCAGTGTAATTGGCTGGGAGCTTCATGATCCAAGGCTTAGTGCTATCAAAAGTGGTAGTGATTGGAGTTGCAGCTGTCAGTCGAGGAAAGAAAGCAGAAAGAGGGGCGCACACTATCATCGATGAGGAGAATGCAGTGGGATTCATTTGTTACACTCCAGGATATTCCCCTGAGGGTACACTTCCTGACATTTTCTTGTTACTTAGCTTGCACAATGCTTTCCATTCCCTGCCTTTGCCACCATGGCTACACTTTATCCAGACTACTAACTTCTTGCATTTCTGTGTGGGTAGAATATGAAGCGTTCATTCAGAGGTGTGTTCCAACAACTCCTGTCAGCCACCCGTTTTCTCAGAGGAGAGTCTGCAGCAAATACCAGAACTTGGCTAGCAGAAAAGAAGAATTCAGAGCATTCTCCTTGATGTACATATTTTATTTGGCATTTAAAAAATTATTCCTCTACAGTATTTAGTGCCTTAAAAGTATCGGGCTCCTTTTTTGTCATCTTGCAAAAGAACTCCTTTGCTTTTGCCAAATGTACTTGCTGTTTTCCATTATGAATATATTCTTTGGAAAGGTAGATGTTTACAGTAGAGCCATTGGCTGCCTGCGTTTTCCACTGGAATGAATGGGGACTGCTCAGGAGCAGTGCTAGACGGCTAGCTTACTTTGCACCTCTGTGGAGGGTTTATTCTCCATGGTTGCTTGGGGAGAAAATAACTGTAATGTCTTCACATCTGGCTACAAACCTGCAGCCAAAAGCCACGCAAGTCCTGCATAATTATTTATGCGGGAGTTGTTGAGGCTTGCAGGAACTTAAATCTAATAAGGGCAGTTCCCTTTTTTGCTTTCAGAATTCAACAAAATAAATTATATTTTGGGGACGTTACAAGGAACATTTTTTGATTTGGGGACATTAAAGCCAATTATCTGTGACTGGCAGGCTGAAAGATAGCACCTGCAATGGAGCAACATTTTAAGTAAGGGTTATAAATCTTTGCCTGCAACTTAAAAAACCACAACAATGTTTTACAGAAAGGGAGTATGAATTGTTTTTCTTTATATTTAATTTTTTTTTTAATGTAAGACGTCCTCTGATTTTTTTATACTAAAAAAAGCATAGTAAAAAAAAAATACATGCTTTGCAAAGTATTAAATACATAACTTTTGGCTTTTTTTTATAGTTGCTACTCCATTATTTTTTAAAAAAATATTCCAAGCACTTGGTATTAGACAATACTGCTTTCCCAGTTTGCATTTCAAACAAACATCAGTCTTTTCCCATCAGGTCAGCAATAGGAAGTTATCTGTATGTATTTCTACTACATTTACCATTCTATTTTGCCTTTTTAAAAAAATAATTGGAAACATCATGCAGCATAGGCAGAAATGTCAGCTTCCTCCCTGCGTCAGTTAGCTGCAGCTTCATCTACGATGTTTTTTGTGAGTATTTTTTAAAGTATGCAAATCAGTATATGTGTATAAAATAAAGGAGCAATGTTACAATGGAGTGTGGCAATCCTATTTCTCTCATTTCACAACAAAAATTGGTACATTTGGATCCCGAAAGGTTGAATAGCTGCAGTAGAAATGGGCCTTTTTTTCTGAATTAAGGGCACTTCAACAAATGGATTTTTGCACCAGTTTGAAAGCAGCTGCAGATTTCTATGATCCTCCAATGTTGGATTGTTGTTAGAGAGCTGAGCTGATTTATTTTTGGCTTAGCTGTTTAAAACTTCAGTAAAAGTAGTCTTTTCATCTCCTTTTTCTCTTCTTCTTTTTTTTTTTGAAATACCGAACTTACAGAAACTTATAGGCAGCCCCTTTATATATTTATTTGCGAGATTCTTAGACCGCCATGCAACTGGATGGTTTACAAAGAATAAAACATCAATAATATAATAAAAATACTCATAATAATCTTAAAAGAGGAGCACATAAACAGTTCTCAAAGCACTATAGAAAAAGTTCCTTGGAAGATTTTTTAACTTGCTTCCAGAAGGTCCATAATGTCAGGATAAGCCTAATTCCAATCTATGTCATCTTCAATCTACAGTGTTTTTCAAACTTGGCAATTTTAAGATTGGTGGACTTGAACTCCCAGAATTCCCCAGCTAGCTGTACCCTAACTAGCAAATTATAGGTCTGGTACTGACGTCTTGCAGTCTGAGACTTCAGGGTCATAAGGGATCTCTCCCCTGCCTCCCTCCACACTTCCTTTTTTTTTTTTTTTTTTTTACTATCCAGGCTCAGAAATGCCTGATCACTGAATCTCACTATAATTTCAATTTCCTGCAAGGCCACCCACTCCTAGGTCTGTTGGATCTGAGCTGCAAAATTCTGAACGATCATCAGGTGGCAGCAAAGAGACAGACCATTTGCAGTCTATATCACCCCCTAGTGGTGGTCTGGAGTTTTGCAGCCAAGATCTGGTAGCCCAATTTGCATAAGCCTTATTAAAATCCTGTCACATTTAATTGACGAGGCACATTATTCAGTCTCAAATTTGCCTTTCTATTTTGCTTCAGTATTCCCCCCCTTCCCTCGACTGCTGTGATAATGATTCTTTGGGGTGCTTATAGCTGCTGTGCACTTCTACATAAACTCGAATATATTTTAGTCTTACGGAGCTATAGCTCTTACTGATGCGTACAACTGCAAAATTTGGTGGAGTGGATGGCTGGAGGAACCCAGGCCTTGTGGCTGGAAGAAGCACAAAACTGCTAAAATAAAGCAAAAGTGATCCCTTCACCCATGTAATCAGGGTAAGCAAAGTGTTAATTCTGAAAAGAGTTGAACTCTGGGGAAACTTACTGACAGGAAATTACATAATTTTTTTACGAAAGTGCATGTACATTACCATGGAGATAAATACACAATACTTTTTTTTAATTGAACTCTGCAGATGTGCATGCTTGCAGGCTGTGGGTTTAAAAAAAAAATGAACAAAACAGCAGTTGGAGTCTGCCATTGCACTACTATAGGTTGCAAAGCACACAATTTTTCTACCTCCTCCTTCTCCAGCATTTGCAATGCATTTTGATATCATTCTGGGCCTGTTGAGATCCAATTTGCACATCTGAAGTTCTCCCTCATTTTACCAGTCTCATTTTTCCCCCCCAACCTCCACCCTTTGGGGGCTTCTAATCACCTTGCTTCAGAAAGAGAGCTTAGAAACTCCAAAGCTTGTGATTAATTTGTGGAACATCAAACTAAAGGGGTTGGCTCTGTGGATTCTTTTTCTTCTCACACCCAGCATAACTCCTCTTTCCTTTTCATGGGGCCTTGGATTGGAAGCCTAAAGAAAGATAGTACAAAACAACCACCCTGTTCTGGTGACCTATGAACAGACTCAAGCATTAAAAAAAAATGGCCTTCAGTGCTTTAAAACCAGCCGTTTGAATGCAGGTTGAAATTGTAATCTGGCTGGCTGATTTTTGAGTGGAATACCAGGGTGGAAGAGAAGAGTTGAGTTTTGCTTGGACCAAAAAAAAAAAAAAATGTTTGCACATCTTTTCCTCCCTTTCCTGAACTTTGTGATTATGGCTGGATTTGGCGGGAGAAAAGGGGCGGGTAGGATAGTTTCACCCCATGGAAATTCTCACTCATATGTTGAGGAGTTTCCGTTCTGGAAAGCTGACTGAACACAGCTGTTGTTCGTGAAATGTGCTGGGCGCAAGGACAAGTTAACAGGGAAAGGGATGTGTGCGTGTGTAAGAGACAGACATTGCTTTCAATATAGCACATCTGGAGGTCTGGAGAAACAGCCTGGGGGATCCAAGAGTCATCCTCCAGCCCGATACATGAGGAAACCTCAACATTTAGCCACCCTGGACAAATCAAAGATCTTTTCCTGGCCTTCGATCCTGCTGTGATGCAGCCCAGGCTGCAAAACGCTTACAAAAATAACTTGATCTCCAGGAATCTCTGAAGAGATGGTCATCTCCTCTTCCACCATTGTGTGAAGGATTCCAGCTTCCTGGGCAGCTGCTTCTATTCCAGTAGCTCTCCTGGCAGCTGCGCCTTAGACTGAGCTCATATCTATAAATATTTGTATATCTGCTAGGAATGTATTTTCCCGACGCCACTGTGACTCACTGCAAGCCATGACCGCACCCCAGGACAGAGTTGGCATCCTGTTTCTGTGTGTGGAAAGAGGAACTCTCCTGAGCATTCCCATTGTGAGTTATATAAAGGCACCTTCTGGACTGCCCTTGGCTTCCCCAACAGCTATTATTAGGCATTATTTTGCATTCGCCACATCCTGCTTATTTGTTTTAAATATTGATAGGCTGCTGTTTACTAAACACACGCATATTTTCTGAATGAAGTTTGCAGGGTAAGGGTAGGCTGCCATTATGGGAAGGAGCAAACAAGAAGGAGAAAGGAAATAGGGACTGCCCATACCAGTGTTTCTCAACCTTGGCAACGTTAAGGTGTGTGGACTTCAACTCCCAGAATTCCCCACCAGCATGGGAATTCTGGGAGTTGAAGTCCACACATCTTAACGTTGCCAAAGTTGAGAAACACTGGACCACACATAACAGCCTTTCCCAACATGATGCTCTCTAGCTGTGCTGGACTTCAGTGCCCATCGTCCTCCAGCCAGCATATTCCTCCATTGTCACTTAGGCTTATTAGAGCTGAAGTCCAACCCATCTGGACAGCATTAGGCTGAAGGGTTGATAAATAAATGTATGTAATTTATTTGACATATTTGTTTCCAGCCTTTATATATTACTGGGAATAATTACATGTTCTCCAAACAGTTTGCAAATCGAGCCATAAAAACCATGATGAGGATGATTACGTGTCATCAAATTGTGGCTGACGGTGGCCATATAAAAACCATAAACATAATAATTTTTAAAAAGAGAGTGATGTTTAAAGTAGCTCACTGCCAATCCAATTAGAGGCTAAGTATAGATGTGGGTCTCTAAAAGCCTGTTGAAATGGCCCTGTTTTTACCATTTTCTGGACAGTGGCTAAAGGGGATTAGCTGGATCTTGGGGGAAGCACATTTTAGGGGGTCAAGGCACTAAATACTGGTTCCAGACCTCTGCCTCTGTCACCTCCTGAACTGTGGGAATCCAGAGCATCTACTTTTGGACAGGCCAGCCAGGATCCACTTGGAAGAGACAGTCCAATAAGTATCCTGGATCCTTAGCCTGTAGATCTTTACACGTTGAAACTGGACCATTGTAATTGGAACCCTATGGGAAGCCAGTACAGCCCCCAGAAAATAAATGTTATATTTCTGAATTGGCTTGCACCCTTCCTTCTTGGGAGCCGGGGCAGAAATTATGTGACAGCATCATCTGTTGATCAATCAAAACTCTGCTGTCAAAGCCATGAGACCACTGAGGTGAGCGTAGAAGATATTTGGTGGTGTGCTGATAAATGTATAGCAACCAACTTGCAAAATTCTTGAAAATTTAACAATCAGTTCTTATGAATACTCCAGCACACCACTGGGGATATTCCTGTCCAGAACAGTTTGGATGAAAATTCCAATTTTAGCCTTTCCAGGTGGGACTGCTGAGAGTTTCAATCTGACTCCTAGAATGCCCAGGTTCTCCATACCTGCTCTAAATGTACACTGCGTTTCTGAGGATCCAACTGGATCAGATTGAAACAATCTAGAGCAGGTTTGGGGCAAATGGAGCCCTCAGGGCTATGTACAGCACACAAATTTGCTTTTTATTCCTTCCAAACCAGGAGAAAGATGGGACAAAAGAGGTATTCATCTGCATGGTAACTCTTGGAAAACTGAACAGGTTAGGCCCGTGTTTGGTGTTGGAGGAGAAACTGGCAAAGGAAAATATGAGTTCAAAAATATATGGGAGAAGTCCTTAGGCCAGTGTTTCTCAACCTTGGGAACTTTAAGATGTGTGGACCAACTCCCAGAATTCCCCAGCCAGCATGGCTGGCTGGGGAATTCTGGGAGTTGAAGTCCACACATCTTAAAGTTCCCAAGGTTGAGAAACACTGCCTTAGGCTGTGGTTCAGAATGTTAGTGACTGCTCCATTCTAAGCCCCTCTCACTCCGCCTTCCCAGTCACATGACCCAGAAGGTGCATATACAATCCCCTCCTGTCCTCAGCACATACACACCGATGCAACATGAGAGGAGAGCAGAAACACACAAAAAATGCAACCATTAGAAAGAAGGAACTACAAACACCTCCTAGAGCCAGCACTGGTAAAGTGTTAGGAAAGAATTCCAGAAGCCCTGCTCTGCCGGTTTTCCATTCTTTGTTGGGGTGGCCAACACACAGTTGCTTCCAAATTGGTGGAATGATTTCCAATGGGTTGAAGATAAAAACATATGAATGTGGTAACGTAAGTCTTAAAACAGGCTTTTAAAATATTGCTTAAAAAATAGATCCTCCCCTCCTCACTGAACCTCCAGCTTTGAAGCCAAGGAATGGACAAAATGGACAGAAAATCCTGTCTCTGGCCATGTTCATGATACTAGGGTGACCATGTCTGAGGTACAAAAATCCAGATAGCCACTGGGTGGCAGGAGAGAATTAGAAATGGCTGTATCTCTGCTGTCATTAGGGGGTACTTCAAATATTTGCAGCCCCAATATGGTGTCGCTGCCCAGTTTCCATCATCATTTCACCTATGCAACTGTCACCTATAAAAAGAGAAATATAGCCCTTGGCTACCCATAGGATACCTACCCTTGCTCTGGAGCATTTGGAATATAACAATTGAGCAGCCTTCCCAAACCCAGTTCCTTCTTAACAAATCTCATACTTCTTGTAGGATGGGAACTCAAGTCCTACATGTAAGCAAAATCAGATGGGGAAAATTAGGACTGAGAAGATCTACCAGGAGAAGGCGCGAGGACCATATCTTCTGCCCTAAATTTCTTACAGCAAAAGCATCATGAAAATGTAATTTATAGTAATGCTCTGAATCAGCAAAGCAATTATTGAGACTTTGTGGCTCAGCTGCAGACTAGCAAACCAACTTCTCCAAATTAAACTAACAGCTAAATTAAAGGCTTGTGAAACAGATGTTCTTCAATATTTTTGAGGACAAGCTAGCAACTGTATCCTGACTAAGTTGCAAGCATAAAAGAAGTCTTATTATTGGTAACAAGCGGGTGAATTCAGCAACAGTGGCACAACCCCCAAAACTCAGCAGGATGCCTGTGGTTTACAACTGGGCAGTAGAAAAAAAATATAATCTAGCTAAGTATTTAAAGAAGAAAGAATGTTGATTAGTGTAATGATGGTAATAACAATAGCCATGGGTCAGTTTGAATAATCTCAGCTGTACAGTGATATTTTAGATAGCCTAGTTAATGAAAGGATGCGATGCAAGCTAAAATTTAATCTAATCTGTGGGGTAACTTCTTTAGGATAGGGACAGCTATAGGCAACAGAATAGATCAAAAAAATGAAAAGGAGAGGTAAAGAATGTTCCAAATAGGAGGGAACAGTTTAGAAGTCAGCATGCAAGTGGGGTCTTGGATTTAAGATACTCAATAAATGTTAAAATGGATCTACCAACACAGCTAGTTACCATGTATATAACAGAACTGTACAGAAGTTTGGAAATGATTTTGCAGAGGGAACTCAGACATGGCACTTGTCTGCAGCTTTTTAAAGCAGCTGAATCTTTTTCCAGATGCACAGTCCCATCAAATCCTAGGAAAAGATGCGGTTACTTTAAAGAGTTGAAGTCAGGTACTATGTTTCTGCTTCTGCATGCTCCAAAGCACCTTTTTAAATTATTAAATTTAAATTAAAAATATTGCACAATCCCAGTACATATCATGAGATCCAGAGCCATATGTGGAAGCACAGGTCCTTTTCTAACCATGATTCTGCCAAAATGATGAAATGTGCATTGTGTTGTCATGATACAAGCCTGCACTTTCGTAGTAGCATCACAACATTGCACACAGGTAATAAGGGGCTGAGTTTGCATTGTGATATATGTTTTGTCATTTGCCTCCCTTTGCCCCCTTCCTTGCAGCCTCTAGTACCCTTTCTAGGATTACTCGATCCAGGTTGCAAAGTCCAGATGACCACTAGATGGGAGTAAAGAGTTTTCTATATCTCTTTGCTGCCATCTAGCGGTCACCAGAATCTTTGCAGTCCTATATATTTAGTGGTATGTAGTCACTAAATTATATTTATGCATATGTGTGCTTGTATGGCATGGGACGGGAATGGCATGGGACGGGAAACTACTAAACATTTAGAGAATAATTATATTCATGGCATTTTGTTATTTTGATGTAGTTTTAATTAAATTGCATCACATTTCAATTTTTGTCCTGGCCCTGTCGAGAGTAGCCGCTGCAAAAAAGGAATGCACATTTTATGCCATGGGGGAAGGGGGCAGCCAAATTCCAAATCTGTAAACTTTGCTCAGGTATCCCTTATAATTTAAACAAATTCTAGGGGTGCTCTATTTTCCAGATGTAGTTGTGCGTTGTGAATTGCTGTCTGCATTTTTATTTTCCACAGCTTCCTTATTCAAATGTTGTCCGTGGAAGCAGCCTTTTACTCACTCTTCAGCACTTACCTCACTGCTTAGTAGCTCTAGAAGTCAAGAAAACACATCACGTCTCTAAAATACACATGTCGATAAATGAACCTTCATGCCCTGCGAATGTTCTACCTTTAATTTATTTTATTTTAAAATAAGGCATCATGAAGTACACAGCTTTTTATCTCACCAGCAGCAGCTGTTGACTGTAATATATGCTTGTCTGCAAAACAAGCTCCCTCTCTGGTTTGATTTTTAAATGAGTGGTTTTTACACCATCCTGATTTTTAAATTAGCAGAGGAAATGAATATTCCATAAGGCCAGGCAGTGAAGAGTTTATAACTAAGGCTGGGTTTAGATGTAAAACTAACCCTTCTCTTGCTTAACCATGGTTTATTGAATAAATCAAATTGATGGCTTGGCACCACTCATTAAGTCATAAATCACATTCCACAAATCACAACAGCTGGTATTATACAACGCAGTAAACCACAACCAAACCAGCCACATTATGACTTGGCGCAGCATGTGAAGCAGGTCTATACCAGGTAGTCCTTGTTTAGTGACCACAATTGAGACCGGCAACTTGGGCGTTGAGCGAAATGATCACTAAATGAAATTGTGACTGTGCTTACGATCTTACTTCAGCTTTCCTTTGTTTTAAAGTCCTGCGAAGGTTGTAAATGCAAAGATTGGTCACTAAGTTACTTTTTCATCACTGTCATAACTGTGAATGGTTGCTGTATGAGGCAGTCACTTAATGAAGACTACCTGTATGTGTTTGTGGGAGAGACTGGGGGATTTGATAACTGACTACAGGAATAGGAGCCTAAAAAGTGCAGCCCTCCCTGTGAGATGGTAGAAGCTATGACAAAATGTTTTCTTTTCAGGGGATACAACCAGTCTACAACAAGCACCTCTCTTTGTGATTTTGCACCAAATGCTTGGGTCATTCTTGTTAGGTCAATGTTAACTTTAATGGGGTCAGTTTGAGTGAAAAAAATATAATCCTAGTCCCTGGAATCTGCCTAGCTCTACTCATGTGGAGAAAGAGATGACAATACAAAAGCAGAACAGATTGTTCAATTTCAGATGAAACAAACCTGATACAGGTAGTCCCCAGTTTATGAATGAGTTCCATTCCCAAGGTCTCTTGTATGTTGAATTTGTATGTAAGCCAGAATGGTATTATTGTATAATACTGTATAAGTAGCATTGTGTAATGAACTTGAACCATTGTGTATTTAACTTGAATCATTGTGTATTTAACTTGAATCATTGTGCATTTAACTCGAATTTTGCTACAGTAGGCTCTGTTCTTAACTATGGGTGGTCCATAAACTAGGCATTCTTAACCCGGGGACTCCCTGTATGTGAAACTGCTGGGAGAGGTCAGCTGGCATTTTGGAGTTGAGTGCCATCAGGATGCTGATGATGCCCTGCTGTACCACCCAACCCCGAGGAAGCAATCTGTGTTCTTGAATGCTGCCTAATCTTGTTGGATGAGGGAGAAGAAGCTGGAATGAAATCCAAACAAGATGGAGTATTGTTGGTAAGGAGAAAGCTGGACTCAGGGATTGTTTTGCAGGATGTTTTCAGGAGAGCTTCTTGACCTCAGGGGTTGCTGGATTTACGAATGGTGGTGGTACAGAGAAGCGTGTTTGCGCTTCTAGGACTGGTCTGCCAACTGCTGACTATTTGAGCTGATTGGACTTAGCAACGATTATCCATTGCTTGATTACAACCCATCGTGACTACTGCTACATGCTTTACTGTACATCAGACTCCTTTGAAAAGGGTTCAGAAGTTGCTATTGGTGCAAAATCTGCAGACAGGCTGTTGACAGGTACAAGGACAGAGACGACCCGATGCCTGTAGTGAAAGCCGCCAGTTGCCTACTGGGCACAAGTTAAGCTGCTGGTGTTGACCAAGCCCTAAAAAGGGGCTTGAGTATCTGCAGGACCACCTCTCCTGTTAATGAAGCTGACCAGTTACTTAGAGGCTCTTTTGAAATTGTCTCTGTTGCCAGAAGCTTGACTACTCGTTATGTGGGAAAGATCCTTACTTAAAGAAGAATATGGCAAAGTACATCTTTTTCCCAAGCTTCTAGTTGAAACGTTGGTTTCAGTGATACTTATCTAGATTTAAATTATATTGATTTTACTGCTCTTTCCTTACTGGTCCAATTCAAGGTGTTGGTTATCACCTTTAAAGCCCTTCATGGCACAGGACCAGGTTATCTGAGGAGCTGTCTCGCCCCTGTTATATCAGCCTGCCCCACTTGGTCCGGCAGAAGGGGCATGTTTCAGACCCCACCAGTCAAGGGATTTCGACTGGTGGGATCTAGAAAGAGGGCCTTTTCTGCCGTGGCCCCCAGTCTGTGGAACAACCTACCTCCCGAGGTGCGGTGTGCCCCCACTCTCATGGCCTTCAAGAAGAGCCTGAAATCCTGGCTATGCCAGATAGCCTGGGGGCCGGATGGGGGCTCACATCGGTGGAAGTGGCTTGTGGGGTAATTGAGTCTGCCCCCCCATCATCTTGAATTGTTTTTTAGTTTTTTATGTATAGGGTTTGCTTTATAGCTTGACCTTTTAATTGATTACTCAATTTTAATTAATGTGTATTTATTTTTTTAATTGTTTGTGGGTTTTGTTTTAATTCTGAGCCGCCCAGAGTCACCCACTGGGGGAGATGGGCAGCATGCAAATTTAATAAATAAATACATAAATACACAAATAAATTCTTGCACTTTGCATTTTTTTTTAACATTGTAAGCCACCTTGAGTATTTCTACAAACAGAAAGGCATGGATAAATTTTATAATAAAAAGCTAAATGAAAACAAAGGAATGCTGTCCCATGAAAAATTCTTTCTGTAAAAGGGAATGCGCTATATTAGGGAGAACAGTTTAGCCTAGTTCTTTGCTTACAGTGCCATTTTTCTATTTGCAGAGTGATTTAAAACATAGACAAAGAAGTACTGACAGATGTGATCTTCCATTTATAGTCTGGAATGATGCAGTTCATTCTAACATCTCATGTTGCTGCAATATTTAGGCCGCATTTCTAAAGGACTCAGCCCCCTCTCCCCAGGAATCCAGAAATTAGCCATCCGTGCACAAAGTCTTTTAGAAACTATGTTTAAACCAAAGAATAAATAGTAATTTTCTGCTGTTACTTTTGCTCTATCACAGTTCAAACAGGGGAAAAAAATCCATGGCTTTTCCATCTGCCCAGGGTAAATTCAAATGGATCAATAGTTTTGCCTTTAACCACAAGACTAGTAAGTGTCATTTCTAATAGCTGCAAGAATTACAGCTCAGTGAAGCAGAAGTGAGTACCTACTTAAAATCAGGGCCAGAACATCATTCATTCATTCATTCATTCATTCATTCATTCATTCATTCATTCATTCATTCAATTTATATAGCCGCCCATCTCACCACAGGTGACTCTGGGCGGCATACAACAAAGCCAAAAACAGTAAAATACATTAACAATATACAAAACAAAATAAAACGGAGAATAAAAAGAAGTTAAAAATTCAAATTTTAAATTTGAGTATTTCCGGGAAACCCTGAAGTTGTTTTAAAGATGCCTCCCTTCCTTCCATTTTACAAGATTAGAAGAAAGGTTCAGATGGTATTTGGTTGGTGTCTTTTGCTTATTGTGTCGTGTTATCCCATTTTTCCTCCAAGGACCCCAAGGGGGTGAATATTTTCCCTCCCCTGTCATGCTTATCTGTGAGATAAAGAATAGGCTGGAGTGAGGATTTTTATCTGCTTCCCCCTCATTCTCATCCAACCTTGAATAAACCTCTGTCACGATTACATGCAGCCTGCTTCCATGTTTAAAGGCAGTCTTCTACCAAATACTGGTTCTTGGGCTGAGAAGCCAAGAACCTTGCTTTTTTCTCTTATTTTGGGTCTCCTTGGAGGCCTCTGGCTGTGAGGTAGCCCTTTGAGGTCTAGACAAACACCAAACATGAGTCTTAACACTACCTTTATTGTAAGGTTACAGTAACAGAATCTTGCAAGTCTGAAAATACCTTTCCCCTCCCTTACTTTGTGGAAAACTAGGGAGGGTCCCTTCTGAGATGTTTCACCACCCCCATCCCTCCTTTGGACTCAGATTTCATTTATCAGACATTGTCTAGACCAGTGTTCCTCAACCTTGGCGACTTGAAGATGTGTGGACTTCTGGGAGCCGAAGTCCACACATCTTCAAGTCGCCAAGGTTGAGAAACTCTGGTCTAGGCTGCGGCTTTTCTTCCTGTCTCCCAAGGTCATTCCCACATATCATTACACCCAGGGGGCAGTTTTGGTTGCTCTTAGTCTTAAATTCATGGGGACAAAAATAACCACTTTGGTGTAGTGGTTAAGGTGTTGGCCTAAAAACCAGGAGACGGTGAGTTCTAGTCCCGCTTTAGGCATGAAAAACCTGGCCAGTCACTCTCTCTCTCAGCCCAACTCATCTCACAGGGTTGTTGTGGGGAAAGTAGGAGGAGGAAGGAGTATTAGGTATGTTTGTCATTTTGAGTTGTATATGAAAAAAAAGTCGGAACAAAAAAAAAGTTGGCAATTCCAGTATTTGTGGTGGTTCTACTGAAGGTCGGATCTTCAATCCGAGAGAGATAAATTATACTTATTTTCCACAGATCGCAGCAACTCAAATCAGTTTGGAAGATTTCAATAAGGTGAGATGTTTGTATGAACATAATTGATTGGTGTATTTATTCTGCATATTTTTTCATTTACTCCCCCCAAAATGGTGCAGGATTTGCAATGCATAGCAAACAACCATTATCCTGAGGTACAAATGTGGCCCAGCTGTATGATTTGTCCTGTTTCCTGTTGTGAATGTGCCTTTAAGGGAAGTGGGGAGCCACTTCTGGGTATGAAAAAGAGAAAGAAAGATACAGTAATTTGAACGATTTAAGATTTGCTACATGGCTCAAGGGCTTGCAATCTGAAACCAAGGCCACCTCAATTTGGTTGTGCTGAACTTCCTGAAAGCACAAATGTATTTACTGGGGAATAAGCTCTGTGCATAGCAGTGTTGCATTTCTCTCCCCCCCCCCATCTTTTTCCTGGTGCGGGGCGGGGGGAAGAGAGTTGCTTCCTTCTCAGGCTTCTGACTTATTTTATAATTTATGGCTTGAGAGAGAGAGAGAATTGCTTCTTGGTCTGTGGAGGAGTGGGGTGAGGATGGTCTGGTTATGAGCTAAGTGGGTGGTTCCCTGCCTTTCTAGGATGAATCACTCAGAAGTAATTTCCAAGAGTGCTGCTAATGGATTGCAGAACAGGAAAAGAAAAGGGGAAAAAAAGCCTTTATGACTGGAAGGCTGGCCAAGCTATGGCAACCAGTGCAGAGAGGTGGCATGTCGGTCCAAGGTTGCCGAAGCATAGACTGTAATAAACTACTGACACATTCTTCCTTGAACAGCCTCATGCTTTTGGTTTAATTGGGATTATTGCAAAGAATGTTTTGGTTGGCTAGACTCTGGACTAACCTTGTGAAATAGATCACTTACTTAGAAACCTCATAGCAAAGATTCATCATCGTGCCTTAATTCGGTGTTTCTCAACCACAGCAAATTTAAGGTGAGTGAACTTCAACTTCCAATTTCCCAGCCAGCAATCTGGCTGGGAAATTTTGGGAGTTGAAGTCTATACATTTTAAAGTTGCTGAGGTTGAGAAACACTGCCTTAATTGTCAAAGATCTAGTGCTTTGTGATGTCAAATACAAGGGTGGAGCATAGAAAATTCTAGTTAAAAATTAAGGAAATGATGCAAAACAGAAATCAACCCACCTTAAATTAGAAATAATAAGGATAAGGTTATTTTGTTATAATAACCTCACTCCTTGCATTGTACCCCCTTTATTCCAAACTACATGAAGTGGACTGTCTGGTTCATAAAAAATATGCTAAAAAACTTGATTCTGGCTGTGCTAATCCAGAAAACATTGTTTGGAAACTGTAATGGCTGGATTCACACAAGAAACATTAAGTCACGACCAAACAAAGCATATTATTACTGAGTGCAATGAGGGAACCCAAACTCTCTTTCATAAATGAATGAAATTCCAAGACTCAGATTTCTCCTCCACCTCCTGAAAATTATCTTTTTTTCCAGCCCATATGAGACAGAAATCCACTCATACATGTCTAGCCAGCCATCTTCTTGGAACACGTGGCCATAGCACCATCTGCTGGCTAGAGTTTCATAAACCTTACTTTTGAATGTTTGTGACATGAGCATGCTTGATTAGTTATTTTGCACATAGGGTGGATTTAGTTTGGTTTTAGGATGGATTTAAAATCATCCTCAGAGTTGTCATATGGAAATTTGAGGGGCTTTCTAGCAACTGGACACCATGTACCAAAAGACTTGGTGAACCTCAGAGCTGATAAGTCATATGTCAGGCAACAACAGCTCATATGGACCAGTGTGTTTCCCTGCTTCTGAGTATACAAAGACTTACAACTCACTGGTCCTTAGTTCCTGGCCAATCACCGAGGCAGTCAGAGTATGTTTCACTTCAGCTTTGCCAAACAGGGCAACTAAACAGGAAATTAATTAATGCAACAGGGAGAGGGCTGCATCTAAATTTGAATCTTCCTTGTGCCACAGAGAGCTTTATTGCAAGAAAAAGTGTTAAACAAAATGTCCAACTTGTACATTAGAATGGAACTAACACTTTGAGTGCTGGGTGATAAAATGGGGGCATGGGAAGACAAAAGGCTTAGGTAAAGTCCAAGATTTGCAAAAATAAAATAAAAAAGGCATTAAAATACCAAAGAGGACTGCATATGCTTAATGGCCCCAAAATGTTGACTGTTGAGAGAGCTTCCACAGAAAATGAGAGAAGCAGGAAGGCCTGTCAAATCTTCAAAGCCGCAGAACTATTTTTATGCAGATTCCGTTCAGTAACGTAATTTTTGCATTCATCCTTTCCGTAGCTCCTATAGACAACACTGTAGTCTTCAAATCAGATAGATTGGGCTGTAGTCTTCAGATATAATGCAGGAACATAAATAGAGCCAAAAATCAGCATTTTTCTTCCTCAGTCTGCATTTCAGTTATTTTTTTGCAGCCCACATCTTCAATGCATATTTAAACCAATTTCAGACTTTTCAATGAATAGTCCTGTAGTTCTACTATTAGACTAAGATGTCACTCGAAAGCCCCTCTGTACCTTTAGAAACTATCCCTTAGATTTTTGTGGGGAAGTCCCTGACAGATAAGATTTCTTGCCTGATCCCCTGGGGATGAGTCATAGTCACCACTATTGGCTATTTCCAAGTCGGACTTTACATGTACATAGGAGACACCGGGGAAAAAAACCAAACTTTTTTAATGCTGAAGGCTTGTTCAGAATCAGCAGAATCTGGCTGAACTTATTGCGTTTGTGTTTACATAGGAAAGGAATAATTTTTTTCCCCTGACTCTGCAAAGATATCTTTTTGGCCTCATGGCCTGCAGCTACAAACACCATCTCAATGCAATCTATGAACGTAGCTACTGCCCAAGCTGAATGTGGTTGCTTATCCAGGGATCCTTCACCTGAGGTCAGACTGGTCCTTTAGGAAATCTTTCCAGAGAGCTATTGGGAAGTAGTTGACCTGCTCTTGGGCAACAAAGTCCCACCCCCCTCAATTCCCCATTGATTTCACACTTTGTTCCTTTGCTCTTGGCTTGTAAATCATTAATAAATCCAAGGACAGAATGGGAAACACAACTCCTGGAAAGGCCCATATCAGTTGTCCTACAACAATCCACTAAGAGCCAAGAGTAAGCCTTTCATCAACAGATAGAACAGCTGTCTTCTGCCAGGTAGGAATTCTGTGAATTGCAACCCAGCAGTTATGGAGGGCACCAGGCTGTGGAAGGCTGATGAAAAATATTCCTCCTATTATTGCATTATTGCAGTACTAACAAGCATCAGAAGACCTTGCCTTTAAATCTTCCTCCTCATCCTGGTTGGTTAGCTCTTCCAGCTGTTAATGATGGAGAAGGTCAAGAATAAAATGCCCACAAATGGTACAGCAGGACTGCTTTATTGGCTAAGTACCACAAGAGCCTAGCAGTATTAATGTAGGGAATATGGAGAACAGGCCCAGCTGCTATTAGTGTGATAGGAGATGGCTTCTCATTTTTTCCTAATAACATGTTCATCAAAGCATGGGAATGCTTACATTTTCAGAATGTTTTTCTGCATGGGATTGTGACTTATCAAAACTTGTTCTGGGAAACTGTATTTGCTTATTGCATAGCTTGGGCCTGTTGTACTAGATTAGTTTAGTGCATGACCTTCAGATATGCTTGGTATGCCTCCCCCTCTCTTCCGGAGTTCAACTGACTTCCTTAAATCCTCAAGGGATTCTCTTCTCCTCTCTTCTGCAGACAGTTTCCAGCCACTGTTCTGTCCTCCATTTATCTGCATTGCATAGACAAGACTTCCCCAGCTTACTGCCCTCCAGATAACGTTGAGCTGACTCCCATCATCCCTTTCCATGCTGGCTGGGAATTATGAGCACATATCAAGGGCAAGAGATTGTAAGAACTAGCACTCTCATTTTTTGTACCCATCATTCTCTTATATGTGTTTTTTTTTCCTCAGGCATGGTTTCTGTTGCTTCATTGTTCCACCAAACATCTGTTTTCATATGTCCCATTATAACTCCACACACTTCTATGGCATTTTGCAACATAATTCTTTCCACCTAAGCAGTTTCAATGTTCTTTCCTTGTGACAGTTTCCATTCATCTGTTGAGAAATTATCATCTAGTACTTTTTCATACAGGAGTCATATTATCTCTTGCTGCAGTTCTTCTGCTTTATCTCTCTTTTACTTTTTCTTTTCTTCGGTTGCTGTTTTTTTCTCAGATTTCACTCTTGACAATACTAAGCCTTGGTCCCTTACCAAGAACTTCTCATCATCCTTGTACCCCTCCCTAGCTTAGTCTTTCATCATAAACAATCAAGTTGATCCTGCTTTTAGACCTATATTTATTCCTTTGGTATCTGTATGCCAAAAACTTTGTGTACTCTTGTTTCCAGGTATGGGTGGTTACAGGTATGCATGGAAAACCTCTGTAAACTCTTTCCTAATACAATACTTTCCATAAATTCTGATCTGCAACTTCACCTCCTCAGCTACTCAACTGTAACTCTTTTCCATCTGGAGATGATTAGAATTATTGTCCAACACATCTGAGGAGCATTCTGGTTGGCAAAGGCTAGTAAAAAAGAATGCATCTTGGCAGTGAGCTGCAGTTTATGAAACTTGGTTCCAATCATGCTTCTTATGCTCCGTCATGTGGAATTTGCAGATAAGACTCAATCATCCTGCACTGCAAGGAATATGGAAGCTTCGCAATCATAAAGACTAATTCGGGGGAACTACAACCCATGGGGAGAAGATAAACTTTCTCCCATGTGACACAATCTCAACTCTGCTATGTTTAAAAACAAAAACAGAAAATCATAGAGGAATGAAGCAAGAAAGGAAGTGAACACTGACTATTCCACTTTCTAGAAAGTCTGCTAAGGAAGTGAACATGTATTTCTAAGGAACGGGAGGGAAGAAAAATCAGGATTGTCTCCAGTAAAGAGGAATATTTGAAGCCAATAGCATCCCAATTATCCAAGAGGTTATTCACCATAATCACACTGTTATGGGGAATAAGTAGTGGATTGCAGGGAGTGTGAGGCTCCAAAAAGTGGTGAACATCCATAAAAGTTGTATTTAGGATGGGGAATTCCTTGCCACAGGGAGGCAATTTTTGATTGAGTCCCAGCAGAAAGCCACCAGTTCAGTTCTGGCCCTTGTGCAATTAGCAGGCAAGGGAAAAAAAATTATATATACAGTGTATGTACGTATGTATGTATGTATGCATGCATGCATGCATGCATGTACGTATGTGTGTGTGTGTGTGTGTGTGTATGTATGTATGTATATATATATATATATATATATATATATACGCACACACAGTATATTAAAAAAAAAAACCTGTTTCTGCCAATTACAACATTCACCTCTTTCTATTTTGCTTATACACACAACTACATGCTGTCTATGCAAACCATGTCAATAGGGTGTGTGTTTTTTGTAAACCCTATAAAAGCACGCCTGTGGGAAGTTTGCTCGCTGCAGATAGCTTCCTTTCTTACATCCAAAATTAGAGGCATCTTTCCCCCACCCTTTAAAAAAAAATAAAATTAGCAATTAGCAGGGAAATCAATTTCTCCAATCCAAACACCAGCCATTTGGTATACCCAGTACTCAGCGGCTTACCCTGACCCTTTTCCTGTGATTCTGCTGAATGATCTTTACAGCTGATAAGTTATAATGCTACAAGAGGAAAACTTTAGCTGAGTAGTAAAACGGAGAGCTTGCAGGGAGAAGGGGCAAGGTTCAAACCCCTAGCTAATACTCAGAAATTCATGATTCTATGTTAAAAAGGGTGGTTGTATTAGTTTGGACTAAAAGATCAGTAACTGACTTCATTCTGTAGTTCTTTTGTTTTACTTATTTATTTAATAAATGTATTGGCCGCCCATCTCATATGCACGATTTGGGGTGGCTAATGGTTAAAACAAAATAAAAACAGAGTAAGAAACAACCAAAATTAGAAACTACATTGTACAGTTATAAAGGATATTCTCATGGGGAGTCCCATGCAACCTTCTCTCAGTCCAACCAATGTGTTTTGGAGCAAGTGTGTCTTTCCAAGTGTGTAATATTAGCTTTTTGATAAGTAGTGGAATTACCTGAAAAGCAGAATGTTGGCGCCCAACCCGGTTGATGCTGGCGAGGGAGGGCTGTCTGGCCGAACTGTTAAAATATGGTTGGATAGGAAGGGTGAGGTCCGGCCTGTGTTTTTCAGAGTAACCTGACATTCCTCCCCTAGGAACCTAGCCATGATGATGGTGCTCTAAGTGGGCCTGGATAGTAGGGTGTAGCCCAGTGTTTCTCAACCTTAGCAACTTTAAGATATCTGGACTTCAGGACTCCCTGTGACAAGGCTGGCTGGGGAATTCTGGGAGTTGAAGTCCAGATATCTTAACGTTCCTAAGGTTGAGAAACACTGGTGAAGCCACTTTTTCATGCAATAGAATGAAACTAGCTGAGGGGCATAAGGGGAAATGATCAGTGGGCTTGATCCAGCTGCCTCCTATTTTTCAAAAGAAGAAAATTACAGGTGGCCCAGGAGAGATGTTTCGGAGGTGGTCCCTTCAGGACCTTGAGAACTTCCCAAGTTATTCCAGTGTCCCTGGGAAGACTTTTATAGAGTGTTGTGAGTCTGGTTTAGGTTAACTCTCTCTGGCTCAGGGTCACAACATTAAGTACTAGGCTATACACATACATGCTGCCTTTAAGCTACCTAAAGATTTATATCTATCACTGGACGCATATATTTTAACATGATTTGATGTGAGGCAGATATCAAATTATACCATCACAAGGACAATAGATATTAGACATGCCAATAGACATTATGTTGCTGTTACTGGTATTATATACGGCCAGCTATGTGTGTTTTTTTTTAAATGCTATCTTTTGACTTTCCTTGTATGATTAATCATTTTTGCTGTGATGGAAATTTCTTTATAATATTTGGAATATGTATGTTTTTATTTAAATGACATTTTACTTGTTTTCTCTATTTTATTTCATTTAGTTGTCTTGTTCGTTCTGTTGAATGCAAAGGTAGAATACAAAACAAATTTATAGCAGATGGATTCACACATTGCACTTCCAAGCTAGAAATTTGGAATGTCAGATTTTGTTTCTTTTCCACACTGTGCTAAATCATAAATTCATGATTTCAAAACAAAGAATGAGGGTGTTCACACGTTGCGCTTGGCTTACACACGACAGTACACTACAACCAAACCAACCACATTATGTTCTTGCAGCTGCCATCTTGACATTTTTGATCATACCTAGGAAGCACGCTATGTAAATACACAACTGCGTTTTGTAAATCTGGATTTAGGATTTAGTGCTGTGTGAGCCCAGCCTTTCTGTATTGTTTTGTGGGTTTCTCAATTTGCAGCCTCCCTATTTCCACATGTGCCCTGTGTGGAAGGAAAATTATCTCCTGGTTTTCATTTATCATTCCTCTAATCCAGTGTTTCTCAACCTCAGCGACTTTAAGATATGTGGACTTCAACTCCCAGAATTCCTCAGCCAGCTGGAGTTGAAGTCCACATATCTTAAAGTCGCTGAGGTTGAGAAACACTGCTCTAATCCATCGAAATGTTCTGTGGACTTCACTCAAAGACAGCCTGTGACAAAATCTCACCCAGTGCCAACTAGCCATGTGGCCAGACTTGAAAAAAGAAGGGTGACAGTTCTCTGGTTTCCATTTCTTCTAAAGTTATAATCTAGTCTTCAGTTGAGTAGTATGAAATGGAACAATCCTATAGTGCTCTGTGTTTTAATCTGGTTTATATTTGGTTGGGCATTGCTTTCTTCCCTTCCCCAGGGGCATCCACAGGAGAGGGCAAAAAGGTCAAGATGGCAGCCGCAACCACTCAATCAAAATCCTGCCCTTTTTTATATGCATCAGGATGCACCTAAACAAAGGACAATGCTTCAATTGTGCAGTGGGGTCTGCCATTCTTGACCTTTTTAACCTCCCCCGCAGATGCCCCCACTCTTCCCCACTTCCGGGGCATAAAGGCTGCCCAGAAAATACATAATGGGGGACAAATGGGAAAACATTACCTGCTCCCCTAATTCCTGTCTTGTGTATAGCCCCAGGGTATGATTCCTGTGCTTTTAAGAGTTTTACACATTGCAGAAATTCAAAAGGCATGCAGTCTTTCCTATGGCCTGGAAATGCAGTAAACGCAAAAGGTGGGCATTTCATTTCCAGGGGCAACAGCAACTTTCCTGCCCAGGTCCCTGAGATGCTCCTCACAATGCTTTTGCTGGCCTGCTTGTGGTTCAGAGTTCAGATTCCTTCTCAAAATCTGTAGAGGTTTCTTCTGGCAGGTAATCTTCTGTTAAGGGACACCAGCCAGAAAAAAAATGGCAACCCTACATTTTGGGAAATCCAATACCTTACAGTATTATCTACTTCGCTGGGGAATGAAATGGGAAGAAAGACATAATATTTACTGCTTTGGGCGCATGTGAATTTACCCCATAAATATACTCAATTTATGTGCACTGTAAATCTAATAAATCAATGAAGCCAGCCTCAAGTCAGAGGCATGCCCTGCTTTTGGAGCACAAGATCACACTTTTATATAACAAGTTCAATTTATTATATACAAATCAATCCAGAAAAATATTTTTGTATCTGTTCTTATCCTAGGTTCATTTTTCAGCCGCCTTCTTTTCAAACCCTATTCTTCAACTGGACCTCAGGGCTACTGATCATGCTTAGCTAGGGGATAATGGGACAATACCGCCCTGCCATAACTCCTCCATTCCCTCACTGCGATATGTAAGTATACGGTCATAGGCCTTTTACCAGTGTGATGTGGAAATTGGCTTCAACTTGTTTGCTACAGGATCCCTAAACTGGGATCATGTTTTTTGTTTTGTTTACTCTTACGCATTTCTCTGAGTTCAGTTGAGTTTACTGAACTCAGTGTACTGTAATTAATTCAATTGCAATCAGAGACTTTTTTTAAAATTTGCTTGCCATAATCTCTTGTGCTCAAGAGGAATATTTTCTCAGCCTAAAGTGAGCTATGCCAAAGAGTAAGAACTGCTAGCTAGGGACTTCACGGTTCAAATGTATCCAGTCTCCACTATAACTCTTAGCAAACCATTGTTTTTCCAAGGCAGTTTCTCCCCATCTACAATGGATAAAGGAATATTGCAGGTTTATTTTTCTAGGATTACAATTAGGATTACAATGACTAATGCACGTTATGTGCCTTTACTTGTTGTGGGCATGAACTTCCTTCATGTTTGAAATCCTCTCTATTTGGAGGATAGTTTGGGGGCTTCCTTCTATGTTTAACCATATGGCTTGTGGAAGGAAGATTTAAAAAAAAGTACAGGAGAAATTGAGTTGTGATTTGGGATGGCCTGAAAGAATCTTTGTACTCACCTAGTGAGCAACAGATACAAATAAATAAAATAAACACCTAACTATCCAGGCTTGCTTTCTCTTTTCACTGTGGTTGACTTCTTTTCTTGGTATTGATCTTCTCATTTCTATTTTTTTCCCTGAACTTCCAGGATGTCTGTCAAGCTTGAACAAGGAGAAGGAGACAGATCTCATTGCTAAAGGAGTGACTGGTCAGTTGTTCAACAAGCACTTATTTCAGATACAACTCTTCTGGGGAATAGATGGTATTGCAAATATGTAGGTTCTGGAAGAAGGAGAAAGAAAAGAGGAAGGAGAAGAAGGAGAAATGATAAAAAAACCTTTGAAAGGCAAGTAGGAACTTTATCAAAAGGAATACCCACACACATAGAGAGGCCCTGTCTGTCAAATACGGTTATGTACATCTTTGGGGAAGGTAGTAGAATGTGTGAAATAGGAAGTTAACCATCTGGTTTATGCATTTCTCATCTCAAATTCTTTGAGAGAAATGAACACTTCTAGAGCACAAACCACAAATTAGTAATTGCAATTAATTATGCAAATGTGCTTTTTCTGTGTGCTCAGATAGCACAGATTTGCTCTTGTAAGAATGCAATTTTTGTGCCTGTTACCTTTGTTTGAATGAGGAACTAGATTCTGTATGACAAAAACTGGAAGTACATCTTTAAATTGGTTACTCTACAGGGATACACATCTACTGCTTATGCCTCAAATACCCCAGTAAAAGATCAAGAAGCCATGATATAGTAACCCTATGTACCATATTGAGCCCTAATATGTGTTATTTTTATTCCTCACCATCATAGCAGTCAGGCATCTTCAATACACCATCAAAACAACGGCTTTTGGCCTCAAAACTACAGGTCTTATTCTGGTTTCGGCAGAAAAATGTGAGAGTTTCACCGTGGTGAACAAGACCATTTGGGATCTCATAGGCCCAAACCTTGCGTCCATGGTAGATCATCCGACTCCTCTGGGCAAAGATGGGACAGCGGGCTGGAGTGGGAAAGAAACAAGTAATGGTGCCATCTGGAAGGGCAAACAGAACTTGGAGCTGGAATTTAATATTATATATAAAAGGATGGGAGGGGTTAAAGGGGAAGGTACCTCTACAGTGTGGCAGTTGGGACCAGCTTCCATTTTTCAGACAGATGACTCTGTTGGAGCCATCTAGGTAGAAGTCCTTTTTACACAAGTAATAGATTACAGTTCCCACTGGGTATTCAGGCTGATGCACGGCCACCAGCGTTGCCTGAGCAATGTTGGGTGGCCGGGAACAGGTAACAGCTGATGAGAGAAAAAGAAAGTCTTAGATGAGTCTCTGAACAGGGGAGTGGCTGGACAAATTAAATGGATGGGTTAACTGATGCCCTTCGGGATGCCCTTCAAACAGTCACTCACACCCTTGTTATCTCCCAGATAGACTGCTGCACTGTGCTATACATGGGGCTACCCTTAAAGAGTATCCAAAGCTACAGCTGGTCCAGAATGCAGCTGCGCGGGCTATTTTTGGAGCCCCAAGGAGGGCCCATATAACGCCACTGCTCCCTGAGCTACATTGGGTACCAGTTTGCTTCCAGGTCCAATTCAAGGGGTTGGTTATCACCTTTAAAGCCCTACATGGCATGGGATCAGGTTACCTAAGGGACCGCCTCTCCCCTATGACTTCAACCCGTCCCACCTGATCACACAGAGAGGGCATGCTTCGGACCCCCTCTGTGAAAGAACTTTGATTAGTGGGGTCCAGAAGGCGGGCCTTCTCTGCGGTAGACCCACTCTTTGGAACATTCTGCCCCCGGAGGTGCAATTGGCCCTCTCACTCCTGGCCTTCCAAAGGGCCTTGAAGACCTGGTTCTGCCACTTGGCCTGGGGTGGGGAGGGAATATCTCAAGCATGGAGATGGCTAGCCCCATAGAGGCCTCCTGTCTTCAGCCTCAGATTTTTCATCTTCTTGGACTCTCCTTCCCCTTTTTTAGTAATCCTTCCCCTTTTTTAGTAATGCTTTTAATTGATGTTTTACGTATGTATATATATTTATTTATGTTTTTAATGTTTGTTGTGAGTCGCCCAGAGTTCCCCCATTGGGGGGAGATGGGCGGGTGAGAAATTTACTAACTAACTAACTAACTAACTAACTGAAGGTGAATGGGCAAGAACTTATATGGATGTATGGAATGACCTATGAAATGTACCTGTACGTTGAGATGGAAAGATATGTAGAAGGCAGCTATGATTTAATGGTTAAAAGGGTAATGAGTAGATAGATCTATTCATTACAGATCTGAAGATGAACAGAAAGAGGCAAATGTTGAAATCATTATGTTTTGGTTTACAGGTGGTTGATCCAGGTGTACATGCCTGGCCATCCCTTACATGAAGTCTGTGGTTCAACATATTGCTACTATGGCCATGGAACAGAATATTTCTACTTGACCACAGTTAAGAAACTTGAAAGAAGCTGTATTCATCTTCTTCCACTGAGGTGTCTTGACTACTTACGATGGCAAGTTGGAGCACTGTCTGACCACTCTTCATTTTCTTGGCATAAGAGAGAATTGGCCCCCTGTAACCAATATCTGTAGAGCAAGGAAAAAAGAAGAAAAAGATGGCAATATTAGGCAGGGGATAAACATTCATACTTTCAAATAGTGATTTCAGGGAAGATAGTCAGCTAAACACTTTTCAACCAGGAGCCACAAAGACAAAGATTTCACAATCTGAGGTTAATTCTGTGGAGGTGAGAATTCCCATAAGGATGTTAGAAGTTCAGATTTAGAAATTCAAACTGATCAATCATTATTCTGAGATGACTTTGCTCATAGGATCTCCAGGTTCTTCCTGCAAGTTGCAGAGGGACAGGCAGAGATGGTGAAAGGAAGAGCCCAATGCTATTGGTATACTAATCCAAGAGTGACAGATGCCTTGTCATTCTTAAGCATTTCCATTAGTTAGGAACAGAGTTGTAGCATGTGTGATGCTCAGAATTTTAGGAGAGTCTTCAGTGAAGAAATGGAGTAATGGACTCACCCACGGTTACACCTATAGAGCACTTCCTTTCCTATGGTGTAAGGACCATTTTCATGGTATCCATTTTCAATCTCAGGTGGAGGTTTGCAGAACAATGGAAAATTAAGAACATCTGGGAAAGAAGAGAACATACAGGAAGAATGCAGGTCAGGGATGTATAAAGTCAATTAGGTCAACTGTTGATTAGCCTTTTGATGAAGATGTTGATGTAATGGGCTCTGAAAATAACCTTGAGGAACAGGAAGAACTGCAACCAAGACAACGGTCAGATAAGAGAAATCCGAGTCCAAAGCAGGAATGTAATTTGAGAAAGTATTGCCAGACTTGACCCTCCCTGGTTCTCTTGAATGTAAAGGCAGGGAGGGGCGAGGCACATTCAGACTTGCTTGATTCTGTAATCTCATAATAAAAATAGTATTAGCATTCATAACTTTGGTTTCCTGGTCTGGACTATCCTGAAGGGCTGACAGTTGGGGATCAAAGATGGCTTTGGACTGGATAAAGATTTTAGGCAAGAAACGATTGTGAGATTGGTCATACTGAGTGATTATTGATAATCAGGAAATAGTACCTTCACAGCGTGCAGTGAAACTCCATTTTCCATCTCCTTGACAGCGGCTAATTACCATTTCTTGTCCATCCAACATTCTAAATCCAGACCTGCATGTCACTGTCATGTAGTCCCCAAATAGATGGGATTCCTGGGCCAAGTGTGTCTCAGCATTATCAACTGTCGTGGGCCATGGACACCTTAAGGCTTGGATGAACACAGAAAGAATGACATGGGTACAAAAGGGAAGGAACGAGTCATTCAGAGTACAAGGGATACAAGTCCAGATCTCTGAGATCTAATGGTGACTTTGAAAGTTAAACATGGAACCAAGAGGTTCCTTGTAAGGCAAGGGAAAATCTAATGAATGGAAACACAGAAAGGCCTTTGCTCTGGCACAATGTCATGCCCTCCCCAAGATCCCTTACCTGGAGAGACAATGTCCCTGTGACTCTGGACACACAGAAACATCAGAGGATGCGCTTCTCTAGTGCCTGAGACATTGCAGAGACATTGCAGAGACATTCGTAGTAGCCTCACCCCACCATTACATAAATACCCAGGGGCACAGGAGAATTTTATACTACCCTGTTGCTTTCAGATGAGCATGAAACTGAGCAAACTCAGGGAGGCAGTGAAGGACAGGAAGGCCTGGCGCAATATGGTTCATGGGGTCACGAAGAGTCGGACACGACTTAACGACTAAACAACAACAACAGTTGCTTTCAGATACCAACCCTGCTACAACATACAGTGTTGCCAGGATCTGTGCAGCAGCGCTCAAAATTTGTCAGATGATGACCTGTGCTATAAACTATATTTAATGAGCACCTAGCTTGCCATATTAGAGTGCTCTGTAATTTGATATAATCTTCCACATACTAATCTTTTATGCTCCCCTACATCCAGGTAATGCTCCTACCCCTTTTTAAAGATTCTTTTAGAGTCTCATTTTTTATATATACTATAGTTTTTAATTCATATCTTTTATATCTCCTAGCTTTTCATAATTTTTTAGATGTTTATTTTTACTGTCGATGTATCTTTTATGTTTTTTTAATGACGGTAACCCACCTTCCTTATGCTGGTCTATGTCTGTAATAAAGATTTGATTTGATTTGACTAATGAATGGAAGATAAAACCAGAATGTCCTCTTTTTGTGGCAATTAACATGCTACTGGCTATCAGGAATCCTGAACAGAGATCAAAGGAGAACATGAAAAGAATTTGAAGGCTAAAATGACTCAAGAAAAATAACAATGGGCAGGTTAAGCATAGAAGGAATAAGATTTATGTCACTGGGATTATCTGGGAGATGAAAACTGTAAACTATTTAGGAATCCTGACACCCAAAAAATAATGTCAGTATACAGGTAGTCCCCAGGTTATAGATGACCCATAGTTAAGAACAGAGCCTATTGTAGCAAATTTGAGTTAAATACACAATGATTCAAGTTAAATACACAATGGTTTGAGTTTATTACACAATATTTATTTATACAGTATTATACGATAATACTGTTCCAGCTTACATACAAATTCAACTTTAGGACAGACCTTTGGAACGGAACTCGTTCTTAAATTGGGGACTACCTGTATTCCTACCTGGAGGAATGCAACTCAGTCCACATTGACCATCGCACACACACTGTCTCCTTTTTGAACATTCATGGTGTTTACAGCTCCTCTGACAAGTGTGTCCTGTAAGTGCTGCAAAATTCTTTTTCCGGGAAGGACATTTGGAGTCAGTGATATTCCTTGCTGGAGAAAGTAAAAAAGAATAAATGTTTATAAGATGAACTGAAAAAGATTGGGGGGGGGGGTAGGAGGATGTGAAAACTGAATATATTCCATACCATTTAGAAAAATATTTTATTGTATTCATTGTTTAAAAAACTACATAGAAAATTTACAACAGCAACAAAAACAAATTATAACAAAACCAGATTTTTAAAAATGGCAATATACACCTGTCCAACGGATAATCTATTTAATCTATTTCAGCAAGCAAGAAGAAAAACACACAAGAACATCCCCAAATAAGTAAATTATTAAATTAATATAAATCACCTAACAATATTGTACTGTATCTGTATTTAATTACAAAGTATCAAACTGCTTATTTAAAATGGTCTGTTTTTGTAAAATATTATGACATCTATGTCAAAGGGAAACTATTATATCATTTGCGGATCATAGAAAAATGGCCTTTTCAAAAATTGATAAATATACATTTCTTGGATCCAAGTTCCTGGGTTAAGAACGCCCAGGTTAGAGACAACCCATAGTTAAGAACGGAGCCTATTGTAGCAAAATTTGAGTTAAATGCACAATGATCTGAGTTAAATACACAATGGTTCGAGTTCATTACACAATACTACTTATAAAGTATTATACAATAATACTGTTCTGGGTTACATACAAATTCAACTTAAGGACAGACCTTGGGAATGGAACTCGTTCTTAAACTGAGGACTACCTGTATTTGGAATAGTAATACTTTCCCAGTTTCTCAATATAATTCTTTTAGCAATTTCCCACACCTGTTATAACCAGAGTTCTTCAAGTGTATATTAAATATCATAACATTTAAGAATTGAAACTACATTGGAGAAGCCAAGGCCCCAGAAGGCCTTCTCTCTAGCATAGTGTTTCTCAACCTTGGCAACTTTAAGATATGTGGACTTCAACTCCCAGAATTCCCCAGCCAGCACGCTGGGTGGAGAATTCTGGGAGTTGAAGTCCACATATCTTAAAGTTGCCAAGGTTGAGAAACACTGCTCTAGCATATTGGCCCAAGAGATGTTGTTGCTCAGATAAAAAATCTAAATGGCTTCCCCTTTCACGGTGAGTTTAAAAAAGAGGGAAGAAACTAATCCAGCTTTCACCAGTTTGGCATTTTCTAGATGTGGTGTCTGAGAATGATGGGCATTGTAGTGTAGACACCAGTAGAAGAAAGCTAAAATAGCAAATTGGCAGGAATTAGCTGTCTGTTAGTGTTACTTTGCCCCCAAATGGGCTTTCTGATGGGAAGTGTTATTCTGCTTTTTTTCTACATCCTGTGATACATCAGGCAATATTGGCGTTTGGGCTCATTTGTGTACTTTTTAAATGTCCCTCAGCTGAACTGTTTAAGCTCTGCCTCATTACCCCGCGGTTGGCTTTGATTCATTCCCCCAGAGCTGGTTCATGTAGATTTTCCAACAAGAAAGATGTCAAGCTGAACCTTAATCTAAATTAAAAACAAAGAAACCTCCCAAACCCAAACCCAAACTTATTTTTTCCACAGTCTAGCAGAAGAGATGAAGCTGTGAACAGAACATGAATGAGCAGAAATTGGGTTCCTGTGATAAACTTTGGTTAAAAGCAAAAAGTCATATATATGATTCATATATATATCAGATGGTTGGCTATATGAATTGGATGGATGGATGGATGGATGGATGGATGGATGGATGGATGGATGGATAGATAGATAGATAGATAGATAGATAGATAGATAGATAGATAGATAGATAGATAAAATAGTAAAAGACAGCCACAGTCTCCTGGCTGTACCAGCAACTACGGATTGTGGTATCTTCCTCAGTTGCTCTGTATTTTAATTTTTGCATTTGTGACTGGAATTTATTTTAAGATTGTTCGCAGTCCAGAGTCACTTGTTGAGATGGGTGGTCGTACAAATTGAATGAATGAATGAATGAATGAATGAATAAATAAATAAATAAATAAATAAATAAATAAATAAATTTTTAAAAAATGATGGGATGTTAAATCAAGCCCCACCCCAAATTAATCATGAGCACATCTTTATTTGGAATATTTCTACACCACCCTTTCTCCGTTTGTTTCCAGAAAGCTACATCAGTAGGTAGGCAATACATTATTTAAAATCTGATATGAACATGAATTAAAACAAAAAACAAAAAACCAGAAACAAACAAACAAATAAAAATGCAAATTGAGGGGATTATACAGTTTTAAAAGCCCACAAAAACTAAAAAGTAGTTTAGCTCCACCAGGGGCCATTAAATGTTGTGGACTTCCTCCCCTCTCATAATTCAGAAGGAGACTTTTGTCTTCTCTAAGAGGGAAAATTAATGTCAAAAACTCTTCCCAGCTTTCTTCTGAAAAGAGGACTCAGAAGAGATGCGGTAGGAAAATGTCTTGATCAAACTTTCTCCTGGGTACATCTCCAGCTCGGGGAGAAAAGTACTAGTCCTACAGCCTGAATAATGGATTTTTTTTCTTTCACAAAGGAAGTAAAGGAAAAAGATGTTTCTTCATCTTGTGCTAGCAAGGCCTTCGATGTCTCAGACACTTTCAACTTTGGAGTCCTCCAAGCTGAACAGTAAGGATGTTCAGCCAACTTGGTGCTGAAGATTTTCAAGAAGGTGCCAGGTGTATTTTTGAGTGGGGTGCAATTCAAGATTGCAGTGTCCACCTTTTTGTAATTACATAGCATAATTCTGATTAAAAAGGTCCTTGGAACTCAACATAAGCAAACTATATATTTTAAGGGAGTGTTTCTCAACCTTGGCAGCTTTAAGACGTGTGGACTTCAACTCCCAGAATTCCCCAGCCAGCAGGCTGGCTGGGAAATTCTGGGAATTGAAGTCCACACGTCTTAAAGCTGCCAAGGTTGAGAAATACTATCTTAAGGACAGAAATACTTAAGGGTTTTGTTGGGGGGGGGTGTATGGTGCAGAGTTATTTATTAAAATGTTGATGGTTAGGAATAACCAAAGGGAGATGAGGTATGGGACAAGATGGTTACTGTGAGAGTCTGCAAGCCCCCAGGTAGCCTGGTAGAAAGTGTGAAGTGTGCTGAAAGTCCCCCCCCCCCCCCCCCCCGTACTCTGTAAGTTATTATAAAGTACCTGGTAACTGAAGAACAATGGTGGAAGCAAGCAGAAATTGGTAGGTATGGAATAAGGACAAAATAGTGTTACTGGGAAGGAGCTGACTCATCTATTAGAACACTGGTAAAATATTAGGAAAATAGTGTCACTTTCTCATTTATTTTTGTACAAATTGAAAATGCCATAGTTTTGTCATTACTTGCCAGTTGATGTCTTATATCTTAACTTTTTCTTCAAACCTCAACCTGTCTGTGGAATGAAATAGGTCCAGCTTACAGAACAGTTTTCAAAGCTTTCAGTTTGTGTATTTTAATTTTGGAAATCCTAGTTAATATGGAATAAACATAGTCTTATGAAAGAAATCTGTCAAAAAGCAAATTGCCTTTAAAGCCAAGTTTTGTTGCATTTCCCATGAATCTTATTTTAAAATTCCAAGGCCAAGGTGGGTTTCTCTCTGTTTTTCTTATTGTTTCCAAAGAGTCAAGAATCTCTAGTTCTCTGTTGTTCTGTACAGGTCTTTGTAGTGTTTGGCTATCAGCTTGCTCCAAAATCTTTGGCAATCATTTAATGCCACGTACTGTGCAGTGTTGGAACACTCATGCAAGATGGTGGACTGATTCACACAACATGCTAAATCATTGTTTAATGATAGATAATTAAGTGTACCACAATTGGCTAGGTTCATACAATATGCTGACATAAACCATGGTTTATAAGTCAGAATGGTTGGGTGTAACACATTAAGCCAAACCTAAACAAACTACATTCTGGATTAGCTGGTATGTACACTCAACCTATGATTACAGAGATTTGGGTTCCAATCTCCCTCCCAGATTCAAATATCATCCAGGGGGGAAATGTGCACTGAATTCTGAAAGAAGATTGGTATTTAAACTTGCTCTATTTTTATTTTTCTATTCTATACCTCCCTCTGAAGCCTGCAAACTAAACTACAGTTAGTGAGGATTTTTTTGGGGGGGGGATGGAAACAAACTTTATAAATGCTTATGAAAGCAATATTAGCTCAGATCTACCATGTGTTATTTAACTAGCACCTTTGGTTCTATGTGTGCAATCCTAGACTGCATGAATTTAAGCTTCCTCTTCCTTCATATGCTTGAGCAAAAGGGCGTCAAACCTTTCTCCCCACTGACTGTGAGCTGGAGGAAAAACTGTTGCTCCTGTGCTTTTAACAGCTTTTTAATATTTAAGAAATTGTCATAGCTATATAAAGCAAGATCACCTGCCCTTGCGCACAACCTTAATTGTGAATATGGTGACAATTGTTAATAGGATGCTAATGAGAAGTAACACCCATTTTAAGAAACCCTGAGACTGCACTTTAAATATATCCTCTATAGAAGAGAAGAGCGTGGGGTTAAGAAAGAAAGTAGGTTTTGTTTATTAAGCAAATCTTTCATTCCATTTTAATTTAGAAGAGCATTTACCCAACCTTGAATGATCTTAAGAAGTTAAGCTGGGTCAGACCTAATCAGGTCTGGCTGAGAAAACTTCACTACTGTAAATCTTAGGGCCGAAGAGTTGAGAAATACTGTGGAAGAAGGTCACTTCCATATTGTGGCCTAAAGCTCTAAATTGACTGTCAAGGAACTCAAGCTCAAACTGAAGATTTATTTTTGTAATCTACAAGAGGAAAGTTGTTTTACTGTCAGTGGCCATCAGATGGAGAAATATATTCTAAAACTGACATTAGTTTGATATAAATTTACAAGAAAAAAATTCCCACGTATTTATGTTCTGTACCTATTTGTTTGTTAGTTATTTCTGTAGTTTAGCCTGTTTCTTTTTCTCAGAGAATTCAGTGTGTAGTAATGTATTCCGGTGATATTTCTCAATATTTTGCACCTTTATAAGGATTTTAAAGCTTAGTCACTTTGGGGATAAATAAACCAAGCAATGAAACATAATAAAAGTAATTATAGATAACATTCCAAACAAATAGATCAAATATAGCAATTATTCAACATCTCATTTCTTAGTAGTACCATTGATCAAAAATTATTTTATGCAGTTATGAAACTAGATGCTTAGCAAGCTAAGCTGATGATCTGCAAAGGGAGCCCAGTAATTGTTTACTTTGTACAGCTCCACAAATAAACAACAATAGAGCCATATCCATTCCACTGTCACATTAATTCATGTAGCATATTCAAATTTAGAGTAGGTAATTGATTGAGAGAGATTTCCTGCACTGTTGGGGGAGAATAGTATATACAGTAGATATATATGGTCTGATTACATGATTAAGCTTGCACTTCCCTAAAATAGACATGCTAGCTTAACTAAAGATTTCTGGATCTTTCTCAAACCCATTAAATCTCTGCAGCAAATTAGTAATTATGTAATTATAACACATCATTACAGACACACTTATATATATTAAAATATGATTATGGAAAACACCTTGAGTATATCTGAAGACAAATGAATGCATTGATTTAATACACTGTTAGACAGAAAGTTAAATGAGGCGTAAATATCTTCATTTTAGAAATATTTGCATTTTAGAAATTAACCATTGGATGGACAGAGAGAAAAACATGTGTGAAAGTGTGCATATAGAAGTTAGAAAGCACAGACTGGCAATGTTATTCAGTGATTAGAGTATGCCATTCAAATATGGGAGAGTTGAGTAGATAAATGTCACAGCTCAGCCTAGTTCTCTGGGTAGCCTCAATTTTCTATATGTAAAATAGCTTGAAGAAGGCTGGGTGTCTCCAGCAGATTTTTCAGAATAAATCATTATATCACCCTGTAAGATCCTTATATTCAGGGCAGTTTGCACTGTGTGTTTGTATCCTAATGCAGGAAAAGTTAAAGAAAAATCTCAAGTCTTTCATAAAAATATTATTAGGAAACCTGAATGGAAGGAAAAAAACCCCAGATAATTAAACACTTGTCCTTAACTTATTTTCTGGCAGAAGGACGCCCTTTTTTTTTTTTGCTCCTATGTCCAGTTTGAGCTAGAAAGTTGATAGGGCAAATCAATGTAGGGCAACCAAATTGTTCATCTGGCTACCAAGCTAAGTGATCCGGGAGCTTCTGCAGCATCATAGCTGATGCTAGGTGTGCCACTCCATCGATGCACTTAAAAATATTTTGGCCCGAACATGGCTTATTTAAGCTAGCAGCCAATTTAGGATTGGCCAGACCAGACCCAAGAGGACTAGATGGTGAAAGAATAACCAACTTTACATACCGCTTTAAGCCATGCCGTGTTTAATAATGGTATCTTGAATAAAAGCTACAGTTGGCTGGCTTCACTGAACACAGCCATAAGTTTACACACTAAGTGGCTGGGTTCATAATGTCATTCAGATGACATTAGTAGAGTAAGGCAGCTCCTGTGTTCCTAACCCAGCAGTTTGTGTTAAAAATAAGCCATTATAGACCCTGGAGGAGGGGTATGGAGGAACTCACCTTCCACACGTTCGGAGCCTTCTGAGATCTGGCAAGAAAGGAGCAGCAGCAGCAGCAGGGAGGCAAACCCAGACATGGTGTTAGAAAGACCCAAGAAGTTTCTTGGGGATCCTCAGCGTGGGGGGTGGGAGGGAAGGAGGGACTGCTTTCCCAGGGTGAGAAGTGGGGCACAGCGATCAGGGCCAGTGCTATGGAAGGAAGGGGAGACAGGAAAGGGGCAGAGACCCAAGATTCCTGGGTGCTCTAGGGATTGATCTGGGATTCTCTTCTGAAGGGTGAGGAGCAGAAAATCTCTGCCCTACAGGCTGGGACAACCCTATAAAAGCCTGGCTGGGATTCTCCCTTGGGACTATATATCCATCTCTTCAGCCCTGCAGCCAAAGTTATTCATTAATAAGGCCAGCAGAGTGCCCTGCCAAAGGGCAGGCTGGCTTCCCCACTTGTCACCAGGAACTCTGAACTCGAAAACAGGGATCAGGATGTGGTGATGGGCCCAGGAGTCCATCTCCTCCATTAATTGTGTTCACCCCCCACCTGTCCCATTGTTCCCAGCCAACCCAGAACTCCCTGACCCTCCTCCGCATCCCGGTCCCTTGCGCAGATGTTCCTAATTCTGCTCCTTCTGCCATCTCCTTCAGGAGATACTCTTCCTTTCTCCACCACCTTGCTTTTGACCCATCTACTGATCTGTCTTTCACCGTGCCCTGAAAGGATGGGCTTTGTGTTTCGGGTGGGTGGCTGAGCGGGCAGGAGAAATCTCTAGCAGGGAGAGGGCTGGGAGCCTGGGGTCTCTAAGGAGACCCAGCGCAACGGAAAGACAACCGAGAAAGGGGCGTGCGTGTGCGTGTGCGCCTGTGTGTGTGTCCTGCTGGCTCCTTGGAGAAAGAAATGCCTTGCGCTTCCTCTTTAAACTCTAACTCCTCCTTCCCAGCCTCAGCCTCCCCCATCCAAATCTCCCTCAGCAAGAAGGAGCGCCCCAGCCGAAGCCACAACCTGTTTCTCTCCCGCGCTCAGAGCCGCTTCCCTGCCGTTCCGCACCTGCCGCCGTTTTCTCCTTCTGCCCCTTGTTCTCTTCTCCTTTCCTTCCTTCCTTCCTTCCTTCCTTCCTTCCACCCCATTCCCCACTTCCTTGCTCTTCTGTCCATTGCTCTCTTCATCTCCCATCCCTTCCTCCGCGTCTCTGGCTTTTTCCATCCATCCCTCCAGTCCTCCACCCCTGCCTTCCTCTTCTTCCCTTCTTTGCAATCTCTCCCTCTCTCTCGGCCAAGCAGCCATTCATCTTCCGTCCGTCCCCTTTTCCTGCCCTTCATCGACCCACATCTCCCGTTCCCATTTCCCTCCTTTGGGCGGTGGGTCCCCCCCTTCCCCCTCCTGCCCTCCGTTTCTCCCGCACCCCCTTGCCTTTGTGGGTCGGGGCAGTGGGGCTTCCCGCAGGGGGCACCATGGCGCTCCTGAGCTCCCCCACCGAGACCGAGTGCCTAACCAAG
The DNA here is from genome assembly GCF_059951505.1 of Python bivittatus. Taxonomy (NCBI): domain Eukaryota; kingdom Metazoa; phylum Chordata; class Lepidosauria; order Squamata; family Pythonidae; genus Python; species Python bivittatus. The sequence goes on from NW_028277063.1 coordinate 4,041,318, forward strand.
CCGCTTTTCTGCCGCAAGGGGGCGCTCCGCCAGAAGGTCATCCACGAGGTGAAGAGCCACAAGTTCACCGCCCGCTTCTTCAAACAGCCCACCTTCTGCAGCCACTGCACGGACTTCATCTGGTGAGAGAGACTGAGCCTCTAATCCCCCCCACCCCCGATTTGCCCTGACCCTTGTGGCCCCTTTCCCACTGTCCCGGCTCGTATTCTCCAACCCTGTTGTGGCTGGGACATTATTCCTTTGCAAAAAGCTGTCTTACATTCATGTTCTTTCATTCCCTTCAGATGCTGGAAAAGTGCAGAAATGGGTAATAGATGCAGAATTTAGCAGGCTGGCCATTCTACTCTCACTTATAGATTTATTTATTGATGTATGCATGTGTGCCTGTGCACGTGTTTTAAGTAAGTTTCTAGTCCTCTTTATGGAGGGCCAACCTTGCTGAAATCTTAAATCAGAAGAAGGTTTGGTTTTTTTAAAAAAAGAGGTGAGGTGGTTGTGCTTCTGTGGGTGTGTAATTTTGTGATAACAAATTAAAAACTGCAATAAATGATGCAAGAAAATGCAGAATTTGGTCAAGTCACAGATTCTGCTGCTCCTTGCTGGAGAATTTAGAAAATGCCAGCACAGAAGGATTTACTTGCTATCCATGCTGAATTATCCAGGGGTCTCTCTATGAGTGCTTCCAGTTACACAGCTCCTAACACTGTCAGCCGAAAGATGTTGAGCGGTGATATTGTCTTTCCATCCTTACAAGATTTTCTGTAGGGATGACAGAATAATATAGAAAAACATGGGAGGTTTGCAAGAGGAAAACAAGCCATCTTAGCTGCCCTGTAAAATTCTATGAATAAGGCAAGAGGTTTGCGCTTAAGGTACATGTTGCTGATAAGGGGAACTTACTGTGTTAATATGTTGCCTCTACTGATCATGCCAAGCCCCAAACTGATGGCTTCATGCATGTAAGTACAGTAAGTCATTTGTCTCTTCCTTCCTTTCTTCCTTAGGTGCCTCTCACCTTGTCATCCTGTTATTCCACTATGTTTTTCTGTAGCTCCATATATTTTGCGGGGTAACCTGGTAGTTTAAAACCTATAACTCTGCTGCTCTAAGTCTGTTACTTTTAACCTCCTTATCTTGCCTCTTGAGGCTTCTGTTCTTCAAATCATAATTCCATATTTCCATTTCTGTTCCAGTCGGCAATTCTACTTCATTGACCCAATAATCCTATTTACTGTACTTTATTCTGATAGTCCCCCAAACCTGGTGATACATTTGGCCCTGCTTCTCTCCCGTAATCTGTGGCCATACCTAATCCAGGTTGATCCCATCCATGATTTCAGTTTAAATCCTTATAGACTGAGCTAAGTACGTCCTTGGCTTCAATCACAGTTCTGCCTTCTGGAAACTAATTCTGTAACAGACTTGGAAAGTATACCAGAATATATTATGCAGATTAAGACAATTTGTGTAAGATGCTTGGCTCTGGATACTTCATCTTATTTCCCATGATTCAAGCACTAGATATTTCTGGTTATTTTTCTGCTTAGAATGCTATCTTCCATGTTATCCTCCATTTTATCCAACGGTATGTAGTTCTGGGGCTGATAAGCACAATGTGAGGCAGTGGGACTGATATTTTTTTAACTTGTCAGCTGATGAACTAGAGATCCATTAAATGCTTTCATGGAGAAGATCATACAGAATCTCAAGGGGCTTTTTGAAATCACAGTAAGAGTATGGGCACCTTTTCATTGGGAAAAATGATATACAACGAACCTAACCTCCTAAATATGAAATAGGGAGCTAGAATCCAGGTCCTTACTTCCTGATGATCTGTGTATCCCTTTATACTCCATTCCTACATGGCAATTCCAGCTTTCAAAGTGGGTGTGACAGATAAAATAAGAAGGCTATGCTGTATGCAGAGAACAATGTGACCTGATTATACCTTCCTCCACGGGCCATCCCTTGGACAGCATATCTGCAGTGGGAAATTGTTTCCAGAATCCAGCATGTCCTTGAATTCTCCCCGCCCCCCCCCCCAGCCTCCATCAAATAGTGACAGCCTTCACACATTTATTTCCTCTGCTGATAATGGACAGAGATCTTGAAATGTGGAAAAGGCCAATAGATGGGTGCCAAGCCTCTGTGGGTAAGGATGGCAGAATAAATCAGAAAAGCTGGACTGGTACCTGCAGGCAAGGAGCACAGGAGTGTGATTTTCACTTAAATATCAAAGACGATTATGTGATTGTTAAACTTCCCTATCCCCTCTCTCATCATGCTCCTCTCAAAGCAGGATATGTCCTTGCTATGACCACCACTTGTCTAGTTCTACTAACTTCAGCCATCCAAGATCTCTTCTACACTTAAATGATACAGCTTGGGTTGTTTGATGCCTCTGAAAGCCTGAACTATCTCCAGATCATTTATTTGATACTGCCTCCCACTGTTTCTTCCAATGAGCATTTAGTACCCATCCACAACTGAGACAAAAACTTAGAACAGGACAAAGTGATTTGGTGCAACGGTAGCAGCCGTTCCCTTCTCATGGGATCCCTTTCACATCCCACCCTGCAACAGACTTTCCCAGGATTTGCAAAAGTCATGATCTGTATAACCATCGTTTATTGAATGAACTACCGTTTCACCCTACATGTCTACTAAAGTTGGGCAGCCGGTAAATTTTAATAATAATAATAATAATAATAATAATAATAATAATAATAATAGAAGTAGAATGACTACATCAAAAGAAAGCAAAGATAGTACCAATAGTTACAGGTGCCTTGGGTGCAATCCCAAAACATCTGGAACACCACTTGAACACCATCGGCATTGACAAAATCACCATCAGTCAATTGCAAAAGGCAGCTTATATCCTGTGACGCTACCTTTAACGCCATCAAACAGCAACATCTGCCTATCCCAGGTCCTTGGGAAGGATTCAGTAGGTGGATAAAAATGCCAAATCCAGTCTAAACATCTGGCTGACTGTGCGACCAACCATAATCTAAAATAGAACAAACCACAGTAAGACTTAGCATGCTATGTACATCAGAGCATTTTATCCTTACTGAACATGTTCAATTCTGACTGGATTGTTTTTTTGTGGGGGGCTGATTTTTCTTAAAAATGTTTGACTCTGCAACCATTGAGGTTCAGCCAGGCATGCTGATGACTCCCTCTTCTTTCACAGATACTTGTAGTCACTTTTTTATTTAAAAGAAAGCAGCATTGGAGGCTAAGAATGTCAATGGAGAGGGTGTATGTGTGATGGAGAGGGAGAAGAGAGAGAAGTGTGTACAGTATATCTATATGAACATATGCAGTTTAAATCTTTTCATTGTAGAAGTTTTTTCCAACTAACTTCTCCAGCAGCATTTCCCACAGGGTGGACACAAAAATCAGAGACCTGTATTGTCCATCCTCTATTGGCCGAAATCATTTTTAGGGCTGGAATGCAATCCTTTCCTCCCCCTTCCCCCATTAAAACTATTACCCATGTTGCTGCTTGACCCAGAGAGCAAACTTAACAGTTCATCATATGAGTACTTATGCGTTTTATCTTACAAGGCCACAAGCAGCTATGTACATAGATTGCATCTGTTTTTCTGCCCCAGCCCAGATCCAGATCTCTCCTTTTGCCTATCAACTGCCACAATTTACTCAAAGATCCTATCATGGATTTCTTGCATCCTGTCCCAAATGGCCCTCACGCTGTGTATCTTTTCTGTTCCTTTACGCCAGTGTTTCTCAACCTTGGGAACTTTAAGATGTGTGGACTTCAACTCCTAGAATCCTTCCCTCTTTTTTAAACTCACCATGAAAGGGGAAGCCATTTAGATTTTTTATCTGTGCAACAACATCTCTTGGGCCAATGTGCTAGAGCAGTGTTTCTCAACCTGGCTGGGGAATTCTGGGAGTTGAAGTCCACACATCTTAAAGTTGCTAAGGTTGAGAAACAGTATCATCTGGAGCACCCCTGTAGCTCTGAGAGTTAGCATCAGGCCTACGTTGAACCTTTCGTCTTGGTTCGTGACTCACCTCGTAGACAGCATAGAAGCAAGTTTTTGTAAGGATCAACACTGCTGACATGGCAACATTTGCATTCCAGTTGGGGGAGTGACAACTGGGATTGGCCACTTAGACACCAGTTCTCACCCTCCTATAACCCAAAGTTGGTGCTCAAAGGGATCTATAGTACACATAGAACCCTTTTATAGTTTGAAACTCAGGTAAATATAATGAAAGGTGGAGGACCCTAAAAACCTAAGACAGAGAAGAAAGGATGGCTCACTCAATACTGTAGTCCAGTGTTTCTCAACCTTGGCAACTTTAAGACGAGTGGAAGTCCACTCATCTTAAAGTTGCCAAGGTTGAGAAACACTGCTGTAGTCTGTAGCACAAAAAATGTGAAATGTCTGGCTGCAGTCTTTTGCATGTTTCCAGGAAAAGTCAGTGGAATAGATTTTCAGCGAAATGGCACAGCAGTGAACTTTAAAAGAGAAGACTGATAAAGGCAAGAGAAAACAAAAAACAGTTTCAGTTGGCAACAGCCACACACAGGAAAATGCCCGGGCCAACTTTTCCTAAAAAGGTGGAAGTCTGAATGGAAATTTACCACCGCTTTGACTTATTTAAGGCATGTATACTTTGCTCTTTTGCTGGAAAGAAGATCAATAAAAACAGGATAGTTCCTGCCCTCGGGTTTACAAGCCCCAAAAGACATAACACAAAAGGAAAAGGTGATGGGGAGGGAAAAGGGGGGAAATTCACTCTTAACTGTATCAGTTTCTTATAATGACTACTTGTAATACCAGGAGAAGTTACTAGTGTTCTTCTCACAAACAGTTATAATGGAAACCAGCAAAATTGCTGGTTTCTTTGCTGCTTGGTGACAAAGGGAGATGAAACGGAGCTCAGTGAAAGTGGTTGGCTTCTGAGCAGGGCTTGTGGTCTCTCGGCTTTCCTTTCCGCAGCCTTGTAACATATTCTTGGAAATTTAACTGGCACAGAAGATGAAACATGCACGAGGGGTTCAGTTATTGACTTTAAAGTGTAGCTGGAGGGGCATCTATTTCAGCACTGCCTTCAGATTATATAGAAATTGTCATGGTTTGCAGCCAAATAAACAGATACTCTTGCGTGCTCGTCCATCTATTTAAATACGTTTCCCTCCAACTTTCTTTTTCTTCTTACAAGCTGCTAGAAAAAAAATAACCCGTAGCCTATTCTTATAGCTTTTACAGCCGCTTTATCTTCAGATAAAAGCTGGTGAAAAAATGTTAAGGTGTGGAGAGCAGCATTATCACCTTACTTTAAAGTAAGTTAGTGTGAATAAGACAGGAGCAGTGCAAACTACACACCACACAGGTGCACGCACGCACACAGACGTGCCAGCTGATTTTGGCATCGCTTTTCAAAAGCATGCATGCCCGAGCAAAAATAAGAATCATCTAAGTGAAACAAACATCTGGCTGTATGACAGATCTGGAATGATAAGAAAATGCTCTTCCACTTACTCCCACATGAAGAACAGTCCAAATAGTTGTGTTTTGCTATTCTGTGGAAATCTTTAGAAAAAGGCAAAAGATTTATAAAATCTGAAAGGAAGCCAAAGAGAAGAAAAACTTTATTCTTCAGTATCTCTTGAGGTTATTGAACAGGGTAAATGTAAGGGGAAGCTTGAAGGAAGACCTAGTTAAGTTGTAAAATTGTATATTTCCCTCCAAGTAAATTATGGGCAGCTCCTGAAGTGACCTCCACGTAACAGGCTCTTCCTTATGTAAACAAACAAGCAAAAACATCCTTTGATTAAATCATTATTCTTCGTCCTTTATATTAAAAGAACAGGGGCCACACTGACTCCCTCGTATGTCTCTATAGCCCAGCAGCGGCTGTTTGATCTAGAATGCAGCTGCTAAGGACAGAATCGGAAATGTTCAATATTCACTGCCCTTGAAATGTGAACGAAAAGCACACATCTTGCAACCACAGGAGGAGCAGGAGATGTTACAAAAGCCACGAGGTTTTTTTGATGTGGTTGCAACAGCACTACAACTGCAGATTCCAGTTGCTGCTACGTTTGTTTTTAAATTAAATTTGCTGTTTGCAAATGTGCAGAAGTCTGGATTGTTTTGTTTTTTTAAAGCAATTAATACCAGAACAAATATATAAATAACACTTTTCTATCCAGTAATCCCTTGGGAGAAGCAGTGTACGTAGCCATCCGTCATTCCCACAGGGATTGACCCCTTTATCAATTTCACATCTAGTCTTATCAAGGAAACCAGTCAAGTCAATGTACTTAGTTTTGCAACGTTTTAAAAAAATCCTTGGTTTGATTTTCTCGGCTTATAAAAGTAGTGTACAGGGCAGTGCATGGAAGCTGGAGTTGGGTGAAAGAAATTTCATAACATCAGCCAGGGAGAAAATTGATTTTTGAGAGGGAAAACATTGTCAGGAGGGCTGGGTGGAGTGCAGTGTGTGCAATCTGTTTTTAGTGAATAATAAATTGATGGATGATAATCCAATAGCAATAATTTTAAATTTATTATAGCCACCCACTCCAATAGACTCTGGGTGGCTTACAAATACAATAAAACAGTTTCAGTGTTTTTCAAACTTGGCAACTTTAAGATGTGCAGAATTCTGGGAGTTGAAGTCCACACATCTTAAAGTTGAAAAACACTGGGACGTACAACTCCATAGGCAACCTGGACTGAAATAAACAGCACCAATAAATCAAACCAAACCAGGGACCCTACAACCGCAGGCCTGAGACTAAAACCAGGTCATGAGTGCTTTTTGGAACCCTAGGAGTGGGCGCTGTCCATATCTCTGGGGGCATGCTGTCCCAGACATCAGCTGAGCGATGTCTTAGGAAGAAAAGGAGGTCTAATGTAGACTCTGCCCCTGAATCCTTTATCATTGTAAAGTGGGTGGTGGAGTAGTAGTAGGAGTAGTAGTATTTTCATGTGGTATGTGCTTATACCCTAAGTCAGTGTTTGCTGGCTGGGGAATTCTGGGGGTTGAAGTCCACACGTCTTAACGTTGCCGAGGTTGAGAAACACTGACTTAGGGTACCAAGCCATGTAAAACCTTAGAAACGCACCCTGGAGTTTTTAGGAAGATTGCTAACAGTTAGAAATGGAGAAATCAAACCACCTTTTTCCCATGAATCTTTGCTTTCTGAAGGGAAAATGGAATTTAAGTCTGTCTTCTTCAAAACATTTGTCAAATCTGCAGAAATAAGCCCTATTTTAATTGCTCCATTCCATTTTCTTAAGGTAACTGGACAGAATCTGTTGGATTTCTGGAGATAAATTAGCTGTCCTTGATCAACTATTTAGAGACATGTTGACCTGATGTGGAAGTAGTATGCAATTCCCAGCAGAAAGTGTATAAGAAATGATACAGTAAGAGCAGCGACTCATTCAGAGACAGATGAGCAAACTCCTTTGGCATATGGGCAGTTTCAGCCAACGGGAAGGCTGTGATTATTTAATTGATTTATCTCACGGCATAGCACAGTTACAGTTCAAATCTTTGCTAGTGATGATTAATATGGAACCAAGGAGATGGTTGATTCATAGTGCAATCCATTTTATGTCTTTCCAGAAGTAATTCTCATTTAATTCAGTGAAACTTTCTTCCAGGAAGATTCATATAGGATTGCAATTTTAATTAAAAGGAGGACCAGCTACTTCTCTATCACAGAAATCTTGCCCCCCACATCTGCAACCTTATTTATTATGCTATTTTCCCCACCTCAGTCCAGAAAGATGCTAGACAGTTTACCGATAACGAAAAACATACTAAAACAACAGGAGTAAACAATCATAAATTACGGTAATAATGGCCATAGTTTATAATTTCCATTAATACATTAACTAATACAGGCCACGGTTCAATCCCAAAGGCCCTCCAGATTTTTACTAGCTTCCAGGAAGCCATGAAAGATGGGGTTATGCTTCTCTCAGGAGACAAGCTGTTTTATAGGGTTGCTCCTACAGACTAGACCTTCTCACACTGGACCTCCTGGTAGGTGTGAATCTCATGCTGCTCTTCCCTCATAACAGAACTTCTGTGCCTTTCATCAGTGTTTCTCAACCTTGGCCACTTTAAGATGCGCGGACTTCACCTCTCAGAATTCCAAACATGCTGGCTGGGAAATTCTGGGAGTTGAAGTCAATACTTCTGAAAGTTGCCAAGGTTGAGAAACGCTGCCTTAAATCATAAGAGGGGCAGCCCTTGCAGGACAAATTGGAGAGCCAGAATGCCTGGATTCACTTTCCATGATGTGGCTTCAGCTGCGCAGCATGTCCCCTCCCCGCTGAGCTGCTGGGGAGGGGGCTTCACCAGAGCAGATGGAGTGGGTTAAACCTGCAGGTCAGAGGTTCCCCAATCCTGCTTTAATGTCTGCAGACATCCAACAGTTAAACTTTATCTTGGACTTGAGGTGAGGTGATGAACAAGTTGGATGTTGAACGTCGACAGTGTCATCCAGCTTCTGAAGGCACCTAGTCTCTATCAGGAACGGTGTTTCTTTCTTTCAGAGAGCTAAGAGGTTGTTTAGAAAATGTATGAAGCTTGGAGAAAATGTAGTGTTATGGTACATGACAAGAGTTCTGGTGAACCAGGCAAGGGGGCCATGTCACACTCAGGAGAAGAAGCTGGGAGAACTTGCTTTGTGGGCTCAAGGCAAACAGCCGTAGTTCTTGTTCTTGCAGCCTTACTAAGAATCCAAGACCCTGCCATCTAAATTCTTCGCAGCATGATGTTTTTAATATCTTGTTATTTCTAAACTTGATTTACACCTCCTCTGGCAGCCCAGATTGCTTCCCTCTATAGGACATACCATTTAACGATGCATCACAAGGTACCATGTGAGATTCTTTGTGCTTGGCTTGCTTAAATGCTTGCAACCTCATTCTTCTAGCCTAATGTTATTTGTCTTCTTCCCTTGTTGGAATTGCTTCTGTCATAACCTGCTTGGCTTGTTTATTCCTTCTGTGCATTTCTAAATATAAATCCAAGTGCTGAAACTTAAGATGGGGGAAGCAAGTACCATAGCCAGTACTGTATTTTGATAAGTGCAGAGGAGATAGAGATAGAGATAGAGATAGAGATAGAGATAGAGATAGAGATAGAGATAGATAGATAGATAGATAGATAGATAGATAGATAGATAGATAGATAGATAGATAGATTTCTCCTTGTGTGTTGACATAAGATTTGCCAACTTAACATCCGTCTGCCTGTCTCTCTAGCTTTTGATTGATCTCACTAGCGAAATGCTAAAAGAACTGGCTTCTAGTTGCCAGAAATGGTGACAAGGAGATGAATTTGACTAGCTGACTTTTTATGTAGCTCCGAATGCTGGGATCCTTGCTGTACATAACAACGCAGGAAAAGCTATGCTAAATCATTCCAAAGGCCTATTGCATCTAGTATTCTGTTCCCACAATAGTCAGTGGTGTGTGTCTGGGAAACCCACAAGCAAAACTTGAGGTCAGTGGCTCACCTTCCTGCTTGTGTCCTTCAGCTCCTGTGTCTTAAGAACCATAATGGAGGAGATACTTAGCCTTTGGGATGACAAGCCATAGATAGCCTTATCCTCCCACCCTGGTTGCTATATAGCTCTAAGCATGCCCCATTGAACACAGTAGGATGTCTAACTAAGCATTCATAACTGCAGTGTTAATCACAGTCAAAGTAGTAAAATGGTTGGTTTGGCCCCATTGTTTATGGAGAGTATGGAACCGTAGGCAGGCTTTATTTCAGATGGATGAGCACTGTCTTATATGGATAAAAGGTGCATAAACCTTGATTTTTCTCAGAGATTTTGACATTTCTGAAGTCCATCTAGCAGCTTCCTCACCTGGTGCTCTTTAGATGTGTTGAACGTCAATTCCCAGAACTCCCTGGTAATATAGGAGTGGCCGTTGTTGGGAATGCATGGAAACGATGTCCAGTATTTCTGGAGGACACAAGATTGGGTATTTTCCAGGCATTCTAACTACTGGGCATAAATATCTTCTCAAGAGTCTAGCAAAATCTCTTCTTTATCTTCCTCCTGTTCTACAGCATACATATGCATTTGTGAAGGCCACATTGAAGAAATGTGCTAGCTCAGTGCTCTTTAAGCAGGCATCCTACGCTTTGTGCAAGCTAACCGTTTCTTTCCCTTTTTCTTTCATGCAGGGGGATTGGAAAGCAGGGACTGCAATGTTTAGGTAAGACCTTTCTTTTGACAATACTCTTGGCGTGGTGCTCTTTTCCTGATTAGAGTGCCACATGGTGTGAAAGCACAGTCATGCGTATGGAGTAATGCAGCAGGATTATACTGTAGGAGGGAAAGGAATTACAGTTCTCCAAAAGAGATGATGTGGGGGCTGCCGTCACACCCCTTGCGCCCAGAAAGCATGGGGCCGGGGAGTGTTTAGCAAGTGATTGTTAAGAGAAGGAGTGTGCTCTGCACATGCTCAGAGATTCTCTTGAGTCGGCTTGGTTGGATCAGAGCAGGAGCATTCTGGGTTCTGAATGGTAGCTTGCTCTTGACTAACAGGGGGTTGGTAAGCAGTAAATGTAGTTTTTTTAAAATGACAGTCTTGTGTCTGATGTCTGCATCTTAAGAGATAGGAGTTACTGGGGAAAAGGCCAAATTCTATTTAGAATAAATTCTCTTATTTGAGTAGAAAAGACTACTATGAGCTGTAAGCAGAGTAAGAGGCAATGTTGGTTAACCCGTGGTTTTTGGACATAGCCGCAGTGGGTGTATTTATCAAGCTAAGGTCTTCCTGAGGGATTGCTGAGACTCAGGAGTGCTCGATGTTGGTGGCAAGGGAGAGCTGAGGGTGTGGGGGCTGGGCCGGGCTGCCTCTAATTTCCCTAATTCCCATTTTAATCAAGCAGTTTATGCGCACACGCAGAGCCCCTGATCCAGTTTTATTGTTTCCCTGAACTACATTCCTTTGTCTATTTTAGGACTGCGAAATGTCTCTTTCATTCTTGTATTTTTATATACAGATCTCTCTCTTTCACCACCCTCGGGCCTGGCATTTCAGGCCAAATCTACCTTTGTTTTTTCACCTGTCCTGTTTGCTTGTGCTCCCTATCAGAATATATATGTATTCGTGTATTCCTGTTTACATTTTGTTCATCTAGAGGGGCTGTTTTATCCCACCAAGACTGTGTAAGACCAGCAATTAATATACCCCTCCCAATGCATGCCGATTGGAGACAATGGGAGTAAATTCCTGTGTATCTGGAGGGTGCCAATTTGGGGAAGTCTGATCTTGTACATATGTCCATTGTCTGCCCTTCCAATGATAGTTCATGTAGTCCCCTTTTCCCCCAAAAGGCCACTGGCAGTAGGACGAAATGTCCAACTGTGATAAAGATCTTTTCTATATTTTTTCAGACTATGTAGAAGGTAACCATCCAGATGCAGGGTGAATATGTCAACATGTGAACTGGCCTTGTGTGGTGCGTTACTAGCTACCCTGGGAACAAGCCCCATACCTACATTTTCTTGGCAGATATGTTTGACCCTTTCTCCCACCGAACTTCGGTACAGTGCCAACACACTGTTTTCCACTTGGCGCCTTTCTGTTTCCCTGTTGTCAGCTTCAACTGCCTCTTTGCTCCTGCAGCATTAAATCTCAACAATTAGAGGAACTAGAGCAGTGTTGTGCAAACTTGGCTACTTTAAGATGAGTGGACTTCAACTCATCTTAAAGTGGCCAAGTTTGGACAACACTGAACTAGAGACTCTGTGTGGTCTGGCCAACCAACACTGAGTAAAAGTGGAAAGGTATGCAGCACCATAGCTACGTATCTAATTAGATGGTTTAGTTAGGTGCAGAGATCTGGGTATATGCCAGATCATTCAAAATTGGAAAAGTTAGACTCATTTGATGAGAGCTAGAGTAGAGGAATAAGAATGGAGTGAGAAATGAAATTTGATTGGCAGGAAAAGATCCAGGAAAAGGGTTGCTCACTTTAACAGCTATCCTAAGACTAGGCCCCATGAGGATGGACGTACCTACCAAACATTAGAAAGCAACGGCTAGGTTCACACCAAAGGCTCAATGACCACTGGTCAGAGATGCTGTAACTATAAGGTTCTCCAGTTGAGCTGGAGCTAACTAGATGACCTCAATGCCCTGCTTTTGTGATAGTATATTATTTTATGCACACCTTTTCCCAAGAAGCAATTAAGCTATAATGTCATTATTTAGTCTGAGATTAATGCATTGTGAAAAGCCACTATTTCAGTTTGTAATCCATGGTTTATATCTTAGCGTTATATGTGAATCAAACCACTATAGCTTGTTCAACAGTGTGGTTAAACCAGGGTTTAGCACAATGTGTGAACCCAGCAGTGAGACACTTCAATTATATTGTTCCTAGCATCTTAGCTATTTCCAAAACTAAGAGATTGCAGGTGGCAAATTTCAGTTAAACGTTAAGCAAAGGTGATTTCTTGTTCATGGAGCTGGTAAGAACTGTGGGACAGTATGGCTTTAGAAGGTGATCAGATCTCCTTCACTGAAGGTGCTGAAGGAAAGGCTCAATGACCACTGGTCAGAGATACTGTAACTATAAGCTTCTCCAGTTGAGCTGGAGCTAACTAGATGACCTCAATGCCCTGCTTTTGTGATACACCTTTTCCCAAGCAGCAAATGGTAACCCATGAAAGGGATCTAATTTTTAGAATCCCGGCAGATGAAAGTGAATCAAATGTAGTTTCTACCAACACATTTTTTTCCCTTTTACAATCATTTACGTGTAATATTTTTTCTAATTCCTTGTGGAGGACCAGAGGAAGAAAGTCCTCTTAATTATTTTCCTTTCAGAGATTTTCCTGCTGAGCTATTTTTCATCCCACAGTGGGGGTTGGGATAGAAATCTATATATTTCCTTCTACTGCAGACAGAAAGAAACATCTCCCCGCCACCGGTTTCCCGTGAAAAATTATAGCTTCCCATCTACATTTCACAAAAGAAAGGCGGGGGAATGAGGAACGGGGTGGGAATTACATGCAGCTTAGAGACACGCAGCTAAGGTTTCTTCGTAGATAAGGCACAAACCCACTGGAGTTGCTTTTATTATATATTTTGACTGGGAATGGCGAGAACGTTAAAGGAATGTTCCTGCTTGTGCATAGACATTGCACTTGACTCATGAGATACGTTGACCCCCCTGCTCTCAACATCTCTAACGTCTCCACTTTTGTATGTCTAATATATACAAGCAGCTCTATCTTGTGCACGCTCAGCCTCTTGCATATGAACAGGTGCAAAAAAAATCCTCACAAATATATAACTCTAGTGGTGTGTGGGCATGCACATTTTCTCAGGCATGGCACTTTCTGCCCGTGTGGTATTTCCTTCTTTGCCCATTACACAGAGAGTTAGCCCCTTTATAGTTACACCTGAGGATTTAGAAAATCTCCATCCTTCAAAATCACTTATCTACACAGCTTCATATTAATGGTCATCCTACTCGGCCTCTTTCCATGTTACTCAGGTTCAGCTCCCCTCCCTCTCAGTAGGCATTGGGGAGGTGAGCCATCTCCCCTTGCCCCCTCCCCTGAACTTGGATGACGTTCTAGAAATCACTTCCTAGACCTGATGGTTGCTAAGAAACCACACTAGGGCTGTCAGGGAGATCGCTAAGCGACACCCTCTCCTCACTTGCCAATTACATCACACCTGCCAATCAACCGTGGTCCCCTCTCACTCCAAATGTGCATGGCTCAACTCTGCCATAAGCATCTGAGCATCCAGATGCTCTCACCTGTTTTGCTCTCCCAGATCGTCTCTCAGCAAGATCGACCGCAGCCCCACTGGGCAACTCTCCCCTCCCAGCTCTCATAGACCACCACATTCCCCTCTCTCTCACATGGCTTGCACATCACGCTTGCCTTGCGCAGGCTGGAGGCAGGAGACCCACATACAGGGGGGCTTCGGCTAGGATATCTGTTACTATGGGAACCCAGAGATGTTTACAGAAATGGCTCAGCCAAAGATAGGGATTGGGGATAAGGAGGGGGAGCTAGTGAGGAGATCCTGATGCTGGCTTGTTCCTAAGGTATCCCCTGCAGCTTCATGTACAAGGAAGAGCAGCAAGGGTCAGTTTCGTTTTGCGGCACTTTAAAAACCCCAAACCTTGCAACAATGGGATGTCCCCTGCTCATTGCTCTGGGTCAAGTACCTGATGAGTTTGCCTGGCTAGAAATATACTTGTTTTGGGGTGGGGAGTGCTTGGCGAGGGGAACAATAGAGGAAGATTGTGATCTAGTGGATTATATAATAAACGGTCTCAGTCCAAAGAGACAGGCAGGTTAAAGCTGGAGTGAGAGGTCCAAAGCCAAAGATTCCTGCTGTTTTCCCATGGATGCTTCCAGATAAAGCTTTTAATCTGCAGCTGTTCTGCCTCATTTGTGGAACTTTTATGAGGGCCTGGAGCAAATTGTCTTTTGTTTGTAACCTTCCTGTGTTCCCCCTCCCCCCTTTTTTTAATTTACCACACAAAATCTGTTAAGGAGGGAGGCTTGAGTAACGGCAAAGTATCTTTTGATTAGACAGCTAGGAACTCTCCATCTGGAACCACCCTTTGCAAAAATCTTCTCTCCTCCTGCCTCCAATTTGGTCCAATCTCTTCCCCCGCTGAGCTGGATACTCATAAATTGTCCCTGCTTGTTGCCATAGAGACCCATCTTCCAAATCTCAGGCCTAAAGCTGCAGAAGGCAGAAGAGGTATTGGGGGGGGGGGGATGTAGGTGAGAACAAAATCACTCTCTCACCCCACACCTGCCCTCCTGGATTAGCATCTAGGCTTTTCTGTCCACAGAAAGCCCAAGCCACAGGTTCCGGTGGCTTGCATTTAGCAGGAGACTCAAGATCAATACCGTAAAATATTTGCTGACTTGCAGACAAACAACTGCAGGAACCACTTGAAAACGTCACATCTTGCATGTTTGCTCATAATTCATGCTTTCTGAGCAATTTGGTGTCACTCTCAGAATGTCTTTAGGCCTTTTTAAGTTTCATCTGCCAAAATAGCGTCTCAGATATAGCCCTGTATTCTTGGAATACCTTTTAAAACTTGGTTTTTGATATAAGCAAAAACTGATGCACGATCAAGCAGGGCTAGTCTGGAAGTTGAAGAACAGGATTCTTATACGTGCACAGAGACCTCAGACAGATCTGTCTTGTGAATATAGTACTATGAATTATGCCTCCATTTCTTTTTTTTATGTCTGGCACGACCTTGCTTAGGTTTTAAAAGGATTGTTTCCTTCCCTTTACTGTTTCAGTGAAATCTTATGGGTGATAAAAGGACTCTTTGGAGCATGTAACATGGAGGACAAGATTGTAATTGCATATATTTTATTGCAAATATTTTCAATTCCTATCATTTTCAGTTTTTGATAAAAATAGCTGAAGAGATTGGAGACCCACTGCCTGTCAGGGCAGATAGTAATGAACTAAGATAAAGCAAGTTCACATCTCTCTGATGTCAGTTTTTAGAAACATCTGTAATCGTATCCTAGGATTCTTATAATAATTTTTTTCTGGCCTTCCATGTTCTTCCCCATTGTTTCTTTCTTTTACTGCTCATTCCTTTGCCCAGTTGTTTTCTCCATGTCAAACCTATATTTTTCAACAAAATTTTTCTTCTCTGTACCCTGTCTCAGTATGCAGCTTTGTCGTACACAAAAGATGTCATGAATTTGTCACTTTTGAGTGTCCAGGAGCTGGGAAAGGACCCCAGACAGATGTAAGTGCCTTTTTTGTTACAGAATCCTGTGTCTTTAGAGAGAGAAGTGAGATTCTGGCGAGTAAAATATTTTGGGGAGGGTTTGAAACTTGGACTTTGGGTCTCTCCCCCACTCCAGGTGAACGTCCTGGTTTCCTTGCTATTTATACTGCTGACAGGGAGAATGGATATCTTCAGGCAGCTGTCATGGTCCTATTTCTGTTGTCCTTGGCCTGAAATATTAGACAGTAAACCAGAAATGATGGGAAGATTTGCCTCTTCTCTGTAGATACACAAAATTTACCAGCTTTTTTCAACTGCATACAATTTGGAGTATACAAATTTACACAGCCGTTCTGAATACAGAGGCAGAGATTTATGCTATGCAGGTGCAGATGTCTCTTCCTGTGTGCACCCACATGTACTGCTGTGGAGAAACAAACAGAATCCCCTCTCACCCCGATGGGTGGTCTGTGTCTTCCTCAATCTCGGGTCCTCTACCAGAGGCCTGGGAGTTTGAGGGTTCTGCGCAGAATCTTAGCCGTTCCTAGCACTGCACTCTTCTGGACAGAGAGCTCTGATGTTGTTCCTGGGATCTGTTGGAGCCCCTCTCCCAGCTCAGGAGTCACAGCCCCGAGTGCTCCTACCACCACTGGGATCACTTTGGCCTTTTCTTTCCAGATCCTCTCTAGTTCCTCCTTCAGGCCCAGGTACTTCTCCAGCTTCTCATACTCCTCCTTCCTGATGTTGCTGTCACTTGGCACTGCTACATCTATCACCACCACTGTCTTCTGGTCCTTGTCTACTACCACAATGTCTGGTTGACTGGCCAGTATCTGCCTGCCTGCCTGGATCTGGAAGTCCCACAGGATCTTAGCCCTGTTATTCTCCACAACCTTCTGTGGAATCTCCCATCTGGGCTTGGGAGGATCTAGACTCCAGCCCATACTCCTGTATACATATACTGTATATAAAACAAACAAACTCTGGGCAGCTAACTATGATCAACAAAAAACAATATAAAACCCCTATAAACTAAACAGTAGGATTAAAACAATAAAAATACAGTAACCGAGGCACCGAATAACAACTTCATAACACAAACTGTACCTGTATTGGGCTCATCTAACATCCTGGCCCAGCACTGGTGAAAAAGCCAGGTCTTCATGGCCTACCGGATGGCCAAGAGGGTTGGGGACCTCACTTCTTAAGGGGAGGCTGTTCTATAGGTAATGTACAGTTTGAGGCCCTTGTCCTTAAAGACAAACCCTTTAAGCGTGCCACACCCAGTTAAAGTCCTACACACAAATATATCAAACTTTAGTCTGCTTTATGTGCTTTTCAGATTAAGTATTATCTTGCTCTTACTGTTGAGCAGGTTTTGATGCTATCAGCCATGCAGTGTTTCCTTATCCTTTCTGTATTTCTCTATGGTGAGAAAAGTAGTATATAGACTTTTTAGAGATGATGGTGGGAATTCAGATAAAGCAAGACTGCTGTGGTTTTCTGGATGTCAAATAATAACGGATGCTTGTCTTTGTTGAGTACACGTGTTTATACACTTTCCCTTTCACAGGATCCCCGGAACAAGCATAAGTTCAAAATCCACAGCTACAGCAGTCCCACTTTCTGTGATCACTGTGGCTCCCTCCTTTATGGACTGGTGCACCAGGGGATGAAATGCACCTGTGAGTAAGCATTGATTTTTCTCGAGTTGTGTGATCTATTACAAGAAAAAGAATTAAAATGCTGTTATCTAAACAGTAGAAGTGATTGTCACAAAAAGCTTCTTCCAACTAAGGGCTGCTGGGGCATGGAGGAAGTCCCCAGTTCTAATATTATATCCCTCCTGATTACACTAGGTAGGCTTAGGTAAACCATATGATGATTAAAACAATAAAAATACAGTAACCGAGGCACCGAATAACAACTTCATAACACAAACTGTACCTGTATTGGGCTCATCTAACATCCTGGCCCAGCACTGGCGATGATGATGATGGTTGGTCACACAGTCAGCCAGATGTTTACATAGGATTTGGTATTTTTGTTCACTAGTCCTTCCCAAGGACCTGGGATAGGCAGATGTTGTTTAATAATATTAAAGTATTAAAGGTATTGTTGCAGGATGTAAGATGATGATTACAGTACTAGTATTGTGTGTGCGTGCGGGCGTGCGCATATATATACATACGTACACACACAATACTACTACTGTAATAATATATAGGAATGACCACAGTATACATTGTTGGAATATATATATATTCATATTTATATATATGAATAACAACAATAATATATAAGAATAACAACAAGAGTATATTATTTTAAGGTGAGGGTCTGCATTCATGTCTGAATACAATAGTGGTAGTATTTTTCTAAAATGTAGCTGCTGTATATAGCACATGCTAGAAAAAATGTACGCTTTCAATAATTAGTAGTTCAGTTTTAGTTCAGTTGCTACGTTATTCATTTTTTAAAGTTAATTCAAACCCTTATTCTTACTTACTTACTTATTTACTTAGCAAATGTATATAGCCGCCCATCTCACCAAAGTGATTCTGGGCAGCATACAACAATCAGATAAAAAGACAAATATAAAAACGAGAAAAAATATATTCATTCCTCTATGTTTGATACAAACTTTTTTTTTTTTAATTATTTCTTGCCTTGGGGGAAGCAGATGTCAAGAAATATCACCTTCTTCCCATTGTCCCCTTACGGCTGTGCTCAGTTTCAAGAAAATTTCAAAACTGATCTTATCAAAGAATCTGATCCAATCGATTTTATGATTCTTAGTGCACGATGCTCATTTTGTCCAGTTTGATCTTATAAAAGCTCTATGCATCTTCTCCTCTCGATATCTCATAAACAGATAGTGTTCTACAGTATAGCACATGGAAACTATGATTGCTCCAAAAACCCATCATAGAAGTAGTTCAGGGGAATGAATTAGATTTTTGTGGGAAGACAACATCAGGAAGATAGGTTGGATATGTGTTGTGAGTGAAGCAAGTTATTAAGCAAGTTATAGGACAGAACATTTATCTAGGGTTACGCTGATAGTTGAAATTCTGTCCACCCAAGTTTTTGATTACTTAGGAGAAAGGCTTGGTTTAGTTTTACAAGGAAGACTCGTAAGACAGTGGGATTGTTATATAGCAGAACTTCTGTATACCTAACCCTAGCCCTAGATTAATCTCAATCTCTCTCTCTATATATATATATATATATGCAGCAAAATGAGTTTGTACAATAGACTGTTCCACTTCAGATAGGTGAGAGATACAACTTTGGTGTGCTTCCTCAATTAAACAACATGCAGCTAGAATGTTGTTGCATCAAGGAGAAAGATTCTAGTTCTTCTCTTGTAGCAACCTAATCTGGTTATTGGAAACTTTTCTTACATGAACAGAGCTTTTGTCAGGCTTTCTTGCATATATAGCCGCCCAGAGTCCCCCGTTGTGGGGAGATGGGCGGGGACAAATTAAATAAATAAATAAATAAATAAATAATAATAATAATAATAATAATAATAATAATATATTAAAATGTGACCCTCCATCTACAACTTCAGTAGTAACAGTCTGTTATGAATCTTACTATCATAGGCTTTTGAATGTGTAGATGAAGATTAAGTGACTTTGAAACTGTAAGCCTTGTGGAGTTCAATGATAGTCAAATAACCATTAGCTGGATAGATGACAATATGTATATCTGGCATACAAAGAAAGTCTGATGCAATTTTGTACACTTCATTATAGCAAGGCAGCTCCATCAATTCTGGGTGTATAGAAGTAGGTTCGTCTGAAATTTGCACCCCCGGCCATGTAGAAGCATCCTGAATCCATAAATTCAAAAGGGCAAATTTTCCATAACCCAAAAATACTGTAGTCAGTGTCAGTTTAATAGGAATCTGAGAGATATTACAGAACCCATTGCGCTAAGTGTGGGTACCTGGTACCTGAATGAATGTATATTAAAGAGCAGTAGTTGGTTTCTTTAATGGGAGATGTGGCCAATATTGTGAATTTGCTTTCTTCCAAAGATTTAATGTGGATCACTGCAATCAGTGATAGAACAGATGGTGCACAGTCCTCAACTAATTTGCTGAATCTGACCTATGCTTTTTCTGAGATAGGCTTGCAAACACAGCCAAATGGCTTCTCCGTTTCAAGAGTAATATCAGAAAGATGTTTGCTTGTAGTGAAGAAGACTGTTATCTCATTAGGAGCATCTAAGTTAATTAATGGTATGGATTTGTAGTGATTAATCCTTTTAATCAATAAAGTACCTATTTATTGTTAGATGATGCAGCCACAAGCTACAAGCTGGCACTCTCCTAAAAGGGACTCTCTTCTGTATAAGTGAACTAAAAAAAAAAGTTTTTTATTTTAAAAAATGGTACCTTTTATCCAGTGTATTTGTAACTTTCTGTAGTAAAATAATTAACTTGTAGAAAAAAATTGTGGTTTCACTAATTGAAGGGATATTTTAAAATCAGAAGTAGGGATGTGTATGAAGCAGAAATGTGCTTTCTTTTGAACTTGGAACAAACAGACCCACCTGAAAGATTCTAAATTGACTTGAATGTTTGATTCGAACCTGTCAGTCCTTTGAGGTAGGCCAGGTCAAGAAACACAGAAATTCCAGTAATGCTACTTTATTATAGTAGAGTATATTAACAGAATCTTGAAACCCTATCCCAGTGTTTCTCAACCTCAAGAACTTGAAGATGTGTGGACTTTCCAAGATGCTGGCTGGGGAATTCTGGGAATTGAAGTCCATACATCTTAAAGTTGTTGAGGTTGAGAAACACTGCCCTATCCACGTTTCTCTGTCATTTCTTATACTAATAAAATCAAAGCAGAGTTTTATGAGGTTCTTTCTCATGCTTGCTTCAACCTCTGGACAATGTAAATGCTTCTCCAGGTCCCTCCTGGATGGTTCTTTCATACCGTTCATACAATTCCTTTACACAACCCTGGAACAAACTCTCAGAACACACATATTTTATATCAGGCTTACGGCATTCAGAAGGTTGAAATGGCTTGCTCTGAGGTTGCTTCCTGTGACCAGAACTCTTGGAATGACACTGCTTGAAATAGGTAAATTTTGTTCTGACCTCAAGACAAAACTCTTGGAGATGCCCAGCTCAGAACCCTCAAACCAACTAATGTTTTGAGGTTGAAAATCACAAGATTTATTTATTTATTTATATTTATGAAAATCTTTTAATACAGCCAATAAATTGACTCCATGTCAGAGATCCTAGTTAGGAAATGTGCTGTTCTTTATGCTCATTTGCTCTCAGCTGATTTGCCAATCTTTGTTGCCCCCTGCAGGCTGTGAGATGAATGTGCACAAACGCTGTGTCCACTGTGTGCCCAGCTTGTGTGGCGTTGACCATACAGAACGCCGTGGACGCCTCCAACTTCACATTGAGACGTTTGGGAGTGATGAGATCCGGGTGACTGGTAAGGGAAGGGTGGCAGTGAGGTGTGATGGAATAGGAATGGAGCCACTTGCTTACACTGCATTTACTCATTTATTAATGTCTTATTAAATGTCCTCAACATTTCAGTGTTGAAGCTTATAGTATGACCAGATATAGGGCCTTTTAGAGGTAGTCTTCCAAATACAAAGTTTGGTTCACTCTTCTGTTTTTTAGATGGCAGATTACAATGGTTCAATTTACCCAGGCCTTTGATGAGCTAAAAGAATTCTTACATTCCTTTAATGCTGCTATTAACTGCCTCTTATAATTAAAAGCCAAGTAGAAAGTGATAGGATATGAGGACTAGAAACTTTACAAAAAGAAAGCAAGCTGAGAAAACTGGGACTCTTCATTCTTCACTTAAGGAGTTAGCAGCTTTTGAAAGCAGGTACAAATAAGGAAGCCCTCAGGGCCAAGCTCACTTGAAAAGGTGGAAGAGTGGAAGTGGGAATGCAGAAGTGTTTCCCCCACAAAATTTCTCTTTTCTAAGTAGCAACCCTTTGCAAATTTGGAATGTGTACTCAGGAGGGCACTTTTGCTGATGGCAGTCCTTGGGAAAAACATCAGGGCCTTGCTAAAATATCCAGGGCAAACAAGTTGTTTTTGGGCAATAGTTTCCATTGTCTTCCCATCTTTGGATATTCAGAGATAAATTGCTTCTGAACTTGCAGCTTCTGCATGACTATCACTCGCCGTTATTAGCCCTATCCTTGTCTCAAGATAAGATCACTGGCTTTATTAACATCCCATGCTTGTGAGTATAATATCTGAAAGGAATTTGATAGATACTTTGAAAAGTCTACCTGGGGGGACAGAGGTTTTGGGGGTTGATGAAATTGACCAGATAGACACAACTGTTTTGGGGAGGGAGCACTAAGAACTTCAAATACCTTCTACTTGGTGTTTTACTTAAAAACTACTCTTGATTCTTTAATGCCACAAATTAAAAGGCCTGATTTTAAAACATGTTCAGCCAGTGCATGCTTTAGTCCATGAGGTGGACTAACTAGTCCTCATTACAAACAGTTCTATGATAACTCTGACAAAATTTCAGAATATAGGCAAGAAAATGAGTTATAGTAGACATCTACTAATTTGCTTTTTCCCTCTACTTGTTTCAGAGAGGGGCAAAAGGACTTATACAAATGCAGGCATATTTGCTCACTTTGCATATTTAATATAATGCTTTCACGATTCATATAGGATCCAAGATTCAGTTTTATTTGGTTCTGGTATTAGACCTAAAATCCTTGTGCACGTGGATATGCAAATACGCATATTCATTCTGCAATTCCTTCTTTTTTTCTCCTCAAAGGATTCAGTTTAGTCATGGTGAGCTAAAGCTGGACTGGAAAGCCACAAAACTTCCCCTTTTCATTCCAAGAGTGATTAACTTATTAAAAGTAGAGGCAACCGAGATGATGGGATTGGAGCTTTGAAGACCGACTTGGGCTCTTCAGAATAGAGGAAGGTCTTGCAGCATTGACAGCAAGACAATTGCAGCTTTGATCTGTCTGGGTGAAGAATGGGTCTGATTGTGTTTGTGGAGGCTGGGAGCCCGGCTTCTATTCCTAGCTGCAGAACTTGACATCCCCCGCCTCTGCTTTTCACACCTTCCCCTGCACACTTTCTCACTGTCTTTCTCCCGCATTCTGGAACACCAGCATGTAGGTGGTGAGAAGAAAGCCATTGCTGCATTTTTCTTGACAGAAGGGGATTTCCTCACCCACCCTACAATCTCGTTCACCCCCATACACACACACGCAGGCACACACAAGTTGCTGCCGCAGCAACTTTCATGGCCCACAGCAGGTGGCCTGGGACAGATGCCACGAGTTCCTCCTCCCTCGGCCCACCAGCAAACACAGGAGGTCTGCCTCCCCGCCCACTCACTCTTCCCTCTGGTACTTACTCAGTTGGAAGTTAATACTCTTTTAGAAGCCAATATCACTGTTTCTGTTTCTCTCCCTCCCACCCTCCCTCCTTTTCGTGTCAGTTGGAGAAGCACTGAACTTGATCCCAATGGATCCCAACGGTCTGTCTGATCCTTATGTGAAACTCAAGCTGATTCCTGACCCAAAGAATCTAACAAAGCAAAAGACCAGAACAGTCAGATCCACTCTCAATCCTATTTGGAATGAAACCTTCGTTTTGTAAGTACAGGGAGGAGAGGCCTCGGGGATCTACCCACTTGTTTATTTCAGGTTTTTTGACCTCCCTCTTTCCCTTTGTACCCCATCAGCACCCTGCAGCCAGGTGACATGGACCGGCGCCTCTCCATCGAGGTTTGGGACTGGGACCGGACAACCCGCAATGACTTCATGGGCGCCATGTCCTTTGGAGTCTCTGAGCTGTTCAAGGGTCCCGTGGAAGGCTGGTAAGGGGAAATCTGTGGGGTAGGAAAAAAAAATGGAAGAGAACGATGGAGCAACCCAGGGGCCACCCAGTGCTCATTTTCTCTCTCTTTCTTCGTCTTGGCGTCTTTTTGGATTTTATCTGTTTGCTTGGTTGGCACCATCCTCTTTCTCTCACTCTCCTCTCTTTTAATCTAACCCATAAAATTTCTCCCATTTTTTGCTTCCATCCATTCATTCCGTTCTCCTCTCCCCGTTTCCTTCCATTTTCTTCCCCATCATCCCTCTTGCTCAATCACTCCCTCCTCTTGTTCACTTCCACCCTGCCCAATGTCCCTGTCTGCGTTGCTGTCCCAGGTACAAATTGCTCAATCAGGAGGAGGGCGAATATTATAGTGTCCCTGTGGCTGATGCAGAAAACTGTGGGCTGCTGCAGAAATTTGAGGTAATCATGTGGCTCCATGACAATGCTTGGATTGGCACCCCATACTTGCCCCACACTGAGTTCTTCCACACAGATGGGGTGTGGTGGGGAACCAGTGAGGGCTCTTCCAGTCAGCAGATTAAGATTGGAAGCCACACACAAGCTTCTGGCTCTGGGATGGAGGGACCTGAAAAAGAATCCAGTAGAGCTACTTGCAATGTTCTGTCCTGCGTTCTTCCTATTTCACTGTGATCCCATAAATGTTACCCTTTAAAGGCAGTTCTGGCTGGGTGTGGTAGCACTCACTGTGTCACATCTAGCCTAATCACGAAACACGTACTTCTATAAGATCATCTCTAATGTGAGGCAAAATGAAAGGTGGTCTAGAGAGGGTCTTGGCAGCTGCTTGGTCTCTAGCTGTTTTTCTGTTGAGGACAGGGCTGTGTGTTTTAGCCTGACCTGTGCCTCTCTCTAGGCCTGCTGAGATAAAATTCACTGCCCGGCCATTAGCACTGAAATAAATCTCAACTATCTTCTCTGGGTGGAATGACAGAGAGAAACATCTCGTCCTTTGCCTTAGGCAACTAAATGTCTTGAAGTGGCACTATAAATGGTTGGTGGGTGGTCCGGCTTAAGAACTGGCAGAGATTGGATTTTTAATGAGGAAGCAGGACAGAATAGAGGTCATCCAGGCAGCTACTTACATACTGATGCTTTGTTTTCCAGGCTTGCAACTTCCCTCTGGAACTCTATGAGGTATAAATTTTTCTTCTGTTTCTTCTAGTTTGAGATGGGCTGAAGGAAGCTTCCTTTTGCTGCCATAAAAACATCCACCAGAGCTCACTGTAATGGCTTAGAGAAGGAGGGAAGTGCAGAACACAGGAGCGGAGAAAGAGCCCAGCTGATCAGCCAAATATCCCTTGAGTCCAGCAGTGTTCATCCAGTCCTTTAGTTCTCAGGACCAACCCTGTTGTTCCTTGACTGCTTGCACTGGAATTGCCCATCCTTGATCCCTTCTAGCAGCCAGTGATACATTGCATCTGAACCTGGAAATTTGTCCTTAGCTAATGTGCTTAACAGTCACAGATACTTCTCTTCTTGGGAGCATTGTAGGTTGAAACTCACTGCTTAATTCTGGAGAAAAACTATTTCCTTAGGTTTGTCCAGAAGCTGGAAGAAGCAAAGGGGAGGTTGTAAATACTTCTGAAGGAAAAGTATAAGAAAAGGAAAGATAATATCTGGGACCACTGAGATGAATCTAACTATTTGTGGCCTTCCCAGAAAGCAGTACCTTGAGTATAGGGTCTTCTAAACTGGAGATTACTGGGTGTTACAACTGGGACTTTCTGCATAAAACACCTGGGTCTGGAGTCATGGCAACTTTCTCATTTCACTGTGAATCTGCCCTGTCTCTGTAAAGACTGTCCACAGTTCCCCTTGGGAAGAAAGTTTATTTGCAGCTGCACATGTATCAAAAGCACTTCATTGCTCATTCTCAAAACACTCCCGAATATCTGGGAATTTTACTGTGTGTACTAAGTGTACCTTGTACCCGCTTCTGTTTCAAAGATATTAAAAAGCAGGTGAACATCCAAGGCACCCTGTTCAAAATGGCAGATATTGCAGAAGTTGTGACTCTAGTGGTGATGCCCTTAATTCTGAGTCTGCAGAATGTTCATGTCCATGTTTCCACATTGTGCTCTGCAGAAGGTTCGCCATGGTCCCATCCCGTCTCCATCTCCAAGCCCCACAGACCCCAAGCGTGGTGGATTCTTTGGCACCAATCGCTTCCACATCTCGGACTTCAACTTTCTCATGGTTCTGGGCAAAGGAAGCTTTGGCAAGGTGGGCGTTCCAGTAGGCAGTGGGTCAGAGGTGCACAGAGGGGGATGTGGAGGGGTGCAAGTGCTGGCACTGCCCAGGTTGTGGGCTTTTGGAAGGGCAGAGCAGCCTGGGCTCCTGAGTTCCCTTTAGATAGATGGGAACAAGACCCAAGGCTCTGGGGTTCTTTCCCCACAGGTGATGCTGGCAGAGCGCCGTGGAACAGATGAGCTGTATGCCATCAAGATCCTAAAGAAAGATGTGATAATCCAGGATGATGATGTAGAATGTACTATGGTGGAAAAGCGGGTCTTAGCCATGGGGGAACGTCCACATTTCCTAACTCAGCTACACTCTACCTTTCAAACAGCGGTAATTCTTGTGATTGTCTTCCAGAGTGATCATTTCAATAAACAAATGTTAGCCCTTTAATTAAATAGACTCCTTAATTGGATTAAATAATGTTTTGCATCCACATAAATTTGAACACAAGAGAAATCAATAGTTCTGCACTGAACAAATACTATATTTCCTTGAGGTTTTTTAAAATTATGCCTGTGTATGTCCAGTTGAGCAGTATCTTAAAAAAAAATGCAATCAGAGAAAGAAAAGCTGCATTTGAGATGACACCAACATATTTTTTTATAATAAATCTGTTCAAAATAATATGAACAATTAAAAAAACCCTACTTCCTAGTTAATGAGGGCATATTTATATAATCAAAATATGTTTTATTTGATGAAATGGTGCTAGAGGTTTCAGTCCCATTACATACAAGGATGGTTAGAGAAATGAGAAAAAGAGGTATTCTGTACTATTTAGGGAATACTTTAATTAAAGAATTATTTAATTTGTTCATCTGGGGACATATTCTCTTCTTTTCCTTTAAGGACCGGCTGTATTTTGTTATGGAGTATGTCAATGGAGGAGACCTAATGTATCACATCCAACAGGTTGGGAAATTCAAGGAACCCCATGCTATGTACGTGAGTCTCTTGGGGAACTTGACTGGGAATGCCTCATTCTTTATACCTCTATGTCAACAATCATGCAACCCAAAGTAAAATTAATCGGAAATTAATTAAATTAATTAAATAATGTTTTCTTGTCTATGCAGATTTTAAAACCGTGATCAACTCCAGAGGGTGGTAAGGCTGGGCATTTGCTTATTTGGTCTAATGTCCTAGTCAAGTCCATCCATGCACCATCACCAAATAGCATCATCGTTCTCTTTTACAAAAATTAGAAAGAGGAGAAATGTATTTCCCATTTCTTAAACTAGAGAACTCACTGAAGGTGTTTAGCGCAGGAACTCCAGTATGCTGCTTAAAAGGCATTCATGGTTCAGGGAGTTAAAATTTCTTTAAATAATTAAATGTATGTGATTGGGGGCCCAGCAGGTTTGATCAGGAATATGACCATCTGCTGATCTAAATCCTGTTTCTACTCTGTTGCTGTTCATTCTGTGAGTAAGAACTTACAGGTATCTATCTATGTTTTTTTTCCTCTGCAGAAATACTAGTATTCCTTCTTCCCTCTCGGTGACTTTTAGTGAAAAGAAAAAGAAAAGTTTCTTCTGAAACTTTTGGTTTGGTTTTGAGAATCATAGGTAAAGATTCATCCCAGCATCCAGGTCAGAAAGATGGCAGAGAACTGATCTGCATATACAGCAGAATTAGGTGGGAAAGAAATAATTTATGGAGTTGTGAAGCCATATGATTGCATGATTTCAGACTGGAGGTGGAGCATCTCTTTTGTAAAAGAAAAAAAAAGACAAAAAGAGAACATTCTTTGCAGCTAATGCAGTAGGAGCAAACCTGCTCTTTGCCATGATGCACTTTTCTTGTAAGACATTTGATGAGAGGGAACATAAAAAGTCTAATTCCAACAAGGTAATCCATAGTGGTCCTGTCCGCTCTACCACCTGAGGATTCTAAAGGTTTAGTTTGCTACACCTGTTTTACACCAGGGCTTGGCTTCATAGAAGTATTACATTCCACAGATGTTGTTTAATTGAGAGAAATCAACAAGCTGGTTGTCGTAAAACGAGACAAAAATATTGCTGTGGTTTGTAAAATACCTTTTCTGTGGATTGATAAGTGCTATTTAGAAGAACAGTGAGAAATCAGACAGTTTGTGTCACATTGTAAGGAACATGAAAAGTTCTTCACACTCTTGCAAGTTGAAAATGATGAGAGTGGATGCAATGTAAGCATAACAATGCAGGAGGTACCTGAGAGAGAAATCCTATTGTCTAAAAATCAGAATCTTACCATTTTTGGTCAGAAGTGAGCGTTGATTCTCCTGCATATATCCCCAGGACCACTTCTTAATCCTTGCTATCTTCTGAAATGGAGTACATCTGTGCATTTATGGAGTATTTATCCACTCAACCTCCAAAAAACTCATGGTTAGGATCCTGCAAGATAGGTTAGGCTAAGAGATGGTCTGGCTCAAGGACATCCAGTTAACTTACTGGCTGAGCAAAAGTCTGCCATATCACTGCTGCACACTGCATGCATTTCACTGAATATCTATCCTCCTATCTTTCTTTCCTATCTCTTCCTTCAGATGCAGGGCTGGGCAAACTGAAGCCCTTGCTTTAATTCCTTACCCTAATTTCAAAAGAGAGCCAGTTTAGTGTAGTGGTTAAGGCATTAGGCTAGAAACCGGGAGACTGTGAGTTCTGGTCCTGCCTTAGGCACAAAGCCAGCTGAGTGACCTTGGGCTAGTCGCTCTTTCTCTACCCTAGGAAGGAGGCAAGGGCAAACCACTTTTGAAAAATCTTGCCAAGAAAACTGCAGGGACTAGTCCAGGCAGTCACTAGAAGTCTAAAACTGACTTGAAGGCACCCATAAATAAATAAATAAATAAATAGAAAATCCTCAGCAAGTGATTAGTACAGGCCTCTGGTAGAAAGAAGGAGGCATCTTCTCTTGCTCTGCCCCCTGGCAGATGACTTTCCACATGGCAGGGCAGCCAGGGCCTGACCTTCATCACAGGGTTAAAAAAAGCTGCTCTGGAAAAGCTGCTCTGAATATCCCAACACAGGCTGCTTTGATTTAGGTGTAGGCTTGGCAATAGCTGCCCAGTATAGTATGAAAAGTGCCCATCCAAGCTGCCATCAACACACTCTGAGGATGCTAGCAATGAGCTATTTGCCATCATCTTTCTAATCCCCAACTCTTCCTCTATTCTGTTACAGGTTTTATGCAGCTGAAATTGCGATTGGCCTGTTCTTTTTGCACAACAAGGGAATTATTTACAGGTGAGCCTCTGTTTGCTATCCATTCTCCATGCCCACCTAGGCCAGAGTAGGAGATGGAAGAATCCTGATCACAGCCCTTCATGCCTAACTACAAAATCCCAATGTTGTTCTACGAATTGAGAGGATATGGTTTCACTCCTTCCCTTCCCTCCCATGAACTCTCCAGCTCTATTTTCTACCAGTGTCAACATCTGAATAACTAGAGATTCTGGAGTCATTATAATTGGCACCATCCGTGGGACAGATCGTGATCCAATTCCTGATATTGTTGTCCTCAGGGATTTGAAACTGGATAACGTCATGTTGGATGCTGATGGCCACATTAAGATCACAGATTTTGGGATGTGTAAAGAAAACATTTTCCCCGGCATCACCACCCGAACCTTTTGCGGAACACCTGACTACATTGCTCCAGAGGTACAGATCTCCAAAATCCTTCCACTGGCCATAGTACTTAAAAACGTAAAAGTGGCCAGGTTCCATCTGGTCTCATTTGCTGCTTCCAGTTTGTTTCTGGGCAGGATGTAAGATGAGGCTAGCTGGGCTTCAAGACATTCCTCATTTTTATTAGGTCTGCAGGACAGTTTTACCTTTAGGTTAGGATTCTTGGTCAAGTCTTCTCTGCAATTCCTATGTTTAGGGATGATCTCTCTACTGAGAGCAGGGACTCACGTCTTAAATTCCTTTCTTTGGTCAAGAAAGGAGTTGTCTGATGGTTTTAGCTGGCTGGATAGTTTAATTGCTTTTAATTGGGTTTTTTTTTACTGTTTTTTAAAAGTTTAATAGTTTTTTATTGTTTTATTTACTATTGGATTTTTTAATAAATCATTTCTCTACAGAGACCAGGGGACTAACATCTTAAATTCCTTTCTGTGGTCAGACTTTTAGGTCATAAGTTTAATCGTCTAGTGGTTTTAGCTGGTTGGACAGTTTTAATTGCTTTTATTCGTTTTTTATTCGTTTTTAAATATGCAGTTGTTTTGTATTGTTTTATTTACTATTGCATTGTTTTACAAAATACTTCGGTCCTAGAGATAAGATGTTAAGTGGTGTCCAAATGTAATTAATAAAACAATAAATAACCTGGATCCCTTTTCGGATCCTATATAAAGATGATGCCTGCTGCTCTCTAACAATTTCAGAAATTGGGTTTCAAATTCCTACATCGTATGCTTACATACAAATTAAATAAGCCCATTATAGCCAGTGTATTTTTGCATCTGAGATCCAGTTTTTTCAATTAAACGTGTGTATGTGAATTCAGGGATGAACCTTGCTTCATCCCCTCTTAGGCACTGTGTTCTCACTAGGCCAGTTCACTTTTAAGTTCTGAAATGCTCCATCATGTCTAGTTTGGCTCTCAGAATATTTTGGATGGAATGGGATGTTGACTGAATGAATACTTTGTCATTTTATCACATTCCATTCTTAGTTGATCCAAAAATTCAGGATCTTAGCTGTGTTATAACCGTGGTTTCTACGTTGGATCACAGTAATGCTCTTTACTTGAAACCACCCTTGAAAAGTGAAATGCAATGTCAGGAATACAATAGCAGGCTTTTAACAGGTCAAACTTCATGGAATGTATCTGTCCCATTTTAAAACCGCTGGTTTTATTTATCAGTTCAAAATGCGACTATCAGTTCCTAAATGTTCTACAATCTAAGTATTTCATGAATCACCTTTTTTTGTAACCAATGCACATTTTATTCATCAATGGAAACTTTGCTTCAAAATTTCCACTGGAAGTAGGTAGTCTCCAGGTTGAGGACGCCCTGTTTACAGATGACCCATAGTTAAGAATGGAGCCTATTGTAGCAAAATTTGAGTTAAATATACAATGATTCAAGTTAAATACACAGTGATTCGAGTTCATTACACAATGCTTCTTATGCAGTATTATACAATAATACTGTTCCAGCTTACATACAAATTCGACTTAAGGGCAGACCTTGGGAACGGAACTCATTCTTAAACTGAGGACTACCTGTATAAACAGTAGAAATATAAGACAGGATCTTTTTGGTGGCAATTCTCAGATTGTTGAATTCATTCTCCAGAGAGCATACCCTGCTCTTCCGTTTCATACTGGCTTGCTTACCTTATTAATTTGTTTATATTAAATAAGATTCCTACTTTGCAAACTTGGAGAAGACACTACTATTTCAGGTAAGTATTTGGCATCAGTAGAGATATATCAGTGTTTGGCATCCAAGAGATAGATATATTTCTCTTGGATTTTTTGGTTTTATTGTTTATGTTTGACTTGGTTGTAGATGATCATATCTTTAATTTTGTTAGCTGATCTGTTGGAGCTGTTTTGATCAAAATGTGAAATAAGATATACCTCAAGGAACTCAACTTCTCATTTTTCCCCTCTCTTAGATTATAGCCTATCAGCCCTATGGGAAGTCGGTGGACTGGTGGTCGTTTGGTGTCCTTCTGTATGAAATGTTAGCTGGACAGGTACGTGTATGTTTAGGCAAGGATTCTTTACCATCTACTCCCAAAAGTGTCTTTGCATTATCTGGAGAAATGGTTGCTAGCCATTAAGCCGTGACTATCAGACCAAGCAACAAAGGCTCTTGGGGATTAAACTCAGTCATCAGCATCTCCTGGGGGTTGGGGTTGGGGAATGTGCATTTGAACAAAAAGTTGCCCCAGAGAATTTTCATAATTTCCAAGTGGGGCTGAGATCTTTGAAATAGATTAACTTTGAAAGATATTGATAAGGGACTGATTTCTTAAATAGCTGGATGTAGGGAATAAGTTGTTCATTGGGCCTGTGATAATAAACTAGCAGCCTTACTAGATTCTAAGGAGCGTCAGTCTAATATGAGAAACTAGGAGTAACTGTAGGGGAAGAAGATGCTTCATATGTCTTAGCATAGTGGAAGCCTTAAGATATGCTTCCATTGAATACAATGTTAGATGAACAATATTTCATTCATTCATTCATTCATTCATTCATTCATTCATTCATTCATTCATTCATATCATTTATATAGCCAGCCATCTTACACAAGTGACTCTGGGCAGTTTACAAGATTAAAACAGACCATCCTGCCCCCCCAAACATAATCTCCCTGGTCTTCAGTGCCTTACGAAAGGCTAACAAGATTGGGGTCATCTAAATTTCTGGGGGGATGCTGTTCCACAAGACAAGTGCTGCCACTGAGAAGGCACGACTCCAACAAGAAGACATTGTTTAATAAAAGGTATCTGGAACATGCCCTCTCTGCTAGGTCTGGTGGGGCAGGCAGAAACAATTGGAGAAAGGGCTTAGTGTACATTTGACAAGAAATGGATTCATATGATTCCAGAAGTGTAAAGTAGAGGTGAGTTGAAATTCTTTCCATTCTTCCAGAGGGCTTTATATATATTTTGTTTGTCACACACGGGAGAAGACTACTTTTGTTTTCTCTATGAATCCAAGTGCAATTCTGCAACCTTCTTTTGCACAAAACCTGGAAATGTGGTTCGAAGATGCAAAATTAAGTGCCCTTTATCAGTGTTACATGACGTAGTTATGTACTAAGACTTCCAAGTAGGAAAATATATTTAATGGACCAGACATTCCATATACATGCTATGCTTTCTGGGAAAAAACTAGAATAAATCTTGCTCACTTTACCTGTTTTCCTGATCTGCAGCCACCATTTGATGGAGAAGATGAGGATGAACTCTTTCAATCAATTATGGAGCACACAGTATCCTATCCTAAATCTCTTTCACGAGAGGCTGTCTCCATCTGCAAAGGAGTGAGTCTTGGTTCAGAACTGGCACACCTAGGCGGGAAGGGCTCCTTATCATATTTGAGACCACATGAAAGGTGGTATCTAGATGTTACAAAAATGTTTTTTAAGATGATATGGTTTTGCAGAGAAGGGTCAATTGCAGCGTCCCCCAGGGATTTTGAGATGTACTGAACTTCAGTTCTCACGATTCTCAGCATCATGTCCAACTCATCTGCACTATATGGGAATGGCAAACTGATGGATTGTCTTCTGAAAAAAATCTGCCCTTGAAATTTAAATGGATTTGTTCCTTGCTTGGTTCTAAAACCAAAAATCAAACCCAGTTTAGGTTAAACATTGTTGGGGGAACACTGGCAGGGGAAAATCAGCAGGGTTGGAAGCAGTTAAGCATTTATTTCATCTGTCTTTCCCATGGGTGTTCCTCTGCTTCCATGTGCGAACGTGGGAAATCCTGTTTCCTTGGCTCAGTGTCTTCTTCCAATCTGATCTCAGATTGGATTTGATTCCTTAAAATAAAGATGCAGTGGTAGCAAAGTTCTTTCTGTTCCCTAGTTCTTGACCAAACATCCACTGAAGCGCTTGGGCTCAGGGCCAGATGGAGAACGGGATATTCGGGACCATGGATTTTTCCGCTGGATGGACTGGGAGAAACTGGAACAGCTGGAAATCCCCCCACCATTCACGCCTAGGCCAGTGAGTAGCTATTAGCTGCCAAATGACATGCACACCTGTTCACACAGTCTTCATCATGAAAGAAATCATTCCCAAGAAAGAGTATATGTACATGGATATCTATGGTATGATAAAGCTAAGGTGAATGTAGATTTTAAAAATCATTATAGCAGATGGGGTATTCTTAGAGTATGGAATAAATATAAATTTAGGTTTTGCTCAAAAATACCTTTGTGGCTTTTAGTGCAAAAAGCATTCTATAGACAAGAAATGATAAGTAAACATAAATGGTTAAGAAAGAGTTTATATTGTTCTGCTGTGTGCCATATCTTTAGAATGGAAGAATATGAACCGAATCACAAAGGAAGATTATGCGAGTTCATATGCTTCTGGACAATCTGCCAAGCAGAAACCTTAGCAAAAGTTTGATTTTTTCCCTCCAAATCTAAGTATAATATTCAGAATGTGTATTCACCATTTAATTTCATAAATATCATTAGGTAGCCTAAGCCTTAGCTAGTAAAAGACGAAAAAAGCAGTTGTATTAACAGACTGAAAAATAACTCTTCTTAGCTTCTTCCTTCAATATCATTTCCATCCATTTCTTCTTCTCTTTCCACTTCTATTCCAGTGTGGCCGGAGCGGCGAAAACTTTGACAAGTTTTTCACACGGGCACCACCAGCGCTGACACCCCCAGACCAGCTGGTCCTAGCAAGCATTGATCAGAGTGAATTCCAGGGATTCACCTACATCAACCCTGACTTTGTGCATCCATCCACGTTGCGGCGAGGAAGCCTCTCCCCAACTGGCATGCCTCTCTCTCCAACCAGCATGCCTTTG
Organism: Python bivittatus; assembly: GCF_059951505.1. Classification (NCBI taxonomy): domain Eukaryota; kingdom Metazoa; phylum Chordata; class Lepidosauria; order Squamata; family Pythonidae; genus Python; species Python bivittatus. The sequence continues at coordinate 4,075,731 of NW_028277063.1, forward strand.
TCCCCAACAGGAATGCTCCCTTCCCCTACCTCCTTGGTGTGAGAATGATCCATAATGACCCAACATCCCTGTGTTAAGCCTTGGCTGTAGGACTCTGTTCCTGAGAACACGAGTCCAAGTTGAAACCTAGTCCTAACTCTAATCTTAAGATCCCCAGAAATACTTTGTTAATTGCATTCTCTGGTGTGTTGCTTCCCTCCTTCCTTCCCTCCATTAGGTGCAATCAAATTGGTGAGGTTAAGAATGAGAAAGCACGCACACACACACACACACGCACACACACACAATATACATATATATCTACATCAAGGGAAAGAGAGTTTGAGAGGAATAAAAGAGATAGAAGAGGAATTCCTCTGGTTATAATCAACCTTTGGAGGGTCCTGAAATTTGACTGAGGTTGTCATCAGACAACCTGTGTGAGGAATTTTGTAAAAATTGATTATAACTTGTAAACTTTAGCACGCTTGTATCACAGGAGTCCAGCATCTCTGGTCTCTGTGTCTTCTGTGATGGTCCTTCAGATGGTCCTTTTAGAACACTATGTAGGGGACCATGATTTGACTGAAATCAGGGAATGATAGAGTAGAGGGCTGTGATTCCAATGAGATCCTCCTAATTTCCCCCAGGTAGTTGGGGTACCAGATGACTCATCTGGTGAGAAATGGCTAAACCATAGGTTACCCTCCAGCTAATTTTATGCCATGCATATTTTGTGTAAAAATAATTTAAATGGCCAAAGGGTAACAGAGGGGGCTGTATTTTGTGAGAAGGGCATCGTAAGTGAAATTTGATTAGGAGCTACTTTGATGGTATTATCTGCTCTGGTTCCAGGACTATTATATGGCTGCACAACTTTAGAAGATGTCCTGATTGATAATGCAACAAAATGGCAGCTGTGTAGTGAAAGGTAGCTGTGTAATGAAAACCGAAATCTAACTATGAAGCAGACACTGAATCGCTTCTCTGCCTGAGATTTGGGCTGCAAAAGGGGAATGCTGAGGCATGGATTTATTAAATCAGAGAACTCCACACTTAACAGAACCACCATGAACTTGGATATGTAATTAGTGGAGAAAGAGCAGTCTCAGAATGCTGTGTTCATTTATACAGAAAGTGTCGGGAAGAGAACTTGCTACTACTGTAGTATGCAAAATAGATATTTCTTTACAGACTTAAAATATTGGGTCTCCTCCACTTGTCTTTCAGACGTGTTGAAACTGTAGTTCCAGAAGTCCCAATTCTAGCACATCTGCAGGATGCCAAGTTGGAGAACCCCATCTGAAAGGATAACTAGTTTACATTAAGAGATACCGAGCTACTCCCTTGAAATCATTTTTAAATCGGGAAGCTATCAAGGAAGAATGACTGCCTCTTCTCTCCATTAATTATTGGTTCAAATAATTTCTGATATTCATTTCAATTAATATCCCTTATCCTATTTGCAAATTGTAATCTTCAGCTTCACCTCCATGGTCCTTTTCCTAGTCTTATCTGCTACAGTGTAATATTATAATACTTGACGTATCTGTCTACTTAAGACCCTGATTCCTTGCGCCTCACACATCATTAGTAGGTCTTCCTCCCCAAAATCTTGTGAAATCCTCACCAGTCCTCCTTCCCTCCCAGGCATCACACTGTATGTGGCACAGCCTCCAGGCCCTTTGAGTCTTAATTTCCCCATCAGTAACACCTTCCTCTAACATGACTTCCCATCACCAACTCAACAGCTGTAAATAAAACTTTGGGAGAGAGCAGTGATAGTGGCAAAGTTGGCATTAGACTTGGATAAAATATGTCCCTTCTTCCACAGAACAGCATGTCCAGATGAAAACTTTGTCTTCTCTTTCGTGCATTAACTATTATATAATTATGCATTTATTTATATGTACATAATGAATATGTGTACCTTCCATGTTTCCATCTTTCTAAAGGGACACCCATCTCTTTTCTTCCAAGCTACACCTGACCATCTTTTCACAGCTTTAAAACTGAGGTATGGTAAACTGAGATCTTGCCCTCTACTTATTCTGAGAGCATCACTACTGATCAGACTGTAAACATTCCCTCGTGATTTTCCCGTTTACTTTTTCTGTGCAGAAAAAGCATGCTGGTATGTATTTACCAGATGACAGAACTCCACTGGAAACTAGACTTTTCCTACTGTGACCTGTGCCAGCTACTGTATAGTCATGAGATGGCACCCTGAAAGTGCAATGTTTATTCACACTGTTGAAGTGTTTACTCATATGAATTTGTGCTACAGATGAAAGAAAACTGAATTTGGTTGGCAGGTGGGATGGGTAAAAGGATGACTTATTCTGCTGATAGCAGAACATATTTAGAAAATATGAAAAATTAAAATGTTATTCCATCTCATACCCAAGGAGCAGTTCCTTCCAGTTTCTTCTCTCCTTTACATTGGTTGAAACTCTGTCGCTTTATAGCAACCTTCTCCATACTAGTCTACAGGTTCTATGCTCCCATTGCTGATTGGGGAAGAGTATTGTAGGCCAATTCAGCTGAAGGCCATCAAGTGGTAGAAGGCTGAAATATGCATCCAAATAGTCAGTTATAGCCTGTTAGACCTTCATGTTCTCCCTGTCTTGCAGACCATAAATACAGAGCATGGAAATCCAATATATTGAGTGAGTGAGTGGAGGAGCAGGGAGAATTCCCAAGCGTTATGGAATATATCAGTCCCAGAATTGCAAAACAGGAGGTATAGATGCCAAAATATAGGGCTACCAGGGACACTGTTGCCTATCTACAACTTAGGCCAATAATAATATGGGAAAGCAGAGTGATTTGCACAAGTATCTAAGGTAGCCCATAGGTAGAGCAGAAGGTTGTAGAATCCAGAGGTTCTGGTTTTATAAAAAGTGAGCAAGTCTACAGGCTGCCAGTTTGTCCTCCTGTCCCAAACATTTCTATAATTCTTTTCTCCAACCCTTACAATGCATAAGTCTTCCATCAGTTTCCTGCCTCAATTTTTTTCTCTGCTGATTTCCCCTCCCCCCCCCAGTTTGGGAATAATCAGATACCCCACGACTCATACATATACCTTCTTTTTGGCTTGTGATTCTCTGTAGCCAGTATCATAATCTAATGGACTCACCTATGCATTTCAATATAAAAGATATTTATCCAATCCTCAGCATGTGTTTGTTTTTCTGTCAATAACTCAGGTGGTAGGACTACAGATTTTGGGTTGTGGCTGATAATGGGATTCCTGAAGTGCATTATGAAACATGGGAAATCCCACTGAATTCAGAGAAAGTTACTTTTATGCAGTGGCTTCAGTTGGACAATTTTAGACTGTGGACCTAAGGGTCTTGCAGAAATTCTGTCCTTTTGATGGTAACGCACAATTTTTCCTGGATGTACAAAGCTAGCTGTGATGCATTTTAGCAACTTGCAGTGCTTCCTGCTAGATGAAGCTCTGGATCTTTTTCCTGATGGCATTACTACTGGGATAACCGAGGTGGAATGGGAGAGGGGAGCCCCCCAGAAGCCATCCGAGCTGAATCAAGAGGCCTTCCCCAGCAGGGGACCCTGGTCTAACCTATCCAAAGATGAAAGGAGTCTCTGGCTAGAGGGCTGCTAATGCTGGCAGTAAAACATCAAGGGCATTCAGGGCACCTCCACATGCCGCCTTTGCACCATTCTCGAATCAGTGCCATGTTCTGGGACTCCATAATGTCTCTCCTTAGCAGCTGAGCCCATTTATTTCTGGCTCAACAGTCTTGCTTCCAAATTCACAGTGAATCTGGTTTTCCACCCGGATTGTTAGAACTCTGCAGAGCTGGTGGGTGGATGGTCTTCTCATTGGCAGGAGCTCCCAGAAAAGAACGAGGCGGTGGCAGCTTTCCCTTATCATGGCAGTGGGTTTTGACAAGTGAACACATTGTATACACAGAGGGGCACAGGTTGGGTAGTTTTTGTTGCTGTTACTGTCAACTGGAAGGAGCACTTGGTTGCCTTATCGTGGTGTGTTTCAAACTTGGCAACTTTAGGATGTGTGGACTTCAACTCCCAGAATTCCCCAGCCAGCATGCTTTAAGATGTGTGGACTTCAACTCCCAGAATTCCCCAGCCAGCATGCTGGCCGGGGAATTCTGGGAGTTGAAGTCCACGCATTTTAAAGTTGCGAAGGTTGAAAAAAACAGTCTTATTGGTATTTCATGATTGGTGGTGGGGAAGACAATTTTGGGCTGTCCTGGAACTGCTTCTGAGTTTTGGGTTCTGGAAAAAAAGAATCTCTGCCTTTCCTTCATTGACAAATTGTTAATGGGATACAGTTGGAAGAAGGGATGCAGCAGAGCCTGACACCCAGGGGACCCGAACCCTGCCACCCCCCATTAACATCCCATTAACATCCATTCACTCCCCCCCCCTTAGCATCTAGACAGCAGTAAGCAATGTGGGCTGCCAGGGCCATACCAGGCTCAAAGCAACACTCTTAATTTATTTTAAAGCATTTTCAAGGCAGGAGGGCAGCCAGCCGCTCATAAGCCTGACTGAACAGAACACAATATAAATGCGTTTTAACGTCATCCTAAGCTCCATTTTATTCCTTAGCTAGGGTACCTTGTTTTGAGTGAGTTTACAGTGTAAAACAAAATATGCTCAAATAGGTGCCCACTAAGGGGTGACAAGCATGGGGTTTTGTTGGTTGTATGGGATGATGGGAGCAGCAAAATCTGGGTGGGCATCACATCTGGTTAGTTGTGCCAAGAGCAATCTGGGATATTCTTACTGATGGAATTTCTGAACCACCATCTTTATTCTGCGAATGAGACTAGTCTGACTCTGGAAGACCATGAGGAAAAAAAAAGATCCAAGAGGAAAAAATAATTGGTTTGATTTTACAGTTTCTCGTGACTTTAGAGGCTGAAATGCAGGTTTTTAAAAAAAATTTCTGAGGTCTCTTGAGGAAAAGTGTGTAGTTTGAACCAGTCAGGAACGGAACCCTTTCCCACCTGAAAGAGATGTAACTGGAGCTTATGGACTCTAGAAGGCACTGCAGGATAAAAAGCAGTGTTTCCCCCAAGCCCCCACCTTTCTTTTTCCTTTTTGGGAAGAATTAATCCCTTCTCAGTCTTACAATTCTTTCTGCCACTGGGCTCGAACAGAGAATAAACAGGTGAAGATTTTCCTGCACTCTGGAAGGACTGCATGTATAGCATTTGCGCCTGGTATGTAGCCATACCCAGTACAAGAACAGCTGGGGAGAGAACACAGCTCTTTTCAAGAATTGTTCTCAAACATATATTTATGATCGGTGAGTTCTGATCTTGGCCTGAAAAGCTCAGATACTTGAAGAAAGCAAAACAAGCTCATGAGGATTTTTGATCCTAGGTTATTTTGGCTACCATGTGGTCTACTGTGTTGAGCCAGGATGTGAACATCTGAGATTCAGGGATGCTCATAACTCCATCTCCTTACAACTTTGACATTTGATGCTGTTCATCCTCTGGATCCTTATGGTATCTCCGTCCACCAGAAGCTGTAACTATAGGGATGAAGTTGAGAAGAGAAACAAGAAAGAGTTGTGGAATTCTGTAGAGTTGGGTTGCGTTGCTGGGCCTACTCACCTGACCGGACTGTCTATCCTTTGATGAGGCACTCTTAAGGTCTCCAACAGTGTGCAGATTCTTGCCAACTGTTCGGACAGGGATTTGGGAGTACAATTATATGTTGCATTGCTGTGTGTGAAGAGTAAGCAACAGCATGTGGTCACCAAATCCTTTAGTGTAGTCTCTGAAACTGTCTTCTAACCACAATAGCTGAAAATTGTTGGCCCAGTGTCATACCATTCTTAGGCAGGAAACGCAGCAGAACTGTAATGTAACCTCTAGAATAGGTTTTAGAAAGTTTCTGAGAAGTCCCCAAAGTCCCCCTCTCTTAAAAAAAAAAAAATTGCCCTCCTTCTATGTAATATGACCAATTAACCAGGTGGAGTGGGCTCCCCTTTACTACGTGTTCAAACAGAGACTGGATAGCAAATTCTCTGGGATGCTTCAATTTGGATTCCTGCACTAAGCAAGGGATGGACTTGATAACTTCAGTGGGCCTTTCCAGTTCTATCATTTTATGCCCTTATTCACCATGCATCATTCCCATAACCACTGGAGCTGTCATCCTTCTCCCCAAAAACGTTTAATGCAAGCTCCAGACACAGATTACTGCCTGTCTCTGCGCTACGTAGTGTTTTGTTACATGACAAAGGATGTTCGGCTACTGGGAGCTTCTAAAGCTGACTCTGTGCTCGTGGACTAAATATAATTATTTAGTCCAATTATATTTAGACTAAATATAATTATTTAGCACTACTCTAACTGGAAGCAAAAACTTGGAAAATGTGGGCATACTTGTCAGTTTTTGTTTGGAAAAGGAAACAACATGGTTACAGTTTTATGATGAGTTTCAGGGAAGGTGTGATAGAAATTGGGTTTGACTCAGAGAAGGAGGAAGAGAATGGCAAGCTGGTACAGAAAAAACATTTGAGTCCTGGGAAAGGAGAAAGTGTGAGAAAGAAATTCAAAACTGGATTGTGTTAAGTAAAAGTTGGAGTAGAGAGGGGATGTAACAGACTTTCAAGATTCTGTTACAATACCCTAACCATGTTAAAATACATTCCAAGACCCCTAGCTATTCCTATTTCCTGACCCTGCCTACCTCAAGGAGCCGACGAAGTAAACTCCATTAAACTGTTGCTTAAGTTCAGTGAAAAATGCTTAGGAACATACTATAGGGGTGCGCTATACTGTTACTGATACATACTCTGTATATACTTGTGTGTGTCTCTCTGTGTGTGTCTGAATCATAAGTTACAATTAAGGCAAAGACAATTCACCAGAGCAATGCCTGTAGTTAGAGCAACATTAGTCAGAACTGATCCTGAATATAGGAGACTGCCTTTCTGTTATGTAAATGTAGATCACATCACTATGGTGTATCGGCATTTGTGTGAATTCATATATCCTTCTGGGTGTATATTTCTGTCTGTTGGCATGTATCTTGTTCTGCATTAGGGTTGAGATGTGCGCCATATGTAATGGTTCTCTTCCCCCCACCTCCCTTTCAATAATCTCTCTGTTATTGGCCAGGGTCTCTGTGGCTACATTCTTCCAGATGTTCAAGCTGAATGAGAGAAAGAGAGGATGTTTCTGTGTCTGTGACGTCAGTGTATCTGCAGTGGTTAAGCATTCACATTCCAGTCACTGACTCTAGATCTACAGAGGAACAGCTGGGCATCCTTGTGTCTTCTTTCATTTCCCTGAAAAAAACCCCCTCTGAAGATGGAAGTGAGTAAGTAGTTGCAGGAGATTGGGTTGGAGGACAGACATTTCCTGTTTTCGGAGGAAGTCATGGCAGGGAGGGAAAGGAACGTAATTGAAAAAAATCCACAGATTCTTGGATGCTGTTATCCCTGCTATGTAGACCAGACTAAAAAATCAACTCTGCAGGAAGATTAAAACCACTTTTGTTATGATTGTCTATAGCCGTGTTTGTCAAACTTGGCATGCTGGCTGCATTCTGAGCGTTGAAGTCCACACATCTTAAAGTTACCAGGTTTTTCAATATGAAGGAGCAGAGAGGGAGGTTGATCAAGATCTCTGATCTTGGAGACTTGGGTGCAAGGGGAGAGGCAGAGGTGTTATTTGTGTAAATTAGGCCACAATTTGTTCTACCAATAATTTGTCACATCAGTTCTTTAAAATGAAAAATAGAATATAGCAATGCATCTTATAAAAATGTGTATTATTTAAACAAAGATTAAAAACACTGTGAGTTAAAACAGTGCCAGTAAGACAGGTGGTTCTCAAAGTTTGCTGTGCCACGAACTGTAAAATTTCAAATAAAATTGATCTTATCATCTTGATATCACAAATTCAGGATTCTGCTTTAAATAATACAATTTAATCAAAGTCAGATTGAAACCCTTGAGAAATGCAGTGGTTTTGGAAGACTGACAGAAAAAAAATCTTCCATATAAAGAATTCTCTTTGAGCTGGATGAAGTTGTTGATAATAAAACGGTCTGAAAATTTGGTTAACTCAAAGAACTGAACACGTAAGGAGAAATAGCATGTTAACCTTTTTTGTGGATGGTAACAGTATGAGTGCTTGGAAGAACTGTTTTCTTTAACTCCCATCCCCGCTCTTTTTAATACTGTTGATAGGATATACATCTACTGTAACTGAAACAATTTCAAAGGCTTTACTAATTAAAAGAGATCAGCTGCAATCCTAAATTCTCTGGCCACATTTCTGATAAAAACTGGGTTGATGTTATGCAATTCTGTGCCCAGAGTCATATATACATATACCAACATGGGAGAAATTTTCCCAAGCCACAATCCATAAACCACAAGAATTACCTATTAAAAAGAAATAAATAGAAGTTAAGTTATTCATTGGGTGATTAAGTCTGTGTTTTCAATACAGTTGGTGCTAAGATATGAATGAAAATTTCCCCACTCTGCCCGGAGAAGCTGGTTGTCTGCAAAGTCGGAGTGCAATCCTGTTGGGGCTCCAGCTTTGCCTGTGCATGCGAAGCCCAATTCCTGCCAGATGTGCTCCAGGCTTTCCTTCCTACTCTGTCTGAATAAGCCAGCTTCTCCAGGCTGTGCAGGAAAAATGTGACACATTAGCTATAATGTGTAGGACAATTTAATAACCGATTCTCATGAGACAGAGACTCCCCCGGGGGAAAGTCTGGTTTGAAAGAATGGATTCTCCCCTTGTGCAAAGAAAAATGGTCCTGGAAGTCAAGGTGTGGGGAATTGATGGGAAGGGTGTGGGCCCTCACCAGCCTAAATGGCTAATAGGTGCTGGGCTGATCCCAGGCCCCCAGGGGTCACCTGCCTCTGACAAAGGTGGAATGCTTGGTGAAGTGCCTCAGGCTGCGCCCAGAGCAAAACAGCTGCAGCTCACGGCTTGTTTAATGGGAAGAAGGTTACTTTAGCATCCAATCTGCTAAGAATGACTTAAGGGTACCTGTCTCAGGTATGGCTTGGGGGTGAGATGAAGGCAATGTCATGAGGACATGGCAGAAAGGTGGTTGGAACGTGTTCACACCAAGTTTATATCTAACTGGGGAAAGGCTCTTGATAAATTGGTAGAAAGAAACAGGTGGTCATAGTGGTCCAAAATAAACCTACCAGCCCCAAATCAGCATCTTTGAAAGCTGATAGGCCAGTGATGGCGAACCTATAACATGCGTGTCGAAGGTGACATGCCACAACATTTTGGGTGACATGCCAGTGTTCACCAACACCCAACAACAACTATTCTTCCTGTCCGAGTTATCAAAGAAAATGAATTTGTTTTACTCGTATTTCATTTTTGTAATTATTTGAAGTTTCTTTATATAATACATAGCACCACAGGTGATTGGACTGTATTTTTTTAAAATAAATGAATATGTAAAGAATTGTTTCTTTTCTGTTGGGGGGGGGCGTGCGACACGCCAGCAGAGGCATCTTCCAAATTTCTGACATGCTGAGCCCAAAAGGTTCGCCGTCACTGCAATAGGCTGCTGAACCGCTGCTCGGTCTGCAGATACATTTCCTCCTATCTTAATCTCCTTTGCTTCCTGATTTCTGCAAGTCAAGCTGTGTCCAAATGCGCAAGAATTCACATTCAGTCAGTAGCCTTGTTTCTAAAGAGCAATTGTTTGGATATGTTGTTCTAGAGCAATTTCACACTGGGCATTGGCATTGCTCCCAGCTTGGCGCCACACCCCCCTAACCCCATACCGTCATGGATGGGAGGCAGCTGAATTGATTCTCCTCAGCTCAGCTGCACTGCAGCTCAAATGGCAAAACCTCATTTTTGCAGCGTCGGAGCTCCATGGAACTTGGGGATTGGCTAGCTGGCAGGGCTCCTGCCAGTCCCCCCCCCCCTTGGCTTTTTGGCTTCCCTCCTCCCCAAAGCTGCTCTTGTGCTCCAACATCTTGCGCTGGGCTTCCAAGCAGCTTTGCAACGAGCGACCTGCTTTTCTAAATGCTTGCTGTGACTTTTCTGCTGCAAAAATAACTGGGTGCAAGGCCAGGCTGGGGAGAGGGGCACTGACGAGAGACCCATTTTGGCACTGCTCTGTTTGGCCAGCTGGAGGAAATGCTGGCCAGCCAGCTTATTCTGGCTTCTCTCCAAGGCAATAGCCTTACCGTTGCAACTTAAACGATCTGCTGATCAATCGAAGAGAAAATATGTAGCTCAGGGTTAAACTGTGGAGCTCAGAGAACCCCAGGGACTCCACGGATTTGCTGACTGCAGACCAGGCTACTGTATCTTTAAACCTGAATAAGAAGCTGGATAATTTTGCCTCACTGCATCCCTTAAAAGCACAGGAAAACTGTCCCTGGGGAATGCCGTCTCAAGTCCCCTTGTAAGGGAATCCAGGTTAAAGGGAGAGCTGGTGGTTGCTAGGAAGCAGGACTTGGAGCTTGTCTCTTTTCGTGAGGAGTCGAGTCGTTTCCTTGCTGTGAAAAACTCTGCGGAGACCAAAAAAACCCACGAAGGCACTGTTTACATCCCAGCATGTAACTGGAGAGGCTGAGAGCAGAACCAGAATAACTGAAGAGAGAGCTGTAAGCGTCGCTGGAAGACCCCTTTTCCTTGCCGAGGGACGCCCTGTCCCAGGACTGAGGTGCTGACACGGAGGAATAGAAGCCGAGCTTCTTGCTGTCTGCCTAAGGCCAGCTGGAGAAAACCCACATGTGATTTTGTGCCCTGACATTCTTCCATCTCTGTAATCTCTTCCCACAAGACTACAGACCCCTTTCCTTCCGCTCTCCAACCCCCGAGGCTCTGCTAGGCCTCAGCCCTACGTAATGAAGAAAAGTCTCTTAAAATGGCTTATTTGCTTTACATTTCACTTAGATTGGCTTAAGTTGTCTCGTGATGACTTGGAGATACAACAAATCAATTCAAAACTGATTTTTAAAAGACTTCTTCATCTAAATCAGTGTTTTTCAACCTTGGCAGCTTTAAGACGTGTGGACTTCAACTTCCAGAATTCCCCAGCCAGCTTGCTGGCTGGGGAATCCTGGGAGTTGAAGTCCACACGTTTTAAAGTTGCCAAAGTTGAAACACTGATCTAAATGAATACTCTTTAGATAGTTTGCAGGGGTGTCAGTATATTATATGGGGTATAGTAAAAAAAGTCAAAAAGGTGGTCATGATGGTGTGATTGAAGCTTCTCCCATTTTTAAAAAACAGTTTCAATTGCACCATCACGGTCCTCATCTTTGACCATATCTTGTGGACATCTGATTGCAGTGAAATATTCAGTGGCTTCCAGATGTGCCCCAGAATACAGTTTCCAAATTAATTCACAATTAATATTGCCCCATCAAAGAACTTCAATATATGGCAGAAAAATTCTGGGAAAACTTTCTAGGGCAGTTTGGCTAAAAGGTTTGTGAAATATCTGACCTAGCAGAAATATCTGACCTAGCATTCTGCACCACCTGTGATAAGGTGTGATTTCCCACAAATACCATCCACTATGATGGTAACCTTCAGCGACAAACATTTATTTGGTTTTGCAAGAAATAGAGCAGAATAGGACTTTCTTGGGAAAACAAAATGGCATTCTAACTTTCTTTTTCCTCGAATAATTTTTCCACCTCTCTCTCCCATTCCCCAAATACAGCAAAGCAAGGCAGCCAATTTTGAGTCTGGTAAAAGAAATGGGAATGATCCTTGCTGTCTCCATGTGAATAGAGGTTACCCTCGGAACGAATTGAGGCAGTGAAGAGGAAAATCACTAGTGTGCCTTCATTCCTTACTCCATCAAAGAAACCTGCATTGCACTCCCTTTCCAAGACTCATGGATGCATTAACCTCGGTCAGTCCAAGGCAACACAAGGATTTTCAGGAAAGTCAACACAAAAGAGGAAAGCCCAATAGGGATTTCTTAGTGGCTCATTTCTGTAGTTGTGGGTGTTTTAAAGCAGTGCTTCTTAACCTCGGCAACTTGAAGCTGTGTGGACTTCAACTCCCAGAATTCCCCATGCTTGCTGGGGAATTCTGGGAGTTGAAGTCCACACAGCTTAAAGCTGCTGAGTCTGAGAAACATTGCTTTAAAGGACCATGATAGATCCAGTCTCCACACTATGGAGTTCAAGAGATGCTCAGTGGAAAATGTTTGTTTTGAACCAAGGAGGTAAGCACTATCACTGGAGAGTGGCTTTGGGGTCTAGAGTAGCCATAGGATGCTGGTTAGGCATCAACATATACATTTATGGTGTCAACCTGTCGTTGCTTGCAACTTTCTCCCTGCTTGCCTTCACAAGTTACTCTTAAATCAAGAGAATTCTTCCAAAGTGTTTTCTCTCCACCGTCTGCATGTGCCTTCTCTGAGCAGAGAGCTGCAATTCTTGTCGGATTATCAGCTGGACAGAGCTCTTAGAAATATTATTCACTGGAAAAGTTGGAAGAGATTTTTTTTTTAATTATGACACTTTTAATTGGGGGGAGGAAAACTGAGTTTGGAGAACTCTGCCTCTCAATTGATTTCACTGCTGTAGGTCTTGGCTAGCTGGCTGGCAGGACACTGGATGGAAATTAACCTGAGCAAAAGGTAGTAAAGTCCTGTGAATACCTCTCAGGGTCCCAGAATGATAGGTTAAGAATCCACCTGTGCTTGGGGGACCTCTAGGCTGGTAACCTCTGTGTCTCCCTGTCACTCTCAAAGGACCCAGCCAGGGATCATTTTTTGGTGTATCTGGAGCATATGCAAAAAAGAAAAATTCTGCCCAGTTGCACAGTCTCTTTGGTTCTTTCATGAGCTCAATTTTCCAATGGAAGAATTGTCATTTTTGTTCTGGGCGGAACTTTGCCAAGGAGGGAAACTGACCTGAGACTTTGTCGTCTGACCTTGGCGTTAATTTAAAAGACTTCCAAGACACAAGCCCTTTTGTTGAGCTAAAAATAGCCATTTATAAAAACTGGGTTTTAAATACAGCCCCTTATCCTCCCTCCCTTTGTAATGTCTCAGTTCACTTACACAGCTGTCCCTCATTCATAAACAGAGCCCTTTTCTCGCAGTCCCCCCTCCCTTGCCCCTCGCCCCAAATTAAAACAAGGCAAGCACAGCTGGTTCTATTTACAAGTCACAAAACAGGGAAGAAAAGTGTGTCCAGAAGATGGAGAAATGGGGCAGGTGGGTAGAAAGGGGAAGATTGATTCTTTCCGCCTCTGTATATGTGTGTGGATGCACACACACACACGTGTGTGTAAAGGTTGCACCGTGAGAGAAAGAGAGATTTTGGTTTTCCTTCCAAAGGGGTTTTTAGGAAGTGTGGTTACTGGTGCTTCGCTTTCGGATGCAATACTCCCAGGGCTTTTTGGGCAAATCTGGGATGGACAACAGGATGAAGCAGGCTCCCCCGAAGATCAGAATCACCCCTGCAGACACTGCACAAGCCACAGACCAGGAATACTCATATTCCAGGGGGATGGACTCATTGGAGGTGATCAGCCACCGAACCGATTGTCGGAAAAGCTCCAGAGTCACCAATACCATCAGTCCTGCAAGGAAACCAAAAGAGAGAGAAGACAATGTGGGGCAGTGTTTTTCAAACTTGGCAACTTTAAGAAGTGTGGACTTCAACTTACAGAGTCCCCCAGGGAATTCTGGAAGTTGAAGTCCACACATCTTAAAATTGCCAAGTTTGAAAAAACACTGGTGTAGGGTGTTCCCCGTGCGACATTTCCAGTTGTGAATCAAGACTACAAACAAGCTGTATGGAAAGCCTTCTGGAGGGGCACTGAATTAGAGTTAACTGGGCCACCTGGAAGGGCCTTGTGTGGCTCCTTTTATCTATCCTTAGGTGGAGCTGTTGCCTACTTATGTTTTAAGGAATATCGTGGTTAAAGGAACACCCCCACTCCCCCCAACCCGTATACTTCAGGAAAGAGAAGAACATTTTGCAGAATTCATACCTGATATTATAAAGAAGCAGGATGCTGGCTTCAGGAGGAACTCAACTCCTTTGCTCAGGGCCATTGTGATGCAGAGAGACCCCATGGCCATCAAGGTGATGCTGAGGAGGGACACAACGGCTGCCGTGATGTTCAGTTCTATGCAACGTTGCCAAGCAGGGGAGAAAAAGTTGTTTCATTCCACCCAACATTTCACAGAGGAAAACAGGGGCATACTGGCAGGATACCTAGTGCCCTATTTCTGCTGTGGCCAGCAAGGAATCTTCAACATGTAGAGAAGGGTGCCTCCCTCTACATGTGTTGACTGTCAAGTCATAATTCCTGTTAGCATGGCCATAGCCCAACACAACCAGAGGTATCAGGTTGGTGAAGGCCATGTTAGAGCATTACACCAACACACACTGGTGTGAATATCACACATAAATGTGATGCTCAGGGCTAAAATGTGAGCAATCACTGGGTGCAGCACAGAAAGATATGTGCTTAACAGGAATGAGAATGGAAGAAGAAGAAGAGAGACAGAAAGCAGTGGAGACACAGGCCTGGATGGCAGACAAGTGCCAGAGATTCAGATAACAGCTGATGTGTGCGTGTGTGTGTGTGTATTCCCAAAGAGGGATGGCTATTTCTTCTCTGTCCCAGCAAACCTCAGTGTAATTTGAGTTCTTTTGAATAATACCCTGGGAGCATCTTCCATGATCATTTAAAGATCTTTTTTTGATTTAAAGCTGCAGTTAGAGCCCTAAAGGAAAGCTGCAGTGATTAATTGTTTGACATTTTTTAAAAGTCTAATGACTAAAAAAATGCTTAGATTTATTGGGTGGTGGGGTTCTTAAATTTAAAACCGTGAAAGGTGGCAGAAATTTGATTTCAACACAATTTGTAATTGGCTTATTGAATTGTGAATCTGCTGTTATAAATTCAATGTTCTCTATAGGTAGGAGATTATAAAGTGCTAGTACATTTCAGCACATGAGCATCAACAAACTGTATCTTAAGAACATTAAATTCACCATTCATTTTCTGATTGGCTATAATTATCTGGGCTTTGCTTGTTTTTGCTTTCCAAATGATTTGGACTTCAGTTTCCATAGTCCCCAGCCAGCATGGGTGACAGTCTGAGAATTATGGGATTTAGCCCAGCATCTAAGGGCAACAAATTTGGGATTGCTGCAACAGGAAATCAAGATGAAGCCAAAGAGGGAAGCAGGAACTGCAGAACCTGAAAAGCAGAAAACATGCTTATTCCTCACAAGTGCACAGTTTAAGAATTAAACCCAGAAATTGATTAAAATGTAGAAGAGCAACTAAGATTTAAAACTAAATTCAGTCTGCCTTGCTGTTAGGATTGAAGGTCATCAGGGGTGCTGCCTGGCAGGTGGCCAAGTATGAGACCTTCCTTGTGAGGTTGGGCCTTAAGGATCAGTTGAGGGTTTTGCTTTGTACCAGCCTCCCTGCCAACTCTGCTCAAGACCATATCTGGGCTGTTCCCCAGCCTTATGGTTCTGGGGAACTTCAATCTGCCATCCTTGGGGGTGGACTCGCAGGCAGTGCAAGAGTTCATGACCACCATGAGAACCATGGGCCTGACCCAGCGTATCATGGGCCTGACCCACAAGGGGTCACACATTGGACCCAGCTTTTGTCTTGGGGGGCAGTGGCTACATGATTGGGATGTTGCTTGTCCTCTGGAGTTTACCATAGCAGCCTTCCTCTGTAGGGAGGTGTGGCCTATTTAATCAGCTTGTCCCAGGGACCTAATGGGTTTCAGAGGAAGCGTGGGTGTTTTCCTGAGATTTTAATAAATGGTTTGATTGAGGCCTTAGTCACTGCCTGGAATGAGGTGGTGGGAGTGGCTTTAGATTGGATTGCGTGTATGCAGACTCTGTGTGCAGACACTGGTGTTCTTCCTGGATTTCTGTGAGTCTCCAGAGGATAAAGCGACAGAAGAGACATCTAGATCACCACTGGGAGAAAGCTAGGAAAGACTGACCAGACATAGATAAGAGCCTTTGTTAGAGCCCATGATGTGGTAATAAAGGTGGCGAAAAAGGTTTATTTCTCCACCCTTATTGCATCCTCCGAGTGTTGGCCACTAGCCCTGTGCAGGGTGACCTGGTCCCTTCTGGGTCAGGAGGGATTGCTGGAGCATCTGCCAGGTCCCTGTGAGGATTATTCTCAACATCTAGTGGATAACATCGCTCAGATCTGCTCTGAGTTGGATTCCAGCTGGACAAGTCCTGTACAGGTGGCCGAGGCACAGTTTTGTGATGTTATCAGGGATGAGTTTTAGTCTGTTAGTCCCGAGAAAGTGGACAGGGTCCTTGGAACTGTGGGTGCGGCCAACTGTATATTAAATCTGTGCCCTTCCTGGTTGTGTAAGCCCTCCAGGGACAGAGCATGTGGGTGGAAGCATGCAGTGATAAATGTGTCTTTGAGAGAAGGGACGGTTCCACTGGCTCTGAAAATGGTGGTGGTGCACCCTTTCCTCAAGAGACTATCCTTGGAGCCAGCTGATCTGGACAACTTTTATCCAGTCTCCAACCTTTTCTTTTTAATTTTCCTGGAGGAAGCAGGTTATCTGGGCCCTTTTCAGTCAGAATTCAAATTCAGACCAGGGTATAGTACTGAAAATAGCTTAGGTTGTGTTTGACAATGACCTGTAGTGAGCTTGGGATTGGGGTGGTGTAACCTCATCCTAACCTCACTGATTCACTTGCAAGGTTGTTATTATAGCCAGTCTCAATGTCTGACAGCCCACTAGGCAGATCAGATGAGGAAATCAACTCTACAGCAAGGCTAAAACTATTTTTATTGAGATTGGCTATAATAACAGAATCTTGCAAATCTGATGGTGCTGTACTACCTCCTCCTCCTCCTTATAGTTCAGTGAATCAGGGAGGTGTCTGCCTGAGCTGCTTCTGAATGTTATCTCCTTCTGTACTTAAAAAAATCCTTCAGCCCTTTTTGACTAGGCAATGGTTCCTGCATATCTCCATCAAGGTCATCTTCCTTACTCTCTACAAGTATCATCAACATTTAGATGATGCCCTGCTGTACACCTCTGCCATTAGCCTTCCAAGTGAAGCTGTTGAGGTTCTGTTCCAGTGTCTGGAGTCTGTGAGGGTCTGGATGGGGAAGAACAGGTTGTGGCTCAACCCTGCTAAGATTGAGTGGCCGTGGGTTCTGGATGTTCCGACTGGAGCATTTCTATCTTTGGTTCTGGACAGGATGGCCATGCCCTGTTAATACTTGATGAGCCTCCTGGACTTACAGCTCCTGCTTGAAGAGTAGGTGGCAGATGTGGCCCAGGCTGTGTGTGTTGCACAACTGTGT
This sequence comes from Python bivittatus, assembly GCF_059951505.1. Classification (NCBI taxonomy): domain Eukaryota; kingdom Metazoa; phylum Chordata; class Lepidosauria; order Squamata; family Pythonidae; genus Python; species Python bivittatus. Next base: position 4,093,028 of record NW_028277063.1, read on the forward strand.
CTTGTGTGTCAGTTGCACCTGTCCTTGGACTGGGAGACCTTGCTCATGGTCACACCTTAGTCACCTCTCAACAGGACTACTGCAACACACTGTACATGGGGCTGCCTTTAAAGACCATCTGGAAGCTTCAATTGGTCCAGAATGCAATGGTGCTGGTATTTAGGGGCACAGTGACCTGCTCTAGATCCCAAGGGGCTTCTGGGTGCAATTCAAAGTGCTAGTTAAAGCCCTACATGGCATAGGACTGGGTTACTTGTGGGACTCCCTTCTCCCAAGAACATCTGCCCGCCCTACCTGCTGCCATAGGGACGGCATACTCCAGGTTCCTTCTTTTAAACATTGCTGTCTATGGGACCTAGGAAGTGTGCCTTCTCTGGGGCTGCCCCCCCCCCCGCCATCCGATACATGACAGGTCCCAACTCTGCTTGCTTTTAGAAAAGGTGTTAAGACTTCTTCGCCAGGCATTTGAGTCTGGTGGAGCAGAGTCCCCTTTGGGTTGTCTAATTATCCCATTGGGTCATCATTTTATATTTTATATATCAGGTTATCCTTTTTTAACGCTGTATGCTTATTTTCCTTTGCTTATCGTTTGTTTCTGTTGCAGGCCACCCTGTGTCACTTTGAGTTGGACAGTCCTATAAATCCCTGCAATAAAGAAATAACTACAAATAGAAAATAAAGAATTAAAGCAAAAAAAAAAAAAGTCCGGGCTTGCAAAAAGTTGCCATAATCATGCTTACCAGATGGACCGCAGGCTCAGAAAATGTAAATGTTAATTCATACTTGAATGTTGGTTTGAATAGGGAGAACACTGCATGTTCCGGTTACATTTGAACGGCAGGCTAGGACTGTGTTAATCATTTAGAGAAGTGTTCCTCACTCTCAGCAACTTTAAGATGCATGGACTTCAACTCTCAGAATTCCCCAGCCGGCTAGGGAATTCTGGGAGTTGAAGTCCATGCATCTTAAAGTTGCTGAGAATGAGGAACACTGATTTAGAGGGATGCTTTGCAAAGCAATGGCTCTCTCTTTTTCTCCTCTATTCAGCAATTTCGCTTGGGTGGCATCTTGGTGGAGCACACACAGCTCATTCAACAAGGGAAGCCCTTAGAACAGTGGATCTGAGCCTTCAGGTAAATGTGATCCTTTGCCCCTTAGAGTAGTGGGTCTGAGGACAGCTGTGGTCCTCTGGGGAAGCCCTCCAACCCATTCACACTGCCCCATTCCAAATCTCCTTGATTCAATGTATGAACTGATACCTTTCTCATTTCAGAAGCATAGGATGCACGCACATTGTGCCGACACACGCAGCTCCTTTCCTTCCCGTCACACAACCCTTCCACCTGGACGCCCATGATGGACTTACCCTTTTTTGTAGTCCTTTGGAAGATGTTGGCATTCTCCCCAGTGGTGAAGAATTTGAAATAAGAACAGTTAGCTTCTGAAAAGAAAGAAAGCATTTCCCCTGATTATCATTATATTATACTGTTGTACTACTATTTATTAAAGTTATCTCAGACAAAATTCATTTCTCACAAGTCGCTCAATGTTTCTTCCACTTTGGTTACTCAAAGAATAAATAAATCCAACCCTATTCCCAAAAAAGAAGGGCATTATGTTTTTTTCCCCTTCCAAATACTAGCTATACAGAATAGTCCAAGCAAGGAAACTTGAGAGTTGCTATGAACCTATGAAAATCCTCCCAGATTTACTTTCTCTGTAGAAACTGTGTGTGCCCTCTCATATATAAATGAAGCATAAATCTCTCTCTGTAATAATTTTCCAGTGTAATTTCTTTTGGCTGTTCAGATTCAGAAAAAAAAACACACAGACCTTTCTATGGGACTGGATCGGAGAGTGTTTCTGACATCACATTCCTCCTCTGAAATAAAATCTCTTTCTCAGGGACCACAGAATTGCTGCCCTGGTTACTATTAATAAATTAATTACTAACACCTTAACATACTATTTTTGTAAGCCTTTCGTTCCAAATCAATGTTGGTATAAATCTTTGCCAAATATTCATGATAGAAGCATTAAATATCAAACATGTATTCATAAATTAAAATAATGCTCAAGGTGACAAGCACATTTTAATTTATGCCCTTCTAAGGTATAATGAAGGAAGGTTAACTTACTCTATAACTTGATTAGAGTTTATCTTTACAACACCACTTTGGTTGTATGTAATCACATGTACTTTTTGCCATATGAACATTTCACAATAGAAAACATTTTTGTACCAATATCCAGATTACAACCCATGGTTTATGATTATTAGAAATTTAGATGCAGCAAAGTTGCAGCAAAGTTAAATTGCAGCTGAGAGAACTTGTCATTATTTAACCTATTTAATCAAAAATATTCTTTCATTGCAATGACTATAAAACTGTCTAGAAATGTGCTGGAACACTGACCAGCACATTTCTTGGTTTTATGAAACATTTGTCTAAATTTTAAACACTGAAAACAGAGAAAATGTGCTCCGTTTAATTCATATTGAATACTTTTTCAGCATGCAGAGGAAAGTGTATCCTTGGTCAAAATCAGTTTAGTTGCCTAGAGATTGTAAGGGAGTTTATAAAGTAAATTAAAGCCTTTTGCATCAAGATTAAAACAGCAAGAAATACAGCCAGTTAGTTGCATTGATAGCTAAAGTTCTAGGTAATGGTGAAATGGATCTATAAGATTATGGAAGCAAGTTTTTTTTTTAACTAGCCATTTCAGGGTGACAGCAATGGTACTATCTAGCTAAAGAGAATCTAAACAACCTAGAAAAAAGCAATGATAAATAACTTCTATACTGTAGCCAAGGAAACAGCATAGATGTCTTCATGTGGCCGCCAGGAGTTCAGCCAGACTAGAAGAAAACTTCAATTTCTTATTTCAACAATAACAGAGCATAATATGAAGACATAGAATTTTTGGATTATGAATGATGATGGTTCAGTTAATAATAAAAATTCATCTATTCAGCCAGCATTACTGGGTGCTTTATTAGGCAATCTTCTAATTCAGATTTTTTACACGTTGCCGTCAAATTATGGAAATTGAAGTCTAATATGTGGAGGATGCCAAGCTAGAGGAAGCAGCATTAAAAAAAATAAAATTAATTAAATTAATTAAATTAAAATAATGGATATTGCTAATTTTTCCATGTTATCTTAAAGCACTAGGAATATAGTTTAGATACAGATTTTTCCCCTTTGGATTTTTTCCTAGAATTTTTTTTTTTCATTTTTCCAGTATTTAAAAAGTGAAATGCTAACCATTCTGTCAACTATTTAACTTATAATCACACAATTTTGAATTTTTCCCCAATGTAAATTTCTCCAGTCAAGAAATTAATGAGGTTTCTAAGTTACATATGTATTCTTTCAGCTTTGTATTTTTTAAAAAATTGCATTAAAATTCATAATGTCTACTCTTTTAATGATTTTTAACAGTTAGATTATTTAATCTGCAAATTCGCTGTTTTATTTATCTCACTTTTTTCCTGAGAGGCTTATTACAAAAATCTTACTTGAATCCCAGACCAAAGACTAGCTGGTACATGGAATCCTGTTTATTGAGAGGAAAAAAGATTGATGTAACTTCGACTAACCTCATTGATCAGTTGCTCATTTTGAAAATTATTACTTTAATAAGTCTAAGCATCCTAGACTGCTTTAAGCCATACAAATGCCAAAATAGAAATATAAGATCACTTGTTCAGTTTAATCTATCTGATGTTATGAAGTGATGGAAATGCATTCTTGAATATGAATTAGCAGCAGCAGAAAAAAGTATAATCATGTTGTTCTGTAAGAATCTATCAAAACTTCTCCGATCAATCTTTCTACATGTTTTGGATTACACTCCCATTGGATGTAATTCATGAGTTATAGTCTAAGACATTTGGATGGTGCCATGCTGGAGAAAGCTTGCCCATCATAATTATTTGATTTAATAATTTGAATGAACGATTCCAGAAGTAACTTCCAGGCAATTTCTCTTGAATTAATTACAGTTACAATGTTTTTTCAATTTGGGGGAGGCCTTTATTTAAGGGAAAAAAAAGATGAAAAAGAAAGAAAGAAAGAGCAAAGCAACAACAGCACATTTTATCAGGATTCCCATGCACAGAGACACACACAGAATAATATCGTTTTAGTTTTACACAGTTTCAGTAAAGGATGGCTGTATTACTCAGTGGATGGAAAAGCTGATGTATTTTGTGGCTTATGAATGGGCTGCTTCCAGATGCAAATTATGTAAGGCGATTGCAATTAAAATCACAACTATAATCCCACTGTATTTCTGCTTGCGTACGCTTTTCCAAGTTGCCAACCGTTTCTTATAGCATTCCCCTTTATATGGTTATATATTATATAAAAATGCCTGCCTGCCAGATGTTTCTGCCACAAACCACGTAATACGTGAGAAGAAAACAGCTTCTCCTTTTAACTACCCAAACATCCTTTGGCTTTGTGGATTGTTGTGGCCATCGTTCCTTCCTGCAGGTTATATCTGCAATGCACCGGCTGGTTTTGCAGTCCTGAGAATTAGCAACTCTCTCGCGTTTTATTTTCCCCCTAAAGCAAAAAGTATATATAAATGTAAGAGGAAGGTGGTATACAGTAACTTATAAACCGATAGATGTCTAGTCTTGCTGGCTTCTCATCCGATTTGATTGCTAATAAAAAAATGAAGGGGCATATAAAGCGTTGGTGGAGAAATCTGGGAAATAAGAACAAAGATGCTGCAGTTGCTAATCCTTCCTTTTACATATGAACCCATTTACAAACTTTATTCAAGAGGGAGGCAGTTTCTCAAATTTGGCAACTGAAGCAGAGGGTTAGGGCCCTGTCCCCCAAATATTCTCTGAGATTCAGGCCTCGGGCGCATCTTTTCCAAGTCTGCACATGACCCAGTGGAGTAGATGTGATTGTGTCCCCAGAGACTAAAGCCTTGGCAATAATTGCATCCTTTTGAGCTGGACAAATTCCGAGTAGCCTCAGGGCGCAGGAGGGGAGACGTATGAAAGACGATTGCGCTCAGATTCACTGTGAATTAAGATTATAGGACCCTCCCAAAGCAGGATTCCCAGCCCAACCCAGCAGGTTTTTGCCCAGTGCAAAAAATCGTTTTTATGGGCAAGGGTTGGCGGGAAAAGAACCCCCCTTTACCCAGCATTGGAGTTGGGGAGCTGGCGGGGTAGAAGCAATGCCTTTTCAAGATGGCAAGACTTGATAGCAAGCCGGCTGTGATATGTTTAACCCATGAGTAAGTAGAGACTTGAGAAGTGGCTTTATCATGCCACAGAGTTGCCAGCTGGGAGGGGGTCAAAAAAGTCAAGATGGTGGCCACAACCATGCCCCTCCCCCTTTTTACATGCATCACAATGGGCCACCATTCTCTTGACTTTGTATTGACCCCCTCTCTGCAGAAACCCTTGAAAAAGTCATCCATTTTTTACACAATATTAGAAATACAGGAATTCTATGACTGGTGTGAGGTCATTTCCACATCAGAGCCCTTAGATGTGCTAACTATAACCAGATGCAAATGCAGGCAGGAGGAAAGAGAGATTTCAGGCCTGGGATCTACATCTTGGCCAATGGGAGGTGTCCTCATGTTTTGATAGAGCTCACCAATGTTAATATCAGTACCAAGTAGCCATTTTTAGTTTCTTGCAATGCTCTCTGGAGTGTTAGGGGAATTCAGGATACATGTAGTCCTCACTTAACGGCCACAATATGGACCAGAAAATTTGTTTTTAAGCAGGGTGGTTGTTAAGTGACTCGTGCCCAATTTTATGACCTTTTTTGCAGCAGTCATTAAGTGAATCACCATGGCCATTAAGCGAATCACACAGTTTCCTATTGATTTTGTTTGCCGGAAAGTTGCAAATGGCGATCATGTGACCCTGGGACGCTGCAACTGTCATAAGTACGAGCTGGTTGCCAAGCACCCAGATTGCAATCACGTGACTGCAGGGGTGCTGCAACGGTTGTAAGTGCAAGGACCGGTTGTAAGTCTCTTTGTTCAGCACTGTTGTAACTTTGAACAGTCGCTAAACAAATGGTTGTTAAGTGAGGACTACCTGTAGTTTTCTGACAGCATGGAAACCTACAGTTGGGGTCCAAAAGCCCTTTCAAAGAGGTTCTTTGACAGGTCAGTGGCCTGGGGTGACACTGGAAAGAAACATCACTGCAGAAGGAGATAGTTGATGCTGGACCCAGCTCAACCAAAGGCAAGGGTGGTTCTCCTTATAGGAAGCTAAGATGGGCATATTAGCTAGCACATGGCCCCAATTCCTTTTTGGCCAGGTGATGCTCCTCTCTTCTGCCCAGCCCAGCAGCCCATGGTGGTATCCTACCAAAGGCACTCAACCTTGTCAGATTAAGAAAGAAACCAGTCATAATGAAATAGTATTATTTAAAGCAGAATTTGTGATATCAAGTTGATAAGGAAGGTCAATTCTATGTGAATTTTTTACAATTCGTGGCACAGCAAACTTTGAGAACCTCCTGTCTCACTGGCACTATTGTAACTCACGGTGTTTTTTCTTTATTTAAATAATACATATTTTTATAAGACTTTTTTTGAAATGCCTTTGAGTCCATCTTGACTCCTGGCAACTACGAGGACAAGTCCCTGCAATTTTCTTGGCAACCTTTTTCAGGAGCAATTTGCCTTCCCTTCTTGAGGGCAGGGACTGGCCCAAGGTCCCCCAGCGGGCTTTGTGCCGAAGGCAGGAGTAGAACTCACAGTCTCCTGGTGTCTAGCCATGTGCTTTTAACCACCACACCAATCTGGTGAGAGGAGACTGCTAGTTCTTTGTTTGCACAAGACCTTGGAAATATAGAAGGAGGATGTGCAACCACTGCAGATTTCAATTGAGCAGGCGCCCCTGTTAAAGGATGAGCTCCTGAGCAGATGCAGAGTGCTGAAAGAATACAGAGAAGTTAAGTTGCATGAAGAAGAATGTTATACCATGAAGCTCATGTTATGGTTGTCAGGGCATGAGCTTTGCCCAGCTCTCAGGGCACGCTAACGGACTCATTACACTGGAAGGAAAAAGTAGATTTATTAGGAAGTACATGAGGATAGAAAAAACCTCACATCTATCTCAACTGAGTCTTGAAGAAAGGGGAATTTCCTTTGCCTCTTAAACATGGGGATTCATTTAACGACAGGTCCAGGGAGAACAGATAGAGGGAGAGTGTGGAAAGGCCCTTCTCTTTATCTATCTCTCACCATTTGCATTAGTAGAAATAAAAACAGCTCATCGGTGCCAAGAGACGATGTAACCCCCTTCTCATCGCCTCAGATGCCCATCATGACACCCATATTCTCTCAAAGGATCGGGAACCAATCACAGAGCAATGACTTGATTAAGTCCTACCTTTGGCCCAGTCTACATCCACATATCCAGTTAGTTCAGGGTTACTGCTTCCTGAGCTCTTTCAGTCACTTGCCAAGTGTCATTTCTGTGAAAAGACTTTCTTTCTTCCATTGTTGCTTCATTCCACTTCTCCGTTTCATGACCTGGCAGCCTTTGGTTACATCCTCCCGTCTTCAGCTCTTGCAACCTTTCCCTCCGGGCCAGGAGGGGTGGGGGGGTCCCTTTCTTAGGTCTCTGCAAATGTCTTAGCTGTGGCTGAGGGTCAGCTGGGGCTTCTTGCAAAGCCCCTCCTGTAGCTTTCACCATCCCAGCTGGTGCTTGTAGGTCTCTTTTTGAAATTGGCTGTAATGCTGGTTTGAAACAAGGAAGAGGGTTTAGCTGCGGTGGTGTTGCCTGCTGGGAGTAGCTTGGTTGAAATTCTGATTCTTTACTCCCAACTTACCTTACTGTCTCCTCAAAATAACCACGTTCATGGTTTTAAACCTTCTGGTGCAGTGTTTCTCAATCTCAGCAACTTTAAGAGGCGTGGACTTCAAGTCCACGCCTCTTAAAGTTGCTGAGATTGAGAAACACTGTTTCAGAGGACACAGATAGGATCTTGCTTGTTCCCCTCGGTGCCACTTGTGTGTCCAACCGTGATACCTTGTTCAACTCTACAGTCCAGTTTCTTTCTTTCCTCTTTCAGAAGAAAGGCATCCAGTTTTGATTCAAAACTCCTAATATGATTTAAAGTGGGCTTCTGTTCAACCACAATTCAGAAGGAATATATTTTATGGCTTTGGTGGGTAGCCTCCTTTGAAGGTAATAATCTGTTGCAATACCTTCTCCCTACCATTTTTTTTTATGCAAGTGTGAGTCAACTAATACATTTGTACACATTTCCAGCACAGGGTGATCCCGTTTTTCTGCTAATTCTTTGGTGTAATGAATTCCAGCACAGGATGATCCTTTGTTTCTGCTAATTCATTGTTCTGGTATAACAAGAACAGGTCTCTCATGAATAATCCTGTTTTCCTTTTAATAATCAAACATCTGTCCATTCACAAATCCTGTTCCATTATCAGACTGCAAAATCTGTGGTTTTCTTCCAAATGTGTTTTCCAGGTAAGTGACAAATTGTCTGTATCTGCTGAACGCTTCACCCTTATCCCTCATTAGTTATAAACTACAAAAACAGGATGCTTCATCAAGGAAATTACAAAATGCCTATTGCTCCCATTTGACTCGGTGGAAAGGGAATAGAGATCACGGTGGATTTTATCAACCATCAAATATTGCTGTGGGGTTACATTTCCTTTATTTCCCATGATTTCAGAATTTTGGGTGGGTGGGTGTGCGGCTCTGTCATTCTCAAGGAATGCATTGACCAGTGTTGATCAGCCCATTTGCCATTTTGAAACTGATGACCAGTTCTTCTCTTTATATCTGCCTGATTTACTCTATGCTCTGATATGCTAGTTTTCCATGCTGAGTTTCAGTGCAGCTTCTCTGTTTGCATTACTTTGCTGGCTTTGCAAGCCCAGCTGCTTTTCTCTTATTAGAGGATTCGCAACTCTCTGGGGAACTGGCTGTGAAAAATCCAGCTTCCAACACCGTTCCTTTCATCGCCAGATGTTCATCCTTGCTGTTATTGACCAACCTCCATCAAGAAATTCAACTCGGTTTCTTCCTGACTGAGTAACTAATATTTAGTAGAGTGGAATCCAAATCTGGAGAGTACAGTACATACTTAACTTGTAATACGAATCATCAGTCACTGTACATTTTATTACAGCCTCGCCAATCTGTTGCAAGAATATTTGTTTTTCATTCACCATCTCAATCTGCCTTTGCAGCCTGTATCAAGATCAACAAAGGTTTTTTTATTATTATTCTTATTTTCAAACACTGGAGCAGTTGCTCCTTTATGCAGATATCCCCACCATCTTTGGGGGCTCTATCTGTAAGACTCTGCAACATCCCCTTTTCTTCTCCAGAATGCCCTTAGGTGAGATCTGCATCTGCAGATAAGGCAGGAATTTTCTCTAGCTTTCGAACCAGAAGCATCTGTCTGCTCAAAGAATCTCTCTGTTCCCCTTAGGGATTCCTGCGGATGTAATTTAGATCTTCCCTGATCCAAAATCAGGCTTTGCTAAAGCATTATTGCTCTTATTTCAGCATGTTAAAATGTTGGGCCAGAGACATCTGAAGGAAAGCAATTGTAACTCCATCTTGCACTTCCATGCCATTATTTTTAAGACGCCTCCATGGGTCAAGCATTTGGTTCATGTGATCTGAGATCCTTGTGCCCTCCTGCATTCTTAAAAAGCACAGGCTTTCCACCAGACACACAGTAAAGTCTATAGCAGCATTTCTCAACTTTGGCAGCTTGAAGATGTGTGGACTTCAACTCCCAGAATTCCCCAGCCAGCCTTGCTGGCTGGGGAATTCTGGGAATTGAAGTCCACACATCTTCAAGCTGCCAAGGTTGATAAACACTGATCTATAGTCTTTGTATGGCAAGGTTTTCTTTAAATTATTCCAAAGCTCTCTTGTATCTCTCAATTCATCTAATAGGAACAAGCACATTGCCCCTTATAGAACCAGAGATATGCCTGTGGATCCTCCTCAGCTCCAGAGTATATTACATTTCCAGAACTTGCCATAATTTAAGGGTTTCCAAGAATATCTCAATATGATACACCTATTCTTCCCAAACTTGGGTTTTGAAGATAAAAAGGGAGTCTATGGCCTTGTACAAACTGCAGCTTCACTCCTTGCAGCTGCTTGACAGGGGTCAAGAAAAGTAAAAACAAAACAAAACCCCAAAACCCAAAAGAGACCCCTCTCCAGTTGATTCTCTTGCATTTCTGCCCTTTGCCAATCCGGGGGTCGACGTGCTTTTGTAACTCTTTACTCCTGGTTATCCAGTAGCTTGCAGCTTTGCAGCTCGATCTGGATTCAGCAGGAGCTCTGGTTAGAGGATATGTTCCTGACCATGTGCAGAGTGCTGACGGAATACTGCGTCATTCAGTTGTAGAACATCCCGTTAAAAAGAATGAAATGCTCATAATATAGTTGCCTTGGATGAGGATATGGGCTGAGCCCAGCTATCAGAGAATGCTCACAGACCTTCCCTCACATCTATCTCGATTATATCTTGAAGACGGGAAAGCAGAGGAGACGGAGAAGAGGTTCTTTTTGTCTCTTCAACACAGAGACTCATTTTACTCACAAGCCAAGTGAGAAACAAACATTTCCCTTTCTCCCACCGTTTGCCTCAGTGGCCAAAAACAGCTCCTGGGGCAGAGATGAGGCAATCTCCAACAATAATATTAACTTCACACCATCTCTCGTGTTTCTGCATCATGTGCAAAGACTTCAAAACACAAAAGGACGTTCTTCATAGTGGCGTTGACCTGCATTCCTCCCTGAATGGGCAGTGAAGTAGGCTGGCATAACTTGCATTGGGCCAGTGGCTGGAGGTCCGTGTTATCCTTATGGCTTCCATGCAGGACAATTAAAGGGCAAGGGTTGGTGGAGTCCCCAGGCTGCATTTCCCCTCTCCCCCAGCATCACCTACTGGCAGGAAAAACAACCGCCAGTTGCTGATCTTAATATGTAGTGGGGTGAACTTGGGCAACTGTGGGTCCAGCACTATTTCAAGCACTGAACCTGTGTTCACGAAATAGCCTGGCTGACAGGTCACACAGTCATAAAACCAGTAAAAAGTACAGTCACACCAAACTTCTTGGCAGAAGCAGCAGGAAACCTGCTAAACATTTATTTAGGACAGAACCAGCAACAAACAGCTGGAAGAACCTGGACCTCTCTCCTGGTTTAAATTGACTGGAGCACCAGGCCGATCCCTCTTTGGGAAGACTGATAAACATGTTTTGAACACAAGTTGGGCATCTTTGAGAAGAGCACTAAACCCACGTCTGTCCATTTAGGTGTGACAGAAGCAGAGGCATTTCCAGGAGCCAGGAATCCAGTCTCTTTAATAATCTAGGACAAAATGGTCATGGAGGGGGAAAGGGACACCCTCACAGGAACCTTAGGCGGCCATGACAGAGTGGGCTTATCCCAGTCCCTGACCGCTTCCTCACTTACATCAACAGCAAGGAGTTGCAGATTGTTCATACGGCAAAACTTGTGTCAGAAGAAGCAGGGAAGTAAAGCTTCAAAACCGGAGGAGCTAAAGACAAATTTAAGATGCCTCTACAGTGGGCTGGGAAGGACACAAAGTCCAAGTCATGAAGATGCACCCTCTGAAAATGGTTCAGGAGGCATCTTTGTGCCACAGTTAGCAGGATGTGAAAATGAGCCCAAAGTCACCCACACTCTCCCTCCCCACTGATAAAATTATGCCTCTCCCAGTCTCCTCTGTTTAAACAAGGTAAGAAGGGATGTCCACAGGGTGTGGTCAAAAAGTCAAGTTGGCAGCCATGATGGGTGCTGCTTGTTTTTGATGTGTGATGCATATAAAATGTGCCCAAATAGATTGGGACTCTAGCTGGCATTTTAGGCAATACATCTGGAGAGCACAAGATCAGGGAAGGCTGATTTAAAAGATACAGATAGGTATCTGTATAGATACAGATTGTTTAGTTTTGGTTTATGTGATCCCTTCTGATTGTGGCTTACGTAACATGATTGAACTAAATCTAGGGGCAACATGTGAATGCAGGAACCGAAAGAGAGAAAAGTCAACTATGGGCATAACAGCATTTAGAAAAGCAATAGAAAAAAACAGAAAAGAAATCGCTGCATATTATAAAAGTGACCTCCAACGATCTTCACTTGTATCTCCGCGTGAAGCTAAATCGAGTTTTTATAAAATGGGTGGCTTCCCACATCCCATTAAGCCGAAACGACCAATCACACGATGGCTTAGCATGATGTGAGAAGTGGGCCGATGTCTCTTCTCAGCTCTAAACAATTTGATAAGAGGAACGAGTGTTTCCCGTGCAGGTGCAGAATGCAATTCTTTCAGACGTCAGGGTTTTGTGGAATGGGTATCCAGATCACATGGCGTTTCTTTCCAGGCAGATCTGAATCTGGTGTCTAGAAATATCTCTCTCCAACATTTCTTTCTTGAAATAGAGATATTGAGGGCTAATCTGTTTGAAAATGCCTGTCCGTCCATCCATCATTCCAAGTCATAACGCTGGCCTGAGATATTTTGCTTCCCCAGGGAGAGAGGGCAGGAGTGCGGCCAGACAAAATAATGCCCTTTGGCTATTATTGGGGCATAGAAAAGTGAATGGGGAATGGAAGTATATCATAAAGACAGAGGGGAGAATTAAATTGAACTTGCTATCTGCTGGGTCCTTCAGCCAGGCATCTAATTTCAGTTTGATAGACTGTTCACTCCCTGTCGCAGCCATCTGGTCAGCCTTTGCTCCTGTTGTCAATACCGAGGGCCTAATTTCTAAACTGGAATGGATCCAGACACTGCATAACTTTCACACTTTCATTTCCAAGGCCCTGAGCAACCTTCACTTTTGTACAAAGGTTAGTGTAGCAGCTTCTGTCTAGAGGGCCATGCTAGATCTGTGGTGAAACTGTTTATGAAGCTGCAGGGCACAGTCTCATTTCCAAATCTATTGCCAGCCTTGCAATTAGACCAGCGTTTCTCAACCGTGGCAACTTTAAGATGAGTGGACTTCAACTCCCAGAATTCCCCAGCCAGCATGGCTAGCTGGGGAATTCTGGGAGTTGAAGTCCACTCATCTTAAAGTTGGCAAGGTTGAGAAACTCTGCATTAGACAATTGCAATTGTCAGTCACATCTGGAAGGTTGCAGCAAAGGGCTGGAGGAATGGGAGTAAGGCCGAGCAGCCTGATCTAACCCCACCCCCCACCCCAAGTTGGTATGCTACCTTCACATAGGAGAGTCACTCTCACAATGTTGGTGTGAAAGGAGGATTCAGTTGTCCTAGGGATCAGTTTTTGCATAAGGAATGAGAAGACTGTGGCGTCTTGTTCTTCACTTGCAAAATGTCATGGGCTAGCCCAGAACATACACGCATTCATACAACACTGCTTGTGTTGAACAACTGGGGTCTATGCAGCTTCAAAAGCCAGTTTCAGCCCTCCTCCAGATTAGAGTAGCATGTGTGTGCTTTATCTGAAGCTGTCTTTGGGACACTTTGGAACATCAACTTATTCTAAATGCAGCTGCAAATTTATCTGGAAAGAGGGAGGTGAACTCTCTCAAGAACTTCACTGGTTTCTAGTCTGCTTATGGGGAGAACTGAATATACCCAGTCTTGACCTAGAAAACCATAAATGATGTCAGCTTCATCCCACACAGACTGCTCAGCTCTTCACCAAGAGGTCTACCTCTCTCTGGATGGCAGAGTTGGAGAAAGTAATTCAGCAAAAGAGAAGATTTATCTATGGTAGCCCCTCATCTGTGCCACTCTCTTCCTTGCATCTATTTGATATTGCTTTTGAGCACCACCGGAAAATATTTCATTTCTAACAGTTACATGGGTGCATTTGGTTCTGTAAAATTAATGCTTAACTTCACCCACTCCCCAAATTGTTAATATTTATGAAACAAAGCAGAGGATAGCTTATTAAATCCTCGAAGGGATTTGTCCTCTACTATTTTGCAAAGGACAATGCACTGAGAATGAATCCCTAAAAATGTGAAGATGGTAATAAGTAACTTTTAAAGGCATATTTTGCAAATGTAAGTAATAAATATTTCACGCTATGAGTTTCATGAACCTGGATCATTTTAGTCAGTCTTGTTGCAGATGGGAGAAGTCAAATCTGGCCCAAGCTTATCACCACCAAACTTCTTCTCACAGGCTCAAAATGGGTGAGGGGTGGAGACGGAAGATATTTCTTCTCCATCGTTCCTCATACATTCCATTTGCCTTTTCAACATCTGAAACTAATTATCTCACCATCGCTTACTCTTTTTTTTTTTTTCTCAAGCTAAATGTGTCTCACTTCTTCCATCTCTCCCTGTCTTGCTTGCTTGTCTGGCACTCAAAACCCTCTCTAGTTTGTTTGCAAGATTGCAGATGGAGCAGTTATGAATGGGCTGGTGGGACAGACTGACCATTGTAGTGTCTTGATGCTAATCATTAGTGCATCAAGGGTTTCTTCCTAAGTCCTTTCCCCCCACTCTGTTACACTTGGAGCTTACAACTATTTCACCAAGAAGCAATTTAAATTGCTCTGCAATGAGGAAATGGAGCAGAAAGAGAGTTTGGGTGCGAATGAAAAGCGCAAGACTTTCTCAGTAACAGGGGGCTAACCAAAAATATGTTCTGGGGTGTCGGAGCAGCACAGGCTGGCTTCACACATCATGTTAAAGCATACCATGGTTTGTGTTCAGCTTAGACCAATGTTTCTCAACCTTGGCAATGTTAAGATGTGAGAACTTCAACTCTCAGAATTCCCCAGCCAGCCATGCTGGCTGGGGAATTCTGGGAGTTGAAGTTCACACATCTTAACATTGCCAAGGTTGAGAAACACTGGCTTAGACAGTTCTGTGAATCCTGAGTGTGGCTTGTAAATCATTTATTTATCTCTTGATGAACCTAGATAACCATGAATAAGATAACTTGTTCAGGAAAAGGTTTTGCACCACCTCAGGCTCAAGGATACACAGGACAACTTGTACATTGGTGACATTCCCAGCAACCTCAAAAGATAATCAAATTGTAATTTTTCCGTGTTAGGAGAGGAATTATTTACTAAATAACCCAAACATGTTCATGTTATTTAATTACATTTAAATGTAAATTAAATTAAATCAAATCTAATTTCTGCCCCACCTATCATGCTTTTGGAACGTGACCTCTAACTAAATGCACTGTGCAGTCTGGAATATTTGTATACCACCTAAGCAAACCATGATGAAGAAATCATTGTTTAACATGATGGAGGGATGCCCACAAGGGGGGTGTCAAAAAAGTCATGATGGTGGCCACAACCACACAATTAAAGCTCCACCCCTCTTTATCTGCATTGTATTGTATGTGTAACACATGGAAAAATGGGATGGGCTATGCTTGTGCATGTGTGGCCCCTGGACATAACGTAAGAATCAGGGCTTAGTTCTTAAGCAAGCAACAAGACCACCTCTATGACTCAGCACAGCTGCCCTTGTTGAATTTTCTGACATTTGGCTTGAGAGGACGTAAATATTGCTAACATTATGGGATGTGAGGCCATTGTTCCAAAGGCAAGGACACCTTATGGATGTAGGGCCATTGTTCCATAGGCACGAATACATTTCTGCTTAGATATTGCCCATTAGCTCCCACACATATGATTGTTTCTCATTCCTTCCTTCATCAACACCTGTCAATGGGGCTGAATCAGAAGACCTGACCGACTGTAGTCTTTCAATGGGAGCTTGACTGGCAAAAATCAATAGGGGAGATTTTTCATAACTGGAAGATGAACGTCAGGATCAGTTGCCTTCTGCACATCAGTGGCACACTCCCCAGGGCCAGCTGAGGAATCAGCTCCTCTCATGGAAGAGCAGGATGGGTATGAAATTTCAGCTTGCAGAGTTGGATCTGTGATAACTGCTGTGCATATGCAAATTGTGGGGCAACAAGTAGAACTGGAGGCGAAGACTTTGATCCGGAAAGAAGGACAAAGGAACCACAGCTGCTCTAATCAAACTGAAACGCCCCCACAGCTGCATTTCTTTGCAGAAAGAGGAATATCCGCACGCCTAAGGCACAGCTTAGCCTGTAAACAGCCTTTTGTTGCAAGTCATCTTCGCTGTATAGGGAATCTAAGATGGTAGATGAATAACGTATCATCTTTCTCAGAACAGGGGAGGAAAACCAGGCCCGGCAGTGGGGGTGGAGGTTGCGGGGGGGAGGGCACAGTGGAGCTTAACACGAATCCTTTGCTTTCAGCTGAGCGCAGCATTCAGACATAAATGCTGCTGTGGGATATGTCTTTGTGTGTGCGTGCATGAGAAGATTGGTGATATGTAAGAGTAGAAGATTAGGAGAACAGGGCATCTGTGGGGGAAGTCACAAAAGTCAAGGTGGTGACTGCGACTGCATGATCAAAACCTTGTTCCTTTTCAATATATATCACATGCACTACCCATGTAAAAAGGGGCAGGGCTTTGATGGCACAGTTGTGGCTACCATCTTGACTTTTGTGACCCCCTCCCATGGATGCCTTGTAGAAGAACCAACCTTCTTCATTTGAGCCAAGATTGTTAAAGCTCCATTTAGTTTTTCTCTTCTTTGTCCGGTGTTAGTTCCCAGAGAACTGGGGGATTATGTGTAGAACACCTAGTTTGGATGGGCTGATGGCCCTGGATCCCTATCACTTTATTTATGATCTTCCTTCATCCAAGTGAAGTCAAGTTCACATTCAGAAAGGCTCCTGGACCATCTCCCATCACGGCACTGGGCCTGCTCACCTTAGCAGGTTGGCTGCATCTTCTTGAGGCTTTATTTCAACCCTCCCCAATCAATGTTGTAGTGCTCTCAGGGCAGCCCTTAAGCAGAATGAACAGGAGACCTGAAAACATAGTGGGGTTGGCTTATCATATTTTGAAGTGAGCAAATAAAATATTTTAAAATGTGAAGAGCCTCCCCTGAGAATCCAAATTCAAGTCCAGAAAGTCTAAAAGCAAGACTACCTTGCTACAGGAAAGGCTACTTAGAAATTCTTCCAGGGTCTACTACTGAAGTGTGCTAAAGGCCTGTGGACATCAATTTTTCAAGGGGCTATTTCCTAAGATCACAATGTGAACTTCAGCTCCAATCAAACCTTCTGCATTTTACTCCCTCTTCCACTCTCCTCCTTCTCCCACCAACTTTTACACCAATTTTTATATCCAAATCAATGCCTTCTCTTGCACAGGTCATAGCTAAACTAGGGAATTTGCTCTCTTGAGATGGAGCGATAGCTACCAAGCTATCAAGTTGGAGAAATTTAGATGGTTTATTTATTCAATTTATATAGCTGCCCATCTCAGACTGGTGACTCAGGTTGTCCATTAGTTATTTACAATGTCCCGGAAGTGGCCTGGTAACCCCAATTTTATCCTATCACTGTAATGCTGTAATCTTGTCTCAATTCAAGCCATTATTTAGACAGACTCATCCTGCTGTTTTCCATGTTGCAAAACATCTGGTAGAATTATCAATACCGTCAATGCATTATTAAGCTGGCAGTTTTTTCTATCGGCACTAGGATAGGTTTCACTAAGGATTGCTAGCGATAGTTGGTGATGATGATGATGATGATGATATACTCTCTCCAAGACAACAGGGAATATTGTTTGTTTGTTAGATCTATACTTCTACATATGAGTTGCTAAGTAAGACCAGCATCATGCTGTTCTTGGTCTCATGTCCTGCTGCATGTGATTTTCTCATTGGCCTTTGGTTCGCTGGCCTAGATAGGTCTCTGGTCTCATCCACTAGTGTGTAGCTCTTCATATACAATCTCTTGCTCCTGCCTTATTCCTTCCTTGGTCCCCACAACTAACACTCTTTCTTCTTAGTAGCTCTGTCTGGCCTACACCAATCTGAACTTCACTGGCTCACTCAGTAACACCGGTGACCTGCCTTGCCCATCTGTGATGTTAGGGCAACTCAAGCTGGTCATAGCCCAATGGTTCAGCATTACCTCCACACCATCTATTTCTGCATCAAACTCTCCAAAGAAATTATCCTAATAGCAGAGAAAACCTCAGATGGCAACACCTAGCTGACATCTGGGTTCAAAAGTGAAGCAAAATCAGGGGTGGACTGTTAGTTAAATTGGGAAGTTGAAAACACGTCCCAGAGGAAGGCAATGGTAAACCAGTTCTATGTGCAAGAAAACTAAATGGTTATGTCCACTAAGTCAACCTGAGTCAAGGGTGACTCAAGAGGGGTCTTACCTTTTCCACAGTATCGAGGGAAACCCACCCCCTTAACTCCGTGCTCCCAATATTTTGGAAGCCACACAGATCAGAATAATTTTGCAAATTCAGTAGCATGTATCAAATATAGAAAAGTGGTCCTTAAAAAACAGGGAACTTTTCAGAATGAACTTAAATATTTGGTCTGAGCTGTTAAGTATCATTCACTGTGGAATGATAAATATGTTTTCTTGATCTCTCCTCTTCCCACTGAATTTGGCACTGATGGCAGAAATTAAAAATTGGGAAGGGAGATAAATGGGTGTTTTTTAAAAAAATCTTTTGCTATGACATCTCATCAACATCAAAAATTAAAACTACCAGAGATGATACTTTTACTTTGCTTAGTGACAGGACTAACTTAAGCAACTGCATGTATTAGCTATCTCCAAAACTCACTATGTCTGGGCAAATGCAAAGGAAAAGAAAATGTGCTTAGATTATAAGAGGAGATTTTAGCAGGGGCCACTGTGTAATCTTGCAAGACAATCTGCATCTTCTGAAAATGACTCTCTTTAATAACATAGCTATTAAATGGGTAGGGGTCCTTCCTGTTCACCTCCCCTCTCCTCCAAACAAGGTGTTGAAAGAGGATTGTTCATGCTCTGGTTCAATGTTTCTCAACCGTGGCAACTTCAAGATGTGTGGAGTTCAACTCCCAGAATTCTCTAGCCAGCCATGCTGGCTGGGGAATTCTGGGTATTGAAGTCCGCACGTCTTAAAGTTGCCAAGGCTGAGAAACCCTGCTCTGATTAATGCATAAGGAAAGGAAATCCAGAGATGGTAAACATCCTTCCACCTTAATCAATGGCTTCTTGGGAAATCATGTGATGGTGGCTGTCTTGGGTTATGTGACAAAAGGTTGAACAGATCAAGATCCCTTTGTATGTGTGTGCCATCATGACAACCCAACTCCATTAAGATGAAACCATCTAGTATCCAGGAAAGGGATTGTCAGAATGATGTGCAAGAATGTAATACAGGTAGTCCTCGTTTAGCTACCACAATTGGGACCTGCAACTCATTAAGCAAAGCAGTCACTAAGTGAAATCATGACTGTGCTAATGATCTTACTTCCGCTTTCCTTTGCTTTACAGACTTGCAAAGGTTGTAAATGTGAGGATTGGTTGCAAAGTTACTTTTTCATCACTGTCGTAACTGCGAACATTCGCTGTACGAGGCAGTCATTCAACGAGGACTACCTATACATTCTTACCGGGTTGTAGGGAGACCTCTAAACTGTGCTTCAGGTAGAGACCAAGAGGCTTTCATGCCTTTATGTGCTGTATGTGTTTATGGAGAAAGGAAAGAGACCCACCCAATAATGCTGCCTCTGAATTCTTTTTCCCATTCATTTCTTTGTATGTAAATAAATAGATTGGAGATGGATAGTTAAAAACTCTGGTATTTTCTTCCTGTTCTCAGGAGGAATCTAGTAGGCAACAGGCAGCAAAATCATCCCCTAGCAAGTTATCAAAAACAAACAGCTGCTATGGTTTTGTTTCCTTAGGAAAGTTGGCAAACTGGGCAGATTTTAGGCCAGCAGTTGACAGTTTCAGGTAAGGCAGAAGAAAGAGTGACAAACTAGCGGATTACTTCTGCAGCTACCCTCCCTGGTACACCACCCGAAGCTTCACTTACGTACCTGACATAGCTGGGAAATTTCCCTATTGAACCCAAATCCATCTTGAGCTCACCCACTATGGCAAGGCTGAAAGTGCAAGGAATGAGTGCTGTGATGCTTGTTGCCCCAACACATCTTCTGAACTGAGAATTTGTGTATCTAGTTGAGCTTTCCGGGGGTAAGGAACACAAATGGTATGGAAGCAAATTATGGTGGCAAGCTTCCGTCTTTGATTTACTATACTGGTTGGGTGATTCTCTGGAATAACCCTTTGACCTGGTTAACACATTGCGCTAAGCCATCATTTGTTTTGGTTTTTGTTTGGTTTAATGTGTGGTTTGAATCTCACCGCACTCAACTCTGAAATAATGGCTTTCACGGCACATTGTAGATCAAGAACATTTAAATGCCACCACCCCAGTCTGCTCTTCTTCCCTGACCCTTCCTCTAAGATGCAATTTGCTAAAAATGCTGAAAAATGTCCACAGATCTCCCAATGTAATATATATCCTGGCTCTTTTACTCCCCAAAATAACATGCCTCTGACTAAAAGCTTCCTTCCCACACAGTCTCTTTTTCTTAACCTAGCTATCGTATATCTGTT
Source organism: Python bivittatus (assembly GCF_059951505.1). Classification (NCBI taxonomy): domain Eukaryota; kingdom Metazoa; phylum Chordata; class Lepidosauria; order Squamata; family Pythonidae; genus Python; species Python bivittatus. The sequence goes on from NW_028277063.1 coordinate 4,113,542, forward strand.
TATCATTGCCAGGCCTTTTTTTTTAATCACTTTCAAAGCCAGACAATGTCCGTGTCTGTGTGTGCAGTGCATGTATAAATTTCTCTACAGGTGAAGATCAAGCAAGAAAGGACAAGGAAAGACTTATCAGGCAAACTGTCAACAAATATAGCATATAAGTGTAGAAACAAAGAACTTTTTAAGAGAGCCGAGAAATCACAGGGACATTTACAACTGAGCTAGAAATATGTAAGAGCAATCACAGGAGTCATCTGGTAGGCGAGCTCCAGGAAGAAAGCGTATACTGAAACCCTTTATCATCAGGATTATACAATGACAGAAAGATCTGTAGAAAGATCATAGATTTCTATAAAGATCATATATTCATAACCCCACTCCACTAGAAAGTGAGGTACTGAAGGCAATAAGCCACCTGTCAAACAGGAAAGCACCAGAGGAAATATCAATGAAACTGTTTAAAGCTGCAGGAGAAGAGGCAATTAAAATGCTCAGAACTGTATGTCAATAAATATGAAATGAAACTGTGTGACCTCGTAATTAGAAAAGATCACTGTATATGGATACACTGAAGAAGAGATGCAAGACAATCTCCAAATTACTGAAGCATTACACTAATTCCTCACCCAGCAAAGTTTTAATTTTGTTTTCAAAGTAGAGAGCCATACATGGGGAGAGAAATTCCAAGATTCCAGAAAAGACAAAGGAACACAGGACTGGATGCTAACATAATGAATAATAATGATAATGAAGAAAACAGGAAAATACAAGGAAGAGGCGGATTTTAATTTCATTGACTTGTAGGCTAATGATGTGTCTGAACAACAGATGTGATTCTTCTGAGGAATCTTTAGGAAGGAGGAGGAGAAGGATTTGCTATAAGAACAGATTCTGGAGAAACCGAATGGTTCAGAATAGAATAAGGTATATATTCCCATAATATACAGCAAATGGAAGAAAGAGATGACAGCTGAAGTTAAAATCTGAAGGTGAAAACATTGATGAATGACATCAATTTGTTACGTGGAAGTAAAGAAGATGTAGGTGAGCTCTTTATGAATGTAAAAATGGAAAATAAAATTCTAAGTTATGGTTAAATATTAATGTCAACCTGACATTTATGAGCAAAGAAGTGAAGTTGGTAGATAATTTTGTTTTCTTGGGCTCAAGAATAGATGAAGGTGGACAGTGTGCTGGAGTAGAAAAGTAGAGATTAGGTTTAGGGATATATGCAGTAATAAGATTAGACTAAACCATGAAGGAGAGTCATGGGTGCTCTATCACTGGATGCTTTCAAGTAAAGGTGCTTGAAAGGATGCTTTCAAAAAGGCCATTTGTCTGGGGGTTTCCTTCCCTGGGCAGGAAGTTGGACTAGAAGGGCTGTTCCAGCCCTATGATTCTATGACAATTCATGAAAACAAAAATCAAAATAGTGAAAGCAACAGTCATGCTAATGGTTATGTATAGCTATGAGAGCTGGACATTGACAAAGAACAAGAGAACCAAGATAGATGCCTTCAGATTGTGAAGAACAGCGTGACTGCACAGAGAACCCAGCCAATCAATCCTGGATTAAATGAAGGCTGACTGTTTGCTTGAGGTGATGATCAGCGAGCAGAATACCTGAGGCAAGTGATGGGGCTGATGATGGAGTAGAGAAAAGGATTATGCCTGATAAAGATTGGGGGAAGATGATGAGGTAGATGGATGGGATCCAAGAAAAATAAATGTGCTAATAAGGAAGATTGGCTTTCTGGGACTCTACAAGGGCTTCTGAATTCAGACACTCATATATCATACTGACGTTTTCTTAGTCTAAGCAATTGTTTTTATCAGTTCAGTGGCCCCTAGAAGCATTGGGACATTAACTCCCATAATTCTCCAGACAGCAGGACAACTGACTATAGTCCACAAGGATGGGAATCCACCTGGATGCAGAAGGCTGTTGTAAGACAATTCTATATTCCAAGAGGGAATGTGCTTGTAGAAACCAGAGTCCGAAAAAGGTGCTAGCAGGGACAAAGTTACTCATCATTTCATTAGCAAAAGAGAATAAACACTTCAGCAGTTCTCCACAGCCAGTTCTTAGCCTATCATTTCAAAAAGATGCCAAGCCTGAAGTCATGAGCCTTGGATTATATGCAGTCCTGATGTACGTGGAATGGAAGGGAGGAGGGGAGAGAGAGAGGAGATAGATGCAATGGACCAGTTTTGTTCTGCGAATAAATGAGGAGAATGAATATGTCTAAGCAAGAAAAAAAGCATTACTGCAAAGATAGGAGTGTAACAACGCCCTTCCCCACTGGCCTTGCTAGCTGGAACTGCTGAAAAGGGTAATTTACATGAAGGAGAACAGCCCCACGTTTACTGATGGTTGCTAAAACCCCATCTTCAAACTGCCATCATCATTATTTTGCTGGTGCCATACCTTATGATTCCATACATGATGCACGTGTTAGGCTTCCGTGTAAAACAACATCGGGAATTGTGACACCAGTGTTCGCTGCAACGCCCCCAAATTGCATGTGGCCCTCAAAAGGCCTCCGTGCAGTCCCTCCCCCCATACACATTTCCCTTCAGCTGCCAAATTCTCCCATGGGTGGCAGCAACATCTTCATAAATCGCCAGGCGGCACAGTAGTCATGGGGAAGATGCCACTCCGGAGGAGCAGCTGTTTGGCTGGCTAAGGGGAACCCCTGGTGATGGAGGTGGATGGTGGGTGGGAAGAGAAGTGCAAAGTCTTTCTGATTACATGTGTGTGTGTGCATGCGAGAAGGAAAGAATGTGTGCGGAAGGCTGGGTTTGTTTTTCTGGGGTGAGCAGGACAGTGATCTCGCCTGTCACCTGCCAGTGACCTCACCTGCCCCATGCAACCCAATCTCCAGGCATATCCCCTGGAACACAGGTACAAACTCCTTGCAGCAGCAGCAGAAATGTCTGTACGAAAGAGTAGCGATGGGATGTGGAGTGCAAGAAGAGCAGCAGAGGACACTTAACAAGTCTAAAAGGTTGACTACTCCAAATACAGATGGGGAGCATTTTTAGAGGAATTGCTGAAGATTAGGAAGGGGAAGAAGAGCAAAGAGGAAGATAATCCAAAGCGCTCTTACCACCAGGCAGCTCTGCAGGCCCACAGGTGCCTCTCTCATCTCCCACGTCGTAGACCCACAGTTTCTTGTAGCAGAATTTCCACAAGCCATAGTGGGCGGCCTCGCAGATGGCGGAGTGGTTCTGCTTGTAGGTGTTGAGCTCCACCCAGAATTCCGTGCCCACCGCCAGCACTGTCAGGGTCATTCCCACGATGGCCACAAAGAAAGCCAGCTTGATCTTGCCTTCCTGCTCGTCCGTCAGGACCTTCTGCCGTTGACCCCCTCCCCGCCTGCGCATGGCTATGCGCTGCTCCCGGTCCTGAAGGAAAAAGTTGGGCCACATCATAGCCCCTTTTCCCGTCCCCTGTTTTTTTAGGGAATCTATTTTGCCTGCCAAAAAGCTACTCTGTCTTCTGTCCGTAAATACCCAAGCTCTGAGCCTGGTTCCCCGCTTGGGTTGGTTGCCCGAGCTTTTCCTGAGTCTTATCTAGGTCAACGCGCTGCAACCAGTTGCTTGACCACTCTCCCCGCACCCCTGTCTTCTCAAGTCAGTGCCCCCAACTTGGCAGGAGGAACAGCAGCTACCTCACACACCCTGACAGCCTTGGCAAGTGTGCAGAGCACCTGTTACTGTTCTTCAGCCACCATCCAGGCAGTGAGGGTTATTTTAAGCTGCAAGATGCATAGACAGTGTTTGTGTGCAGGAGTAGGATACTTTTAAAGCAGCAGAAGCCAAAATGGTACCCTTTCAGGAATGGGAGAGGCCCTCTTGCTTCAGCTGCCCACTCCCACAGCACCCCCTGTTGGGCGTGGAAGAGCTCAAGGCACCCCCTCCCTCCCCACAACTCTGTGGAACTTGGTTTGCTTCCAATATACATGGAAGTCTTCTGGATGTGCTGGCAATTTATCGTAGGTAAATGTATCAAATCCTTTCGCTCTCCTCTTCATGCATATGTCTATTTACTGAGGCAATGGATTATACTGGTCTGATTTATTATTTTGAAGGCCTACAAGAAACTAGATGTCCTGGAGAAAGCACTGATTTATTTTCAAAGTTGGGTGCTTCCATGTTCTGATTTGGTACTCAGTCGTGAATGTTGCCTTTACCATGCCTTTGTTCTAGAGGAACCATGGTTTCTCTTGCTTCTGCTTCCTCCTATAACTATATGGGGATAATTATAGAGTTATAATAGTGATCACAGCAAAGTCTGGGAAAATGTTTCTCCAGACTTGATACGTGCTTGCGCATGACCCTTCATCTCCCAACTCCACCACTCTCAACTCTCAAACATCTGTGCCCCCAAATGTCTCTGCTGTTTCTCCCGTGCGTTCTTCTCACACCTAGAGGGGTTGTCTTGAAGCAACCAGAGCAGCAGCATTTCTTCAACTGCCTCCAAAGACCACCTTCTTTCTACTTCTTTTGTGGGCAGCTCTTTCATATGGGGAGGGGGACAAGAATGTTGATGAGCAATCCAGTTCTGCAAAGGAGGCCATTATATGGACAAAGTGATTTGGGGGATTTGGGGATTTTTTCCCCCTGGAATTTGGAGGCATTGGGGGGAGGGGGATCTCTGTTTTTAAAACCACATTAAGCTTGTTTCAGAGCTTACATTACAATGTGATGTGTTTCCTACTTCAGAATTCCACACATCTTAAAGTTCCCAAGGTTGAGAAACACTGTTCTAGCCAGTACCGAGGGCCCAATACAACATTATGTGAAATATGGAACAGCAAATACAAATACGCAGGTTCTTATATATTTTGTTTACTCAGAAGTAAATAAATTGCAATGGATGTAAAGTAGAGGTTCAATCCTATCTTCCTTAGCTAAGTCCCATCCTATGTGGCAGTTACAGATACAAACAGTTTTGGTGAACGCACACTGTTGGGCTGCTCTCCCATTATTCTGCGCATGTGATAGAGTTAAACAAAGCAAGAAAATAAATGATTTCCACCCCTCAGTCATCTAGGAAAAGCAGTAAAAGGAAACATTCACAATCTGATCCTCTTCAAAAAGCAGATATAGTCACTTTCATGGCCCCTTCATTTGGCAGGACCTATAGAAAACTGCCCAGTTTGATTTTTTCTGCTGTTGTTATAAATAATGTGCATCTTCTTGTGGCAGCATCCTAGCAATAAAATTGTTAATACTTTAAAAATGTGGTGTATTCAGCAGCACGTGGAAGGCACACATGCCCTAAAGTCTAGACATAAATTCATGGGAAGTGGGGGCAAACCAAGATTTTTGATGGAAAATAGCTTCAGGAGGATGGCTTGTAGCAAGACCTGCATATTCAAAAAGGTGGTTCCTCACACCACTATCTAAATAGAGCCACCCCTGATCTGTTGCTGTGTGGTCACTTATTAATGTAACATGTCACTTTACCCTGACTTGCATGTGGTTTTCCCTATGACACTCTACAGAAGGGAAAGTTGAACTCTAACCAAGCGAAATAGAAAGACTACTGACACTTTTGAACGTTGGCGTTGAAGACTCTTGAGAATACCATGGATAGCCAAAAAACCAACAAATCCATCCAAAGTTTTCCCTCAATGAATACATGATCAGGCTCAAATCTCGATACTTTGGACACATTATATGAAGACCTAGCTCCCTGGAGAAGGGTCCAATGCTGGGAAAGATGGAAGAAAGAAAGAAGAGGACAACAAGCAGCAAGGTGGATGGATGTGATTACAGCAGAGATGGGTGTACCATTGGAAGGCCTGAAGGACCAGGTTGAGGATAGATCATCCTGGAGAAAATCTGTGTGGTCTCCAAGAGCTGACACTGACTTGATGGCACCTATTCATCATCCTCAACCTTTACACATTGTCATACACCTTGATAAATATTAAACAAAAAGAATTAAAAAATAAACATGAGGACACAAAGAGGTCCCAATCCTCTGTTTAGCTCTCTTAATGAATATGGTGGTACCTCCTGTGAATAAAGAAACTGAAAAATGTGCAAGGTGTAATCCTCAGTGAGGGATAGCTGTTTTTTCCCCTTCCTTCTTATAGTCCTTCTTACGACTGCTTTTATTTAATAAAAAGATCCTCTCCCCCCATCAAAATATGATGAGATTCTAAATCAGTAGAGGAATTTATATTTATAAAGTAAAAGGAGAAAATGTAACATCTTCACAAAATTGCTTGGCATGCCTATTAAGGCATATTCAGGAGGAGAATGAGAAGGGGCAGGTGGAGGAGAAGAGTGAAAAGCAGAAAGAAATGGCACAATATGGTTGTAACACCCAATCTCAGTCAATATCTTGCTGCCATGTTTTAGGCTTTCCCCCTAACCATGACACAATATGCTCTGGCAACGTCTTTTTTTTTGCTGTATTTGCATGGCATTGCCTTCATTTCATCCCCAGCCATGAATGAGATAGGCGTGTCATCCTTAGCTGTTAATGGTGTTAAAAGTAGCATTTCCCCCTTATTCTGACACCATCTCAGGGAAGCCTCAAGGGGGCGTAACTGTCATGGTATGTGGGAAAGACCTTGGGAGATGGGGGAAAGAGATGCTGCCTAGGGAATGGTCTGATAAGAGACAGCATAGCCCACAGCTGGATAGTGGGCGGGGCAAGAGGCTCAGAAGGAACCCTTCTTAGTTTCTCAGGCTGTAAAGGAGATGGGGAGAGACTTGCACTTTCAGACTTGCAAGATTCTGTTAATGTAGCCTTACAATAAAATAGAATTAGCTCATCTGGTCATGTTTCCTGTCTGGTCTACCTAGTAAGGCTGACAGTAACATCGGTTAGGCTTTCTCACCCATGATCTTGGAGGGAAGTTGAAGCTGCAGTGGCTGGGGACAGAGGCAATGCAGAAGAGAGATGGTGCACAAAGTTAGCAAATTCCATTGCCAGTATAATGTTCTGCCAGGTCAAGGGAGGGCTGGGGAGCAACGCAACAATGGGAAAAGCCTTGTGTGACATTTCTGCACTAAAACTAACCTGCCTAGAGTGAAAACATCTGGATGACCAAGAGATGCAGTCATTTATACAGGAAATTTCCAGGGGACAGCAGATCATGGAAGCTCCAATATGCTGTGTAGGCTAGGACAGTTAGACTTCTACATTTCTGGAACAGGAATGAGATATTTTTCAGTGGAGGCTCCCATTGTGAAATGCTTGTCACTAAATGTGAACCTATGGATGTTCTGTCACAGTGCCTGCTTTCCAAAATCTGAAAACACAAAGGGAACTTGTAGGCCAAGTGTGTGTGTGTGTGTGCGCGCGCGCATGTGTGTGTAAGTTCTTTTCATAAAACATACTGACAGCCCAACAAGGTCGACCAGACTAGGAAACCAATCTCATATAGGTCAGGACTATTATTCTAACAGCTGTAGTAACAGAATCTTGCAAGTTTGAATGTGCTTCCCCCTCCCTCACTTTATCTTTGTGTCAATTAGGGTAGGGCTTATCTGAGCATTGCACTGGTAGTGCTTTTCCTCTTGTCCTTCCTCTTGACTTCCTCTATACTTTCTACACAGACTAAACCAGTCAACCACTAATCTAATCAAATCTCTTTCCAGTGGTTTTGGCAGCACACTATCACAGTAATGGGGTCAAAATTTGCCACATTGGGAATACAAAGGCCCCCCTGCTTCCTCCAGGAAGTGTCTGGTATCCCTTATGGTCTTGTACAATGGCTTTTCCCTGTTGGCCAAACAGACAGCAATGGGCACCAATTACTGGAGTGAATCAGTGCTTGGGAGGTGTGTTCTGTAATGTCAAGACTTGAGGGTAAGTTCTCTCATGGCCATGATTTTTTTTGGGGGGGGGGTTGGCTTTTCTTTTTCTCCATCTCTTTTTCATGGAGGATTAATTAGATCCAACAAGGCAACTGACTGGATGTTAGTATTCCTCTGTTACTGCTAACTGAATGTATGTGGTTTAATCTTACAGAAGTTTGGTTCTGTTTAGGGTTACTCTTGTGATTATTTGACAGAATCATTTCACTCATTGTTTTGTGTTTCCAGGACACACTAACTTGTCCATTGACTTAGTTAAGTGTGTCATAAGAACAGGGCTGTGGGCTGGAGTTTTAGAACAGGCTAAAATGGAGCTAACTCATAATATGAATTATTCGTTCGGAAACAGTATGATATGTGAAAATGGCAACTGTGCTTTGTTAAGCCAGATGTAGGATTTAGCATGTTGCAGGAATGAGTGAATTTTAGGGTTTTTGCTAATGTGCCATTTTATTTATACCCCAAATAGGATTGCACATATGGGAGTTGTAGATGCCATATGTAGCAGGTGCCAGGGGGAAGACTGGCTTACAGGATTAGCAGTGGGTCACCGGCCCAACAAATTTATGTTTTTGCAATAGTTGCTGAATCAAAAGCTACCAGAATGGGAAATGGCACACAGAGTTGGGTTTTTATTAACTCCAGTAGGCAAGGCTTGTGGATGGAATTAAGTCCTCTTAATCTTTTCTTCTCAAATTCAAACAACTGACTATTAGAAAGGAAAATATGGCACTTGAAGGTGTGAAGAAGAAATAGACTGGACAGTGTGTGTACGAGATGAGCACAAGTGTGGAATCTTCTTCCACCTGAGGGGAGGTTGGTCTCGTCACTGTTGAGCTTCCAGAGGTCCTTCAAGACTTGGTTGTGCTGGCAGGCCTGGGAACCCAGGGGACAGATGATCTAGGGAGGTGGATCCATTATTTTTGGCATCCCTTTGCCTATTATTTTCTGTTTTAGTTTGGTTTTTCATATCTTTTATACTTTTCAATGTACTTACTGAGTGTTTTTAAACCTGTTGTATGCCACTTGGAAAAGTGAGATGGGCGGCTAATAAATTGTGTAAATGAATGAATGAATAAATAAATAAATAAATAAATAAAATAAGTGTCTTGGTCTGCCAGCCAGCCAGATCCATTCTAACAGGAAGACAGACTAGCTTTTTAAAAATAATAATGTCAGAACATTGCAGGGGTGTCTGTAGGACAGTGTTTCTCAACCTTAGCAACTTTAAGATATGGGACTTCAACTCCCAGAATTCCCCAGCCAGCCATGCTGGCTGGGGAATTCTGGGAGCTGAAGTCCCATATCTTAAAGTTGCCAAGGTTGAGAAACACTGCTGTAGGGTATGGTCAAAAAATGAAGAAGGTGGCCGCAACGGTGTGATCAAAGCTATGCCTGTTTTGTATGTGCATGTAAAAAAACAGGTACACCTTCGATCATACCTTTCCAACTGCCACCTTGACTTTTTGACCATACCCTGCAGACACCCTGATGCTAAGTCCTTAGTTTTCTTTCATAGGTTCCTGAATGAATAGTTTATTCTCAAGGGACAAAACGCATGGGAGGGCAGTTTCTATCACCCACAGCTTGGATATGCTTCTCTTTCTCTTCAATAACCATCTGCCAGAAAATGTTTTCATAGGACTTTATTTGAAAGGTAGATTCCAGTAAAAATCCATGCATTTGTTTGTTGCTATTATGACAGACAGACAAGTGTTTTTGTTGTTAATGTTTCTATTGTTTTTCCCTCCAACGATGAGTTTCTCTGTGTAGCACACTCACTGGATGTTTGCCAGTGTTTTGTTCTTGTATTTTTAATACTCTTTTTTTTTTAAAATACGAAACCCACTTTATACAGAAAAACTTGCAACAGAAGATGCTTTCCCACTGAGCAGTGTCCCCTTTCTCTTTCCACATTTTAAATGTCCTTCTTTCTGAAGAGTTGAAAAAAAGATCTCATTGTCACAAAAAGAATGAAGGAAAAAATTCTCACCCTTCTCTACAGTTTCTAAGACCTGCCTCCGAAAAAAGAATACATTTTCATTAAAACATATGAGAAAAAAATACTAGTTCTTCAAAGGCTAGAGGAAACAGTAAAGAGACAATTACAGTTTCTAACTGTTTTTCAGACATGGCTTTCCCATAATATTAGCTACTGAAAGAACAAAGCATGTCTCTAACAAACATCTTGGCAAACTGTATTTCTAATACCCAAACAATACATTGTTCAAAGGTTTTAGTTACTCTTCATGACGATTGATTGATTGATTGATTGTGCCATCAAGTCGTTTTTGACTCCAAGCAACCACATAGCTAGATCTTCTCCATGACAATCTATCCCTAACCTGGTCTTCCAGGTCTTCCAATGGTGTCATGAGGAGTAGCTGAGTCAAAACACCTTCTCTTCTGGCCTGGAATTCTGCATGAGTGACCCTAGAGTGACAGTCTTAAACTTGCTTATTAGGGAATAAGCCCTATTAGATGTAGGACTAATATAGTAAAGACAAATAGGACTTTTGTGTTCATTCTGTAACCAGTGAATTCCAGAGCAAAACTCTGTGGCCAGAATGATGCCAGTTCATTGAACGACCAGACAGTAAACATGCTTAGTCAGAATTCTACAGCTTCTATTTATACTTCCTAATTAAGCAAGATTGCAACAGCCTATGTGGGCTGGCTATTTAGTTTCAGTTGATTTGAACATTTGTTTAATGTATTGTAGAAGGTGAATCATTTGGTCTATAGTTCTTCTCATTCATGGAAGGAGAAATAGGGCCCTGGTGGTCCATCTCCTAATTTTTATATTTAATTTTGGAACATTACCAGCTTTTCTTCCACCCCACTTCCTTATGTATTAATTATGAATTCTCCATTTTATTAATATCTATTTACTGAAACCCTCCCTGAGTCCATGTTTTAGGGTCACTATTAAAAAATAAAAATAAGACAGTACCAATCTGGCACCAAATTGCCAGACAACCCGCATAGACCTTAATAATCTTGGTACAAACCAGCTCCTTTCTCTCTTGCTTTGTGGTCAGGATGTGGCCAAAATAAACTCTGGGCAAGAATGTCACTAGCGGGAGACGGGGTGGTAGTGTGTATAAATTATGCACTAGACCAGTGCTTTTCAACCTTGGCAACCTTAAGATGTATGGACTTCAGCTCCCAGCATGCTGGCTGGGGAATTCTGGGTGTTGAAGTCCACACTTCTTAAAGTTGTCCAGGTTGAAAAACACTGCACTAGACCATATGGGCGCTGCAATGGTACAGTAGAGGAGACGCATATGGGTTGGCAGTGAGGATTTGCAGATTCAGGCCTGCCTTTGCAGAATAAGAAAAGCATCCACTGGGGAAGGAAATATGAAGGTAAGGAAGATCCTGTGTTTCGCTACTGACCAAAAGTTTAATTAACCAAGTCCTATGAAACATCACAATAATTTCAATAGTCTCTTCATAAATATCTCTATGTGTATATTTGTGTCTGTGCATTTATAAATTTATCATATATGTAAAAAGTCTTCCTAGGAAGCTGATTCTGGGGTAGGTAGGGCTAAGCAGAGATATAAACCATCTCTCTTTCTGTTTTAAAGTTCTTCCAGATATAGAAAAGAAGATAACATTGGGAAAAATCTGTCAGTTGTTCTGTCTGCTGCAGCCTTCTCCAACCTGCTCTCTTCCAGATGTGATGAATCAGAACTCCCATTATGTTGTTTGACAGTTAGGGGAATTATGGTTGAACGTGTCTGGAGGATAATGTGTTGGGCAAGGCTGCTCTGTTGGGTGGACAAGACAAACCACAGGACTAATAATTGGCATAATGTCACTTCAATATGGACAAGGGACAATTTTATAATACAGCAAGGATTCCCTCTTCTCCAGAGGCAGCTTCATCTCAGGAAAAGCTATGGCTCAGTCTTAAGAGTTGGGCCAAAGTCAAGGATAAAAAGGAAGGAAATATGGCAAAACCTAGTGGATTAGAAATACCTCTGACAACCACTAGGGGGCAGTAGGTCCATTTAGATTTTCAAACCCACCCTTTATTTATATATATATATATATATATATATATATATATATATATATATATATATATATAATTTTTTTTCCCCCTCCGGCACTGTTTTGGCACAAACTTTTGTCAGCCCTTAATTAAGCTGCAGTGGAAGAGAGGGTTCCCTTATACCTCTGGAGGAAACAAATAACCTCTTGATCTACACTGCAGCCCCAAATTTGGCACAGTAATGCTATGGAAGCCATTTGTAGGAGACTTAGGAGTGGGGCCTGGACATTCATCCACATGTGTTCCTTGGCAGGCTGTATTAGAGGTCTCAATCTAGTATGTAAGAAGAACTACCCTTCTTCCCCACGATTACGGAGTAAATAATCACAGGATTGCGTTTGTGTAGTCCAGTGTGGAAAGTATCCATCCTGGTTCTCCTCAAGGTGCCTGCTTGAAAGGACCGTGAAGTTTGATTGGTTTCTTTTAAACTGGGGAATAGGAATGGGTGATCCCTGCACCCCTTTCATGAAAGCCCCTTGGTGAGCATGGCATGACTCCTCCACCTCTGTCCCACTGAAGATGGGAACTTGGATCCTGTGGCTGGGTAAAACAGGGGAAGTGAATTCCTGGTTAGGTGGCTGGTTGAATGGATCAAGAGATGGAGGAAGGGAGAGAGGGAGGAAGGGAAGGGAAGGGAAGGGGAGAGGATGAAGGAGCAAAGCAAAGCAAGCAAAAAAAAAAGATGCTTGTTGGATGGAATGTTTTCTCGCTTCTCAACACTCTGACTCTCCCGATGTCCTTTGAACAGTATCTTTTCTTCCCCTTTTTTCCTTCCCATGACCTCTCCTCTCTTAAGTCCATCCCTACACTGGCGTGGTCTTCCTGTTGAGTGTGTTGGTGTTGGAGGAGGCATCTTTACCCAGGGTACCCGTGGCTCCAGCTACGCCGGGCCCAGTCACTGTGACTGTCACCCCAGGATCTTTGGGGAAGGTGTTGTGCAACTGTAAGAATCCACCACCAGTCCCGGTCGCCCCAGAGGTCGTTGCCCCCGTGGAGGCTGTCTCACTGGCACCGCCGTAGAGGGAACTGACGTTGGCCTTCGACGGGTCCCTAGACAGTGTGTACATAGAGATGTCGGTGGAAGGGAAGCCCTTCAGGCCAACGGGAGAGGTTTCTCGAGACTGTGAGGGCTCGGTGGAGCGGGAACTGGAACGTGACCGGCGGCGGTACCGAAAACGGTAACTGGGCAGGCGCAGGATGGCTGAGGAGGAGGAAGAAGGGTTCTTCAAGAGTTCTGTGCGGCTTTTGCAATGGGCCTCGCGATTCTTCTCGATGTATATATTCACTGCCAGCACGCCAATCATCTCAGCCAGGATGAAGGAAAGGCCACCAAAATAAAAGGACCAGCCATAAGAATAGTGGCTCTTCTTCTCGTCATCGCGTTTTGTGCCGGGATCACCAGCATTGGCCGAGATGTAGACGATGACGCCAATGATGTTACTGAGCCCTGTGGCACAGAAGGAAAATGAGAGAGGTTGACAATGGACTGATAAAAAAAAGAGAAAAAAGAAGAGTCCTATATGAAGATTCAGTAGCAGGACTAGACCTGCGTAGCCACAGATTAAAGCAGATCATAATGGGCTTTTTCTTTCTTTTTTCTTTTGGCAGCCAGGAGCCATAAATTGATTTTATTTTAATTTCTATTGGTAGCTGAGAACTATCCCTTTAGGAGATGGGACAAGAACTTCTGAACTCTTTCCTCTCCCTCTTTTGGGGGGGGTTGGATTTTTTAAAACATAAAAATAGGCTTGCTAAGCCTATTGGAGAATAATACACCAATTTTACTTCTGTTTTTTAAAAGCTGAAAAGCACACTGCTATAATTTGGTAGCTTCCTATTAAATTTGGGTAGTGCAATCTGAGGAACTTTGAGGGCTTAAAAAAATATGATCCATGGGATGGCAAAGAACTTTCCATGTCCACCCCCCCCCCCTCCCCACTGCACACACAGTGAGACTGGCTTCTAGATCTCCTATACAGAAAGAATTGCAAAAATGACACTTTTCTGCATGGGCTAGGATTCTGACTGATCAGTGGTTTCTATTGATACTTGATAGTCCTTGACTTTAGTCCCTGGCTTCTCCTGGGCCTACTTGATAGCTGCCAGGATGCAAATTCTGATTGTATGGCTGGTTGAACGGAAGGACAGAGGATTCATTACTGTTTGGATGAGTGGGAAAATGAGAGGGACTGGGAGTCATTCAAAGACCTTACCTTCTTTACAGGACTGGAAAGGGAAGAGGTAGATAAATAGATGGGTAGAAAGAAGGATGAATGATGAACAAATGAAGAGCAGAAGATGGTGAAGGCATGGCATGTCTATGAGTATGAAACAATGCAGCATACCCCTTTCATATGGCGAAGCCACTGGTCTGTATAGTGCACTCATATTGGTGGCACCTCACCTGGACCTCTAGCTAAAGTTAGGCCTGCTAATAAGATCCTGGAGATGTTGTAAACCAGGCCTTTCCGTATGCTAAGCATACAACTCCAAACTCTTCCATACTGAGGAGGAAAGGAATCTATGACAAATAGCAATGCACGTGAAATCAGGACAGCTTTTCCCCAGTCTAGACCCTCTCAAATAAATCATGCCCGCAAGTCCCAGAATTGCCAATTACATTTCTGGTTCCTGTTGTCACAACACAACTGGAAGGGGAAAGCGGAAATGGATGTGAAGCTGAAGATGGATGCATGAAGTGGTACAAAGCGAGTAATGGATCCGGAGAGATGGATTGGAAGATAAAGGGTTTGGCTGAGAGCCAGAGTTCTGATGAACAAACCAGCTACGGCGTAAAGCTAATCTCACTAGAGATCTAGAGAGGGGTAGTTTGCCTCTACTTACTGTACTACGCTCACCATACCACTTACCTGCAGCAACAAATAGGATGCCAGCACCTAAAATAATGTTGCGCTTCGACTTGTAGACACGGCTAGCAGCTACACAGAAGCCTCCCAGCAGCAGCAAAATAGCACTTAGGATAGGAAAGATGCTCGAGGCTCGTACCACACCTGTGGGGAGGGAAGGAAGGAAGGAAGGAAGGAAGGAAGGAAGGAAGGAAGGAAGGAAGGAAGGAAGGAAGGAAGGAAGGAAGGAAGGAAGGAAGGAAGGAAGGAAAGATTATGAAATAGGGCACGAAGCAGGTCTCTGAGCAGAACTCTTAATGCATAGGAAATTGGCCAACTGGAGATGATTCTGAGCTAGCCTTATTCATGACATGGTGATGTTCTGTGCATTCTCTCTAAGCTTTAATTTGGTCCGTCTGTCAACGTCTAGAAATGCTAAGGCTGGAGTCTGCACAAACTTTTTGGAGCAGTCCATCAAGAGCTACAATATAAAATTCTTCTTATGGGGTATGTTATACCAAATACGCCTGAACTAACTATGACCTCCATAAAGCTTGTTTCATTTACATGGCAGGTCCTAAGAGTCAGAACATGGCAAAGGTACAGAGAGTCTCTGTGAAAAGATGTAAAAGTTCCAGGGACATCCAGTTTTATATTCTAAATCCAGTCCACTACTACCCAAATCATCCCCAAATGCTTTTTTAAAAGATGGGATGTACATAATTGGATGTTGGAAAACAATGTTTATTCTTTGGCTATGCCAGAGAAACAGATGGGAATGATTAGTAAAGAGCTTGCTACTGAATGTTGGTAAGAATACAAGTCTTCAAAGTTCATTTTGTATAACATAAATCTTATTCTTGCATCCATAGATAGGCAAACTCCCTTTGCTGAACTTCACTGGTTGCTAAAGGTATTCCAGTAGTCAGATGATTAGGTGGAAGATGATTGCTCAATTGTTTTTGATGTAGAAAATGATATTTCAACAAGCAGTGGTGGCTCCTGTGTTATGACTACTCTAAATTTGGATGGGAAATGTAGGGTTGGAATGCAGTTTTGAGTTTTATCACTGGGCAAAAAGGTCTCCATCCAGGTTAATGCAGTTTGTATTGGATAGAACTAACATAGTTTTATAGAATTACAATACCTAATGAAATGTCCATTTTTTAAAGCAGTTAACATGCAAGAAGCAAGCAAGCTTGCTATTCATGGAATTTCCAATAATTCAGACCAACCCAACCATACAGGGACCCTTCCCCAACCTGGTTTTCTCCGGATATGCTAAATTACAATCTACTATCCATGGTAGCTGGAGATGATAAGAATTTTAGTCTAAGACATCTGGGGAGGGGGCCAACCTGTTAAAAGAAGGCTGATACTGGGAGACCTAGTAAGTTACTGATAAACCAAAATATGATGCACATTCAGTTTGTACAGCAGACAGCACTATAACTGGGAAATCTACTAGCCCACTGAGATATCTATGACTATATTTCAGAAGGTTGGCTTTGAAAGGATGTTTTGAGGAATCCTCAATAAAAATAAAAGTAACAGTAATTTGCTTTGCCTGACCACTGTTTATCCAGCTACTGTTGGACAAAGGAAGCCTCTGAGGTCTTGACAGTGTTCTCTATGAACACATGGTAGGGTGATCAAAATCCAAACTCATGATGGCCTCTTGTACATCCTTTCAACATGTGAGTGTGGACATGCATATACATGCACATACAAATGTGTGAGAAAGAAAGAAACCTGGGAGAAGGAGAGGGAATTGAATTCTCTCTTTCCTTCTCACTTAGCTATGACTCCTCCCCATCCAGTAATGCAGATGGAACATACTATAACGTACACACACACTCAAGTGTGGAAAATCAACCCATTTACATGAGAGAAGCATAGTGATAGTTTGCCATATAGAAATATCCTTGGTTCATGCCCTGTTTGCATTCTCAGGTTCAAATATACCCTTTTAAAAAAGAAAATTAATATTAAGCTAATAGTGACTTTCATCAATACTGTGGCACGTAGGGGAGAAGGTCAGAAATGACCATATGAAAAGGTGTTGCAACTAGAGAGAGAGCCAATTGTGACTTTAAAATGCCCATTGCCCCAGCCCAATCTCATGCAGGGTTGGTGGAGGAGTTTGTACAGTAGCTGTACCAGAGTGATCTGGAAATACACCCCTCCATGTCCCCAGCATCTGCCCCCAACCTTCTTTGCCCTACCATTGAAGATCACCAGCCATTGGAATGGGATGGAACTGGGGAAGAGGTGAGTCTCGACAGATGGCTAGATTACTGGGCTGAATCATCTATCAAAATTGCTCTGGCTTTGTGCAAGGATTTTGCATAGGTCCTTCACTGCTATCAACTGATAGGCTCCTTTTGGGGCTCTGCTACTTCAGGTGGCAACTGCTGCCTCCCTGAGCTTGACAGCTGCCTTACTGGAGAGCCTCAACTAATCTGTGGGTTGTGATAAAGTGGCTTAGTGCTTCTAAACAGCTTAATCTGTGGGGTATGTTGGGTCTGCCTGGTAAACCTGCTTTGCTGGGCAGTCCCAACCCATATCATGGATGATCCAACACGCCCTGCAGGTCAGAGCTGCAGCTGATCCATGGATGGGGTATTTTATTGGGAACCCCGCTCTACCCCAAGGATCAGATACAATGCCTGATCTCTGGGGTGTTAAAGCTGGTGGTCCCCACCCATCCCTTATGCCTGTCAGCCATCCTGAGAAGCAGCTGACAAGTACTGTTGGGGTTGGGTGGTAAAGTTCTCTCACTACACCTTGCAACAGCCCCTCTTCTTGCTCTCATCTGTTTTTACAACTATTAAAACACATGCTTACCCCTCTTTTAAAAGCGTGCTAAACCCATGTGCATAAGGAGCCTGAAAAACACCTGAAGTGGCACTGTGAGAGCTTTTTGGTGAAGAAGGATTCCTCCACCCCACTGTACCGTATCAGTAATGCCTACCAGTTGCTTCTTGGGCACAAGGGTGCCAGGAGCCATCTCTTTCCCACCACGTCTCTGTGATAGCAAAAGACCTGGGTTGCCCTTGCCCCCCAACTTCTCTTGCTACACCTCTCAGTGCCAGCAGCTTCAGGATATCAGAGGCCATGAGGCCTGCAATGGAGCAGCTCCTTGGGATAGGATACCTAGCAGAGAAAAACTCAGCTCTCTGCCTCTTCTCTCGCCACCCCTCCAAATTCTTGCAGTCTGCTGCCAGGTGGCTGTGGCTAGAAACATTGTCAAAACTCATGTCTAAACTCATAAACTTAAAAATAACAGTGGCTTTCCCCAAGGGCCAGTGATGCATAGAGGGAGAGGAATGCACCAGTACTTTTCTCTGTGTGTGTGTGTGTCTGTGCGCCCGTGCATGCGTCTTTGAGTCAGTGTTGACTCCTGGCAACTGCCTGAACAAGTCCCTGCAATTTTCTTGGCAAGGTTTTTCTGAAGTGGTTTGCCCTTGCCTCCTTCCTAGGGCTGAGAGGGGGTGACTGGCCCAAGGTCACCCAGCTGGCTTTATGCTTCAGGTGGGACTAGAACTCCCGATCTTCCAGTCTCCAACCTGGTGCCTTTAACCACTACACCAAACTGGCTCTCTTTCCTTAATTTGGCCCAAAATAAATAAGCAAAAACAGCTCCATTTGCTAGTATTAATTACTGGAAGGATAGGAGCGGGCAATAGGGGCAGTCCAACTTCCCTGCCAGCTCCAGGAGTGGTGGAGACCACTTTAACTTGGCCAAAAGACAGAGCCCTTAGGGTTACATTCCTAACCTTTTACATCCCAAAGAATCCTGGGAACTGTTGATAATGTTATCAATGAAATTCTCAAAATGTGATGGAACTAAAGTTAAACCAATAGACAGTCTTTTATGGAATAGAAGATCCTAATTCCTTGGGATCAGGAAAACTGAGGCAAATCCATAAGTGACTCTTACCCCACCATCTGCATTTTAGAACTAATAACACCAACCTGTTTTAGGGGATTTTTAAAAGGATCCTAGGATTATAATAATGACCCACATAATAGATTTTGAACACTTTAGAATAATAGGGAAAAAAGCACGCACAGTATTAAGCGAATCAATGAAATCGACACATTCTACTGTAGGAAGTCAAATTGGTTTGGCAATTAAGGTAGTTGAAGCCCAACACATTTGAAAGACACAAGATGGAAGAGGTTGTTCTCTACAGTTGTAGAGGGGTATGGAGATGGCCTTGAATAAAATATGCAGCAACCATTAGGAAAACATGAACTTCACCAAGGAAAAGAGGAAGCATGAGGAAGAAACTCAAGACTGTCCCACCTTGACTTTCTTTAGCAGTGTTTCTCAACCTTGGCAGCTTGAAGACGTGTGGACTTCAACTCCCAGAATTCCTCAGCCAGCAAGGATATTGCATCTCCAAATTATGCTTAAATTCACAGTCGGAGGCAAGACTTTTGGCTTGCCTTGTGATTTGCTCATGGCCTAAGGCAGTGGCTGGGAGATTCTGGGAGTTCAAGTCCACACATCTTCAAGTTGCCAAGGTTGAGAAACACTGGCCTAAGGTGTTAAGTGGATTAGGGGCGGGGGATGCCTTCAAGTTAGTGTTGATTCCTGGTGACTGCCTATTACTGCACCAAACTGGCTCTGCCATTCACTTCAACCGCTGCCTGACCCACCAACAGAGGATAGAGATCACTCACACCCTGTGTTTGACCGAGAGGCAGATTAAAATCTTTCAGAACCAGCGCATGAAATGGAAGAAGGAGCGTAAAGAAGGCACCATTGAAGACACTGCAGCAGCCAACAAGAGGACACTGGCCACTTTTATTTCAATTTTATGTCAATTTTGTGCATTCATTTCTAAGTCTAGAGAGTCTCGTTTCCTGATGAATCTTCAAAAAATAATAGGAAAATTCACATCAATTGTATGTGCATTTTTGTATTGCAAAAGCTGAAAGATGGCTGTGCTTTGATTGATGTATTAATGCCTGGAAAGGAGGAGTTATGTTGGCTCACTTGAGAATGGACTGAATATTTCTAGTGGACATGCAGGAGTTTTGTAAATAACATCTTCTCTGTGTATTGTGTTAAAAAGCCAAGCATTAATAGCAATTAATAATTCATCCCCAATCTTGAGTTCAGGGTTCTGTCTCCCACAGTGACTAAAGAAGTGCCTCTGGAAAGCAATATGTGGGTGGATATATTCAGCTGTATTGGATTCATTCATTCATTCATTCATTCGATGCAATCAATCAATTTAGAAACTACCCAACTCCAGAAGTCTCCAGGCAGCTTAAAGTGTTAAAAGCAGGAACCATCAAATAATAAGAGCAAAGATCATGCAGATCCAGAAGACAAAAATGCAATTGGATATAATTTTACAGGGGCTCAGCACTCACCCTACAAGTCCTGGGGAAGCAGCCAGGTTTTCAACATTTTGAACATCTTTGGGGTGGGAGCCATATGAATCTCTTGGGGGATATGATTTTAGAGGGTAATACCGCAACAGAGAAGGCAACTGATTGGATGGGGTTATGTTCCCTTTGGGTTTCAGTGTTTTTTACCGTCTTAAGCAGGCTTGCCAGCTGTGCCCTTATTAAGAGAAGGTGGTCTCCCATCCACTAGTTACATGAAAACTTGACTACTGTCATATTCTTTACAAAGGACTATAAACTGCATTTTAAATGCACTTCATAACTACAATGCGTATAAACCCAGTTCACTAGCACAGGGTTTCTCAACCTTGGCAACTTTAAGACATGTGGACATGCTAGCTGGGGAATTCTGGGAGTTGAAGTCCACATGTCTTAAAGTTGCCAAGGTTGAGAAACCCTGCGCTAGCAAATAGGATACATGGATTATATTACATGAATAGTGTACTCGCAACCCTGCATAAATAGTGAATAAAAGTGAAGTCTCTGCTGAAACAAGGTCAACTCCTGGTGATTTGTTGGATACAACTACACCGTTTTCTTGGCAGCATTTCAGAAGGGACGTGATGCAGGCACCTTCTGGAAAGGTTTTCAACTTCCCTGTCTAGCCTGTAGTTCTACAATTCCCTAATGATCACCCACTGAAGTATTAACTAAGTTTGATCTTGCTTAGCTTCTGAGCCAAAGTCAAGTCAGCCAAATACTGATTACTGATTTGTTTAAGAGTAAATGTATGGACTACATTTACTCACCCAAACCTACCTAGACATTAAAATTAGAATCAGAAGTTCTGCCCTAAGATCCATCATTAGTAAAGTTCTGATGAGCAAATAATATTTTTTCAGTAGAGGCTTAACAGTTGTTGAATTCTGTCCTGATGAGGACCTAACATGCTCCTTTCCTGAGAGTACTTGGAAGGTCTGAAAAAGCCACATCCACAGTGCTGTTGTTTCCTTATCCTTTGCCAAGCATTCCTAGTCTCAAATGAGAAGCCCTCTCTGCAATATGACAGCCTCCGAAGAAATCTCCACCCTATCACCACTGAAAATAATTTTTAAAAAATCACATCCCTTTTACAGCTTAATAGCTAAGCTCCTGGAAAGAAAACCACTACGTCTGTAACAATGTATGCCATGCCATGGAAAACCTGGGGGCTCAGTAGCCTTGTGGTGGGACTCCAACCCTGCTCCCCCAGTTGCAGAGAACAGCAGCAACCTGGCATTGCCGAGGCCAAGGAACAAGAATGAATAAGCCGCCTATTTATACATACGTAGGAGGTATTCCGCACTGTCGTGATCATAGTCTGTGTCCTCTGGAAAATGGTTGATTTTCACACACACCCCTCGCTTCAGCCCTGCAAACAGGAAGAGACAAATTACCAGCAGTTTGCGGGTTAGAGCAGCGTTTGTAGGCATCATGTAGTAGTTAACCCCATGGTGGATTTCCAGTCACACAACATTCCCTCTCATTCCCAAAGTCTTACAACTTTTCCAGCTTGGTAGACTTTCAGGGCACTAGGGCAACATCTCCAACATATCTGGAGGGCATTGAGTTACAGAATATTGTTTTACGCCATCTTGGGGTAGTTTGCCAAGCTGATGTTGGATCCAAATCTCAAGCCAGGCCCACTGTTAGGCTATCCCACCACGTTCTCCCTTACAACGTTTGACTGTGGCATTGGGAAGTCTCTTCAGTATTGTCCTTTTTGATGAGCTTTTCAGTCAGCTGTATCAGTGTTTCTCAACCTCAGCAACTTTAAGCTGGCTGGGGAATTCTGGGACTTGAAGCCTACCCATCTTAACACTGCTAAGGTCAAGAACCACTGAGCTATATCATCAGTGGTTACTAGTGTAAGACTTATATATAGCAAGTACACACATGCTACCAGTTTCTCATCCATGACCTTTAAGTGTTGCTAAGCCCACTTACAAAGAAGACTTAAAGGTTCTAGATGATTAACTCTGAGGGCTTTAAGGTGGGGTTAGGAAAATGCCTGGAGGACTGGAGCTATTAACAGACGCTTAGTTGAAAGGAATTTCATGTGCCGTGTAGAGGCCATGAGGGAAGTCCACTTGAGCCTTCATGCTCTATTTGTAGAGTTTCTATAGGTTAGATGGCTATGACAGCAGTGTCATTGACCTTCTATGTCCAAGATGCCTTCCTGGTGTTTTCATAAGAAAGGCTGGAGCTGCAGTTCCATTTAGTGTTTTGAAAAAAAAAGAAGAAATCACCATAACCCCATACTTGAGACTTTTATCAAATCAATCTCTGGAACTGTATCAATCAATCTCTGTCCACTGTATCCCTCCTCAACTGAAACCCAACTAGCATGTTAAATTCAAAGCTGCAACTAGCATACATATCTAATTTGGTTGTTTTAAAGGACTTGCTTGTTAATTGCTTATATATCCTTTTTTAGCTAAAAGCCAACAAGATTACTTTTACAACAAATGTAAAACCAAAGCCGTAAAACCATAATTAAAACATATATCAGTAAATGAACTGTAGAATACTGAAAATAATTTAACAAGCCAGATTAAATAAATGCTTCTTAATGTAATTGGGGAAATGTTGAAATGCAATCTTTGGCGATTACATCATCTGAAGGAGGAGGAGGAGGAGGAGAAAAAAGCTACCTTATGTCTGTCAGATGTTTAGAATTTCACTGCCCATTAGCCCCATCTAGAGTGACTAGGGGCAAAGGAGTATGGACATGGAAGCCCAAAACATCTGGATAACAAGAATTACATCCCTTTGTAATCTGGACAACATTTTCTCCTACTTGGGAACCTCCAAATGTGTTGGCCTTCAACTCCTATAATTCTGTTGTCATTAGCCATGTTAACTAGAAGATTATGGGAGTGAAAACCAACACTTGGAGAGTACCAGATAAGGGAAAATTGACTTGAACACCTTAATCAGAGAATTATGTCCATTCTGGAGAAAATGATTTGCCTCACAGCAGAGGGATGGCTAAAAGGAAGATGGAAAATCCAGTGGGTCTACCCTCATGAAGGCTCAGAGCATTTAAAGGTAAAGCCATTTATTGGGGTGAAAACTCAGGATCTCTCTAAGTGAATTTGTGTGGGCAATGTGGCAGTCTGTTTACTGTTATGTAGGTGAGGTGAGGAATTCAGGAGAAAGACACTGCTTTATATGAATAGCATATACAGATTTGGCTTGTAGATTTGAAGGTATCTGCAAGAATTCCCTGTCAGGAAGGCTCAGATCACTTTTGTAATGTCACCGCAACAGTATGCATTCTTCCATATGAATAAATAGCTACATAAGGGCATGAGGAACTAACCCTATGTGATGATCTCAACAATCTAGTTCAGTGTTAGCAACTTTAAGATGTGTGGACTTCAACTCCCAGAATTCTGGGAGTTGAAGTCCACACATCTGAAAGTTCCCAAGGTTGAGAAACACTGACCTAGTTGAATCTCCACATTTCATCTTGGCTTTTGGGGGGGGTGTTTTTGTTTTGCTTGACTATATTAAATTGTGTCAAAATGTTGGCACATTGGCGCAGAATGTTGGTAACTGGCTTTTCAGATCAAGAGACAAATACTTGAACTATCATCCTTTTAAGCCACCTCACCCAAAGCTTCTCTTCATCAGTTGTAATTAGGCCACATTCTATGTTAGAATCTTGAATTTGTTCAGTTGCATTTTACAAGAATCCAGATGGTAATTGACAACCTGTTGTTATCAGATGTTTTCTATGTTAATTTACCCATCTTTATTCAGAGCTTCCATCTTTTCTCAGGAATCAAATACAATTTTAGGCAGGTTCCCTGATGTGGATTAGAAGAAACATTATTGATGCTTTTCAAAACTATTGTGCCTTTAATTATAAACTTCCTCTTTGTGGCTTCTGCCTCTGATTGCTTCCTGTTCAGTATGGAATTGCAATTTAAATGTCTGCTAATCAGTCTCTCTTTCCCCTGAACTCTAGGAGTTTTGATTACTGATTTCCTCTTTTTGTTTATTTTCTTATCGTAAAAAAAGTGTTACAATAGAAAAGGAAAAAAAAGAGAGAAGTAATTATTTAAATTCTCTTATCCCACGAGGAACAAGACCCAATTTATTTATGAGGATTCATCCATTATGCTGATGTTGTACAGTATAGAATGCAATTAAAAGCAGGAGCTGTGAGGAGGGAGCTTCTAATTAAAGGTATGCTGGAGACCTTTGCTGACTCAAACTTACTTAATATTATAGAAAGTCGTGAACACAAGCACTGCTGCATAATATGACACTAGGGTAAATGTAAAGTGGAGCCACTGTTTTAATTCTGCTTTCAGTTAATTTAGGGGAAAACAATGCCTCCCAGTGTGGAAGCAATATTGGTTTTTACACCAGCTAATCAGTGCATAATTGCAGTGTTTAAAGCTTTTTTAGTTTCTTGTCTTCTGCCTCTAGTTCTTCTCCTTATTGGATAAATTCTCTAGTAAGAAATTGTCTCCGTAGAGAACTTGGTCATTAACTGCTCCAAGCTGATGCACTGTGATATCTTGTGGCATACCTGTTGTCTACCTCAGCTGGCCTTTCCACAATTCTAGAACTTTGTCTTTCTTGAACCTGTTTCAACGGGTGAGTTACTCACCTTCTAAGCAGCATATCCTCCAGAGACCTGAATGGGTGAGTCCTCCAGGATCTTTCTTGTCTTTCTGGGGAGTTTCCTCGGTAGAGATGTTAGTGGTATTGCAAATGAAGGCACGAGCATACAGCCAGTAATCTGTGCCAATGGCGATGATCATGAGGCCAAAGGCAGCAAAGGCCCCCACAGTCGTGAGCAGAATCTGGACACCTTTCTCACACCAGACCATCCTCTCCTCATTCCAGCGCTTAAGTGACTCCAGCTTGGCGGTAAGAAATAAGACCAGCAGTTGTGAATGCAAGCAGTAGTGGCAGTGATAATTATGGCTGCCTTTGCCTACTATATCAAGTTTCCTCTTCCAGTAGGCAGAATCTGGAACACAGGTTCTTTTGAGAAATGAGAGCAAGAGAGTATTTTCTTTTGCCTGGATAAATGTGATGAAGGAGCCTGGATACCGAGTAGAGTGGGAAGATTGTCTTAGCGATGTTTGCAGAGCTCTTGGGAATCCTTTGAATAAAGTTGGTCCAGGTTCCTTTGGATTACTTCCGAAATATTGCTTCTTGGATGGCCCCTCTTCAGAAATTCAAAAGGAGAACAGATGGACTTCAAGAGAGGTTTCAAAGAAGAAACAGGAACATCTGAGGCAATTTCTGAACAACTTCCAGGAATTTTAAGAAAGCATATGGAATAATTTATGAAGAAATTTTCAAGAGCTATCCCGATGAGATTCGTGGAGGACGCAACTGGAAGATGAAGATTGGATATTCAGCAGATTATGATATGTTGGGAATACTTAGCAGAGATGGAGCTTCTAGATCACGGCTGTCAAATCCTGAAGAGCTAGTGGTAAAACAGCTGGAAAGTAACCACAGGACATCTACTATTGGAATACCAGATGGTTATCATGAAATATCTAGATATTAACTACAGCTTTTTGGAAGCCTGCTTTCTTGGAAAGCTAATGAATCATCTAGTCTGCTACTAAGGTTTGGCAGGGGGAAGAGGGAAAAGATAACACTTGGATTTCGTTTTATGTCTATTGAAGAACCTTGACAAGCCCTATGGAAAAAAATAAAGTATTCAAAAATACTTCTTGGTGTCTCCTAGAATTTTTCATTCATCCTTAATCTACAGCTTCAGGAAGTTTTCAGAATGCCTGAGAATATACTCAGTTCCCTTATGTCAAATCAGTTTACTGTAGTTTATTTCCTTTGTTCTGTTTGCCTGTTCACTGTTTCCTTCCTTGGTTTTCTGAGGATGACACACCTTAAAGTCCAGATGTTGCTCTTCAGCTTGAGGCACACCTTGATTTATAGGGGTTGCTTAATCTCTTGCTATCCACTTGATAAGGAGTCAACTAACTGCGTGGCTATATTATTTCTGGGCAAATGAGGCAAAATGAAAAGACAGAATAAAGAGTTGAGTGTAAAAAAGATTTTCATACAGAAAGAGCTCTTATCCCATTCTTTGACGCAGTGTTAACCACAGGCATTCTGGTCCTTTGAAACATTTTATTATGTATTTATTTATAAATAAGATTATGACCTGAATTTATCACTAGTAGCTTCAAGCCTGATTTGTATAACAGAATTAGAACAAAAGACAGTCATAAAAGCTACAGAAGTAGACAGCAGAACCGGGCAGTAAAAATAAATAAAACACAAAAGCTGATTAAAAGCATCTCAGATTAAGAAGCATGAAAAGAATAGAAAACTCGGATGGATTTTGACGGGCATGTAAAAAGATAATAAAAATATGCCATGTACATGTACAAGGAGGGAACTGAATGGTTTGGGTGTCACTACAGAAAAGTCCCTGCATATAAACAAAGATGGGCGCGCTCAAATCAGGATTTCTTCTGACCAACGGTTTTAACCATTTGGAGTGACAGTGGAGAGGAAGTTGTGATTTCCAACTTATATTTGTTGATAGGAATTTGATTTTATATTTTCCTACTTGGAACTTTTCCCAACATTCTCCATCGTATTTATATGGCTGTAGAGGGGAAAATACAATGTGCAAATAAATGGATGAGCTGATGCTTGAAATGAATCAACAGAAGTCTCTAATCCTGTGTTTTCCTTTTCAAATACCCAACGCTCACCCAACACCAATTGCTCAGCACTAATGGACTGGTGAATTTGCGTTAGGTTTGTCTTCCCCTTTTCACATATGTCCTAAAATAAGGCTCAGGATTAAAATAGCCTTGCGATTTTCCCTATATTTAATTTAAAATCTTTTGCTAAAGGAAAACCTCACATAGTCCATATCATTCAGTCCTGTTTGGATTACAGAGGGAAATTAACTGTATTGGATTGTTTCAGCTCTGGCTGGGAGCTCATAGGATTGAAGACATTCCTGCATCAAAAAATAAAATGACTTTCATTTAAAATAAAACTCCTCCACACCAAAAAGCAGATAATAAAAAGAAGGGCTCTGTAGTAATGTTTTCTGATGTGTTTGATTTTTTATGAATAGGAACAGATTTTCATTAACATTTTCCTTTTGCAGTTTCAGGTGATTCAGTCCAGAAATGGGTTTATTATTTATTTATGTATTTATCCCATTTCTATGGCCGTCCATCTCAGTGAGTGACTCTGGGTGGCGAACGGCATTAAAATAAAATGAAAACAATAACAAACATTATAAAAGTTAAAATACAAGCAGTCAAGAAACAACCACTCAAATCACTAACATAGCCAAGAAGCGGTTCCCTGCATAAAATTATCTCCTAATTTTCTGTGTGTGGGAATAAAATCCCAGCCATACTAACATTAACTGGGTTTATGAGGGTTAGTTTGAGCAATGGCTTAGTGAGCTTTCACTACCAAGGCTTAGGGCCTTTCTCTGGTGGTTGGCTGAAGGCTTTCTATCTGTTTCTGAGTCAGCATAAGACTATACTGGTATGAAATTTGCTGTCCACATTGCCAGTCCCTATCCTGCTACTATTACCTCTCTTCCCTGGCAGTCACCTGCCTTCTCCCCAAGATAAAGGGATGACAAAGCCTAACTGATTTTACACATCTTGATGTTCCCTTCAGCAGTGTTAGAGTAAGAGTGAACTACCACTTTAACGCTGGAACAACCAAGGATGACTTAAATCTGTGTCATCGATAGGCAAGAGATGAGAGATAAAGGTCATCTCCTCACTTGGAACTTACAGCATCTTCTATACCAGTGTTTCTCAACCTTGGCAACTCTCGGATGTGTGGACTTCAACTTCAGCTCCCAGAACTCCCCACCAATTCTGGGAGTCGAAGTCCACACATCCGAAAGTTGCCAAGGTTGAGAAACACCGTTCTATACTATACAGCCATCCTACCATTACTAGCAAACTAAAACCAATTAGGATAGGATTTATATCACTTCAGTATGGCTGGATGATACTATGAAGATGCTATAGGTCACTAGTGGGGAAATGGTCAAGGGCAATGTCCTGGACTTAGGAAAAAAAATATGTTGCCAGGGCAATTCCCCACTAGTGACTTTTAGTATCTTCATATATCCCCCAGCTTATATCATTTAGGTATAAGTAGAAAGTAGCCCTTAGCTAAGAAACATAGAATAATATAGAAAGGATATGTCTCTGACTGGCATGTGCCTAATATTTTTCTTCATCACAGATTACACAGAATTACTACATAGATGTCTAGCCATCTAATAAAGATCAACCTAATGTTAGGGAGCATAATAATGTTTTCCAGTTATGATTACAGAGTGGAAATTTCCACATCAATCCATCTTTTGCCATTATGGTAAACTGAGATCACGCACGTAGAGACCTTTACTTTTCTCAAGTAGGGTGGGAGGACCCAAGAGTGCCTCCAAGGCTGTATAAAATGTTTGCTCCTAATCACTCTGTTTCTATATCAAGCTCCGATGGACCTGAAGCTACAGTGATTACATTTCTAGGGAATAAATACGTAACTTCTGCAGAAATTTAAGTTTTAATTATCTTGCTTGTTCTCATAGTAAGTTAGGTTAGGTTATAGCAGTATTTTGAAAAGCTCAGGAACTAACTAAAAAGCAGCTATGAGGAGAAATAGGTGTTTGTGTGCTTATACAGTATATTTAATGGTTAAAAATAAAAACTCTCAGTACCATTAAACTACACATTTCAGAAGCTGAGCCACTAGGAAGATCAGTTCTATGGCCTTGCAAACATGCCATGTAAGAGTTGCCTTACTTATAGTTACAATGAAGAAACTGAATATAAAATGGCCCAGAGTGAAGACACAGCATATGAGGCAACTTACTGCTTTTGTTATACCATAAAAATATCACTTAAGCTCACAACCTAAAGGGAGAAGAAATCCCAGCTGTGTAAATTTTTTATTCTGGATTCTTCCTCAGCAGAACCCCAAACCATGAGACTCTAATCATGAACCTGCAAAATATTTTGAAGACCCTAAAAACTGGGATCCTTCCTCTGGCTGTTCTTTCTGGTCAGTTTGATTTCTCTCTCTAGTATCGCCCTGATACCAGAACACATTGCAAACCTGCCAGGATGTGAATGTATGCAAACATTCAACTCCATATGGTAGTTTCTAGCTTCCGCCCCCCTCCCTAGGAATTAGAAATAGAGAGAGAAGCTTGAATTGGCATTTTGGGGGCTATCAGATGTTGGAACCTTTGAAGAGGACTTCAATTGCCCTCCTTGACATATCACGCTCCAGCTTCCTGTTTATGGCCCAGCACCCAAGCAGAATCCCACAAGGAGGAGGCAAATCTAATCTTATCCTCCTGCTTGTGTCCCCCAGGAGCTTAGTCCAAGGTGTGCTACTCTGATCCCGAATATTATTGAGCCATCATGACCAGTAGCCATTGTGGCCACTTTATGTCTAGCTTCTCTAACTGTCCCACTCTAGGTCTCCATCCATTCTTGTTGCCCTTCAGGGACACCCAGAGTCTTGGCTACTCCGTTCCTCTGAAACTAAAAATGGCAGCAAGAAGGTTGTTAAACTTTAGATGCCTAAATCACTTGTGACTATTGGCAATGAAGGTTAAAAAAGAAAGGAGGCATTTTCCAGCTGAATGCATAGTTTAACCTCTGCCATTTTTCTTTTCTATTAGGATATGCAAGATGCAACACAGCTTACAGTATAAATGCAGCCTCAGGTCAGAGCTTGGCTGGTTTTGCTTATCCAGGTGCTCTAATCTTGGCTAACTGGGAAAAACTGAATCTAAATCTTAGGGATTTAGAAATGGTTTTGAAACCTTAGTGATATGACTTTTCAGGACATCCCCCCCCCCCAACTTCCCAATCTGGGGTCTATGTTCATGCATAACTGGATCGTGTTAAATTCTAGAAGATGCATTCTCAAAACATGCTATGCTTGATTTGCATTAACCCTGATTAGGTTTTATGTGGCTAAGTGCATTATGGAACCCCAAACTGGTTAGATTATGTTTCAAAGTGTTGCATGAACCCAGGGGTTAACTGAATAATCATATGAAGCATTGTTTATAAATGTAACCTAAGACCTTAACATCATTGCTTTCCATGTTTAAATATCTAGTCCATATGACACCTGTTTATACCATCCCAAATGCTATTTTTTCAGGCATTCAGAAGACTGTAAGCTCTAAACCCCATGTAAAGGAGAGTGATAGTGATTGTGCCAAGTAATGAAGCATTTTGGCTAGGGTCTTTATGGGAAGATAACTACTGTACTGATGAAACAAAGATGGAAGAAACAGTAAACTTGACTGCATTATCCTAAATGTGTCTTCTCAGAAATAATTCCACTATATTGATTTCTGAAGTGCTCTGCATATGTACAGCAACTATTTATTCCAGATGTTTTGCATATCTAGAACACACCTCCCAGTATTCCCATCAGATGTTCCAGTGGGAGACATATCTGTAGGGCACTAGGTTGAGGAAGACTAGAACGCTATTTGAGATTCCATCTCTTTTGCCTTGTGGACTTTCCTCTTCTAAACCTTGCAAAGCTTGACCTGCATCTGAGCTCTCGTACACCAGACTCCCATAGCCTCAACCAAATCCAGGATCCAGAGGACCCTTCTTCTCTTTTATTCCACAATTTTTGCTTCCACGTTGTAACAAAGTGGTAACTCAGAGCCCCCAACCTACGGTCTCTGTTCTTTTGCTAGAGTGCCCCGGGTGGGTGGGAAGCAATCTATCCTAACAGTATCCATGGATACCATTTATAAAATGTTGGTTTCTGCTTCTAATTTTTCCCCCTCACAAGGAGCCTTGAGGCCTAAAGAATAACCGCTGATGATTAGGAAAAGGACAGAACTACAGGGAGACTCCAGTTCAATAACATCTGTGGTGACCTTGGAGCCAGATCTGTAAAATCAAGAAAGTCCTTTTCTATGGTAGAGGACTGGACCTGATAGACTTTCCCAAATGGTCTAATTATATATTCTATAACAAGGAATGATGGATCAATAAACAGATATTTCCAGTTTTTCCCTAATAGTCAATATCTGTATAATTTAATGGATTTCAGTGTATTACTAGGCCAACATTTCTGTCATCTTTTGATTCACTTCTGTGATAGCTCCTATTGCCATAAGTATCCTGACCAATGTAGTCAAGGCTAACTGGAATGTCCGTTTTGGTTGCTTTTATTCACTTCTTCCAGGTATGCCATGCAACTACCTGAGTCATTTTCTTTGCTTAATTAGAACTTTGCTTGAGAAAACTAAACAAAATAAAATGAAGAACATCTGGTTCCATGCCTTGGAAACCAGGGAAATTTGAAGGACAGATGGAGCACTTGGGGATGGATGAATGAATGAGTGTATCCCTGGCTTGTAGGGAGGTCAATGAATGATGAACTAGAAGGAAGGAAGGAAGGAAGGAAGGAAGGAAGGAAGGAAGGAAGGAAGGAAGGAAGGAAGGAAGGAAGGAAGGAAGGAAAGCTAAGTAGGGGAGGGTTATGAATGGATGGGGTGTAGGTTTTGAAATGGCTGAATACCAGATGAAAGGGGACTGTCAGGAAGAAAATACTATGAATGCTAAAACTGAGCAGGAGATTTTAATCAATAGAAAGCTGTGTGTGAAGATGACATGCCCACTTAAACAGATGGACTGACAGACTTGGGCAATAGAACTTGAGATGAGCCATGTTTGACCTTATAAACCTGTCCTTCTCTAAGGAGTGCTCAGCAAATACTGTTCAGTCTTCTATAGTCCTTTTATCGGTGAGATTTCTTTTTTATTATCAGTCCAATGACCATCATTATCACTATTATTGTGGTCATCACATTGAATTTATATTCTGCTTTATCAGAATTTATAATCGCCTTTCTTTGGAGCACTCCAAGCAATTTGTGGCTGTTTCCATATTTTTCCAGACAGCACAATCATAATAAAATAACAGTCTCAGAATAAAACTACTACTGGTATCACAGCAGAAATCAAGAAATCTAACCAGGATTAAAAGAAATAACCTTCCCAAATGCCATTCTTGGGGATTTCTGAGATGCAAATGCAGTTCTTCATTTCAGACATAACCCTCCATCTTCCTCTACCAAAATATTTTTTTTCAGTTTCCCATATACTTTCCTTTCTCTTTCTCTTCTCTCTCTCTCTCACACACACAGTCTGGCATCAACTATTATCTGCAACTTCATAATCAATTGCTAGTATTAGAATACAGAAGCTCTGAAACGCTGAGGACTGAAATCCATCTGAAGCCACTGCCTGGGAATCCAAGGCCCTCAAGACTGGACAAGCACACAAACAGAATACAGAGGCTGATCAATTGTTTCTTATTTGCCATTTCCAATAGAAGAGAATAAATATAGCTCAGGGTTGAACTGTGAAGTCCTTGGTGCTCTCTCGGCTTGGTTGTTTGCTTGCTGACGTTTCATTACCTGGCTAGGTAACATCATCAGTGCTCGTGAGTGTGGGGTTTGCTCCCTGTTTCTATACAGTAGCTTGTCCTGCCAGTGTTGGTGGGGGTGTGGTTTTCTCCTTGGTGGTTCCTTGATTGGGGTATTATTTTCTGATTGATTGTTTGCCTGGTGTTGATCCCTGGTTATCTGGGTGTTGGCTGCTGGAGAGGATGTGTTCTGGTCTTTTTGATTCCTTCTTAGCTTTTTTATTGTCTTTGAGCAGGGATTAACAATCAAGCAGAAAGCAATACCTTAATCAAGAACCACCAAGGAGAAAACCACACTGGCAGGGCAAGGTACTGTATATAAACAGGGAGCAAACCCCATTCTCCCTCGCACTGATGATGTTACCTAGTCAGATAATGAAACGTCTGCAAGCAAACAACCAAGCTCAGAGAGCACCAAGGACTCCACATATTTGCTAGTTGCAGTTCCCATTTCCAACAGCTTTGGAAATTCAGTTCTCACCTTTAACTGACACAAATCCGTGTAGAGCTTTCTGTCTTGAGAATCCAGAAATTCTTCCATACATAACTTCCTGTTGTAAGCCACCAGACTTGATTTCCTTTCTATAGAATTGAGGAGTCCTGATCTGCAGCCCAGTTGGCTCTTCCCCCGAAAAAGGATATCTAGGAATGGCTTCTCCCCTCCCTCTGCAAGTAATTTGGCACTTTGTAATTGAGGAAGGTTTTTTTCCCCCTTTTATCTGATCAGCTCTTCCAATAAAAACCTCTGGGGTAATCAAAAACAATCAGATGTCCAGAATCTTAGAAATCAAGACCAGTATTGGCAACCCTTGCAAAATACAGCTTTAACTGTGCCTGCAAAACTCTTGGAATGGAGGCCTGTGATTCCCCACCTTCTTATGAAAGCATAGTTCTTCTAGCTTCAATGTAAAATGCCAGAAAGAATGAGCAACCAACTAGCAGCATCACAAACATGGTTCAGTCTAACCCTGGGGTATTTCCTCCTTCGCCTTTCCAGCTGAATTCCCCATTCATTCAACAGCTGTTCCCAACCAGCAGCTGTTCTTGGTAAGGCCAAAACCCTAGCAGCATTGTTTAAATTTCCATCTATCTCTTGAAACCATGCTGCCGTGCCCAACATGAGAAACATTTTGCTTAAAGGGAAATTAAGGGGACCCGCGAGAGAAAAGGAAGGAAGGAAGGAAGGAAGGAAGGAAGGAAGGAAGGAAGGAAGGAAGGAAGGAAGGAAGAAAGAAAGAAAGAAAGAAAGAAAGAAAGAAAGAAAGAAAGAAAGAAAGAAAGAAAGAAAGAAAGAGAGGGTGCAACAAACAACAAAAAAGCAATGTAGAAATTTGGCTGGCATGTAGTTGACACCTTCAATGCCTGCCTTCTTTTCTCCTGTTTATATTCAAATATGGGGGCATACATTCGATACCTTTGGAAAGAAATGCATAAAGACACAAAAATGTAACAAAAATCAATAAGAAGGAACAGCAGAAGGGTGCCAGTCGGTAGAAACTGATTCCGATAGAGCTGTTGCATATATGCTTTAGCAAAAGCAGGCTGGAGGTGATTGTCACCTGAAGCAAAGAGGAAAAAACAGTGCTGCAACTACAAATTCATTCTAGAAACCGGATAGCTTTGGATTCATTCCTTGGTGCAGGAGATAAAACCCTGATACAGTTATAAAATTATTTCTTGTAAATCACAGGCAGATCCATCCCCCCCCTCACCCCAAGTGCCTTGCATCTACATCTTTTGCAGCACAGAATGAAGAATATTGAGAGAGAGACAGAGAGAGAGAGAGAGACATAGCAGGCTTACCTTGTAACCACACCACTGAAAGAGTCTGTTTTCCAAAGGTGTCACCCACTGGGGGAGGTGACAGACAGCTTCTCCCTTTGTCCCCCCACCCAGCAGTGGGTTGGTGGTGGCACCAGCCGGAGAAGATTCTGCGAAATGGCGTTTTATATCGAGGGGTATTTTGCTGTATGGGAGAGAGATGCTAGCATGCTGTTATTATGTCATAGGGAGAAACCATTGGAGGAAAAGGAGAAAAAAAAGCAGCGAACGAAAGAGGCTGGTTAAAGCAACGGAGAGGCACATTGGGCTGAGATGGGTATATGTAGAGATGGGGGTGGTCTGTGTGATGCCAGCACGTTGTGAGGCATTGTGTGTATTCTGCACTGGGTCAGCACCCTGGACTGAGCTGACATGTGCGGTAAGATGCATTTCTCCGGTGTAGTCTGAGCTGTGGAAAGTAGGTATCTGGGTGCATCTGATGAGCAAGTACGAGTTTGGGGAGCGAATATTCTGGTGTTCATATATACTGCTTGTAAATGTCTATGAATGTTTTCTTCATTTTGCTGTGCTTCTCCTTCCCACACAAACACTATAGACCTGCAATGACGATATGAGGCAGGATAATGCATGTTTACACATTGCTGTTTGTAGGCTCCCATGAGTATATGGCATTTATCCCATTGCCCTATATGTCAAGCATTATTCTTTGTGACTTAACTTTGTGACTCTTACACAAATCCATCGCCTATCATTGCACCCGCTTGCTGTCTGTTGGGTTGGGTGCAACATATCTAGAATGCCTTCATTTGTAGTTTGGTATCTGGCATGTCACTCTGACCAAATGAAAGCATGCTATGTTGGTGATGCTACGAGATGTTGCTTACTTATAGAGAAGATTGCTGGACGCACATCACGTTATCTCTAACACTTGTATGGATGTTTGTGAGGTGCTTAACTGAACCACAGCCATCTTGCCACTGAGATTGGATGACTATGCATTGTTTGCTATTGCACACTTACCTCGTGATAACTACTGTGTCACATCTGAGTCCTGCATTA
Source organism: Python bivittatus (assembly GCF_059951505.1). Classification (NCBI taxonomy): domain Eukaryota; kingdom Metazoa; phylum Chordata; class Lepidosauria; order Squamata; family Pythonidae; genus Python; species Python bivittatus. Next base: position 4,149,020 of record NW_028277063.1, read on the forward strand.
AACATTCTTGTAACTTTTGTAAGGTCATCAATGTCTTTATGAATTGCTGCACAGGAGTCCTGTGAGTGATCTCAGTCTAAGAGGGAACCACTTGACCAAACCACCCTATATTTATGTTTTGTTGAGTAAGTGAGTGAGGAACTGAGCAGGGATGTTCACTGGCATCTTTAGGGAGCTATGCTCCCCCCTTTAAATATAGAATTGATGGTCTTATACCTTCACACCAATTTAACCTTCTATCTCTCTGGTATTCCCCCTTCTCAGGGCATGAGTGCCCATGAGGGTATTTACCTAGCAGGTCTTGCTGGGATGTATGTATCTGAATTTTTCCCATTGCAAAATGTGCCCACCTTATCCCCAGATTTCTAGTCCCTCCCAAAAATGTTCCAAGAGAGTTCATAACATATTGAAGTTAAACCGTATTATTCTAATTATTATTGTAATAATGTTTCATACTGTATTATTCTTCCTTTACTTCATTAAGTCAAGCAGAGTATTGAGAAGGTGTTGCATAATGAGGGGTCGCTGTCCTGAAGGCCCCACAGTTTCTTGCAGGGTGTCCTTTAAAGATGTGGGTGGCTAGGAAGACAGATGGGGAGAGAAGGTCTCTGAATTCAACAAGACACAGATTGATCAGTGTTTTGCAGGCTAGAAAACAATAGCACTTGAATTATGTCCAGAAATGAAGATGCAAGCAGTACAGTGTGAATGGAAAGTCTATTGCCTTTCACAAGTTGCTGGACTACAATATCCAACCCAACAGGCATGGCCAATAGGTGAGAGATGCTGGAAATCTGTGAGACAGCAAATTCCCTGTCTCTGCAGTATAGTTTCAGCACCCACATGGCCCTCTCCTTCCCACATCAATTCAGTGTTTCTTCAGTAGAAGAAACTCATTTTTTGCACTTCAGCCTACACAGTCCAGATTGAACTTTTAACAAGCAAGTGAACAATAGAAGACTCTGAAATGGGATGAATATGTGCAAGAACCAAGGGCAGGTTGTACATTACATTTATCCTAGTTATGTTCTGTATTTGCATTGTTCCCCTCAATTCCTGTGTTCCATCTTGCATTCATCCATCTTGCATCCTACAGTAGAATGGATGGACCGTAGGCCTTCGTGTTGCAAGATACTTCTCAACAACCCTGGGCCAGGGGATATCTCATCCTCACATTTCAGTTGTGTGCAGAGACTGACCATTTAATGTGGCACATAGAACTACAAAGAGGCCACTGAGAACCACTGTTTAGCATGTCTCTTTACTAGCCATCAAGACATATAAGCAAAGAAACAGAAGTCAAGACCTGGGTTATCATCAGTCACCACATGATGCTCAGCAAAGTTGGTTAAGCATGTTACTTTGCAGAAAAGGATTGTGTTCAACTGTGCGGGGTGTAATGCATTTTGCAGAATTGGGCTGTTGTCACTTAAGCACTGTGAAGGTATATGGTTATACAGGTAGTCCTGTTTATGATGGCAATTGGGACCAAAATTGCCATTGCTAAGTGATGCAGTTGTAAAGTGTGACGTCACATGGCAGTTCTGGCAGTCCCGGTTGCCACTGTTAAATGAGGACCATGCAGGTCATTAAGCAAGGACCTCACGTGACCGTGACTTCTGACTTCCTGCCAGCTTCCCCAGTGATTTTGCTTGTGTGAAGCTGGCAGGGAATGTCAGAAATCATGATCCCGTGACCGCAGGGACGCTGTGATGGCTGGAACTCTGAGGACCAGTCATAACTACCACTCATTCAGCGCCATTGTAATTTTGACGGTCGCTGAACAAGTGGTTGTTAAATGAGGACCACCTGTATTGCCGTGTGAGATTTCATTGCTACATGTTACTCTATCTCACTGTCTCTCTTTTGTGGTACAGTAGGCAGTACTACACAACCCTTTATCGTTGTGTCCCAATGAGGAGAATCCTATGACTTCTTGTGCCATTTATTGGGGTAGCCCTGCAAATACAGTAACTTGGAAATGGCTAAGCACCTTTGGCTGTTTTCTTATTACTGACTGTGTGTCATTGTGCTTTAGACGGCATTGCACGGAGCTGATTTTCTCTCGCTGACTCTTCATGCCTTCAGCCCTGTATGTGATGCTATCGCAGGCCCATGGAAACTGCTCTGGGCCTATGCAAGACCGCCTGTTCGGTTGCTGTCACCGGGCCCGGAAGCGGGGCAGGAGTAGGAGCGCATTCCTTCATTGCAAGCCACGGAGGCCCTGTCCGCCCACCTAGCCGAAACCTGCCCGTTGTTGTGCGCCGTGCATCGCTAGGGACCGTGCCTTGGGCTGGCTCTTTCGGCATATGCAAATGCACGTAGGCTCGAGACAGCCAGAGAGCCAGAATAGGATCCCTGAGCCTCTGCTGCCTCCCTTCCCCCGCTGCTCCCGTTGCCATGCCAACACAGAATGCCGTATCTCTGTTCAGCAGATGTCAGTGCTGACAACTCCACCTCTCCCCACCCCGAAGTCTAGGCCGGTGGGATGGGGGTGGGCTGATTCAGAGGCTGGGATGTGAACTCCCTTTGCCGGGCTTGAGCAACGGCAGAGCCCTGCCACCTTTTCTGAATGTCAGGCCTCATCAGCCCAGGAACGGCACATTTCCCACTAGCAAAACTGCATCCGAGCAGCAATACAGTAATGACAGCCTAAATTGCAGCACACGTCAATAGGGAGCACATCAGTTTATTTGACTGGAGCCTTGAACATTGCACTTGGCATTCTCCTGAAGTTTAGCATGCTTCTGGTAGGAAAGAACTCATGCCGACTAGTGGTGGTGGTGGTGGAGGAGGAGGAGGAGGAGGAGGAGGAGGAGGAGGAGGAGAATAACCTGGACAAACCTGGTCCCTCATGAACGTGAACTTTTATTTGGGCCAGAAAAGGAAAAACATATTAAAATAACAAAGCCCATCTTTGGTATTCTGCAGTAGAAGCCTGGAGTGCTGAATTCAGAATGAAGTGAAGCTTCTGCAACAGATCCATGGATTATCCAATTAACATCATCTTCAGCCTTCTGCTTTCCATCACCCACAGGTTGAAGTCTTTGGAATGGCTTTTGACGAAGTTCAAGGTCCGGTAGGAGTATGAATCTGTAGTCCTCTGCCTAGTTTCCTGTGGCCTGGAGAGAGAGAGTAAAATAGTGACCCAGTCCGACCATCATTCAGGTCTATCTTTCCAGGTTGCCCAATTCTCTGCCTCTGTATGTGTCATCTGTGTCTCCTTGGATCTGAAAATGTATACTAATTTCTGTTCTTTTTAGTCTTATATATTTTATTTTTTTTCCTTTTTACTTGTATCTGACTGCTGGACTTATGGCTATAATAAAGGTTTGATGTGATTTGATTTGAGAGTGACCCAAAGAGAAAGGCAAAGAGAGACAGTAATGGAGAAATAACTTTACAATTCTGCCAGCGGTTGCATCCTTCGATTGACCTTCCAGTGACCCAACGTCTCTTCAGACTCCTTGTGTTTTCCACCTGCTCTGGTCTGTTTCATAAGATTGGGATCTCCATCACTGGCCGCTTTCTCATGCAGTATAAGCTTGTTTGTATAAGCCCCCACTTGCATCCTTTCTTCTGCCATGATGTTATCTGACATGGCCCTCCATCTGAACATGCCCTATATTCTGTTTTTATTTTCTTTTTCTCCTGAGCCATTACAACATCTTGTGCGTGGGGTTTAGATACTGATCCATCTCCTTCTCCTAGCTTACTTTCTTATGAAGTATTTTTTTTTTTTTTGGTCTGCGCTCAGTCATTGCTGACCCTGCAGTGACTGCTTGGACGAGTCCTTGCAGTTTTCAAGGCAACTGTTTTTCGGAAGTGGTTTGCCAGAGCCTCCTTCCTAGGGCAGAGCCCAGCTGGCGAGCGCAGGAGGCGGGGTTTCCATTGCTTCGCGCCCTTTTCGGGCACGCGCGGTTTTTCGCGCTTACCAGCAACTGCTCCCAACTCCTTTTTTGCAAGGTGCCGCCAGCATTTTTCCTCCCACCAGAGTGAGAGTACCCATTTATCTACTCACATAAGTTTTCGAACTGTTGGGTTGACAGGAACTGGGGAGGAAACAGGAGCTCACCCTGTTTAATGCGAAGGCTGGACTCGAACCGCTGAAGCGTCGACCATTTCTGGCCGGCAACTTTCAGCGTCATTAAGCCACTGCGCCACCGCGTCCCCCACTATGAAGTATTAGTTCCCCCTAATTTTTGCCATTTGCCACTAACTTGAATGATTTATAATCTTAAACACATGATGTGATGTCAACCCATTGAAAGTAAATCCCAGTGTGTTGGGGCCTCTTCCTAGATAAATATGCCCAGAATCACAGCTTTAAGCTGATTTATGATATGGCCTCTTTCCATAGGATCCATGGGCATTGTAACTCTGTGGGAAAGTATGTATCTTTACTTGATGAGAATTACCAGGGTCTGGCAGAGAATCCATGGCAGATAAAGTGGTCAAAAAAGTCTGTGAGATTACAATGAAGGTAGGAAAGTAGTTAGTACGATATAGTATTATATTCCCCTGATAGGAAGACAAGGCCTTTCTCCCTATTTATACAATTTGCTAAGAATAATAAACACCATTGAAAAGAAGTAAATAGCTAAGAGGTGCAAATGGCCGCAGACAGCATAGCTGAAATGCATGGATACTGCTGAAGATGAAGAGGCTGCTTCCTTGGTGAACTTTAACCCTTTGGGTAATGCCTAAACAAGACTTTCCTTTCCTTTCCTTTCCTTTCCTTTCCTTTCCTTTCCTTTCCTTTCCTTTCCTTTCCTTTCCTTTCCTTTCCTTTCCTTTCCTTTCCTTTCCTTTCCTTTCCTTTCCTTTCCAGCTGCCCCTTCCCCTTGCCTCATTTCCATCTAATTTGGTTTCCCTTTTTTCCTCCTCCCTTCTCAGCGCAGCTACCTCTTTCTTTCCCACCTCACCTCATTTCACCTCAGTTTTTTTCTACTGCTTTTTTGCTCCCCCACCCCCGAAGGAGAGAAAGTAAGGTTTGTTTCCCTGGGTGAGAGTGAGAATAGTAGATATGTACAAAATGTGGACTGATTTGATAAATGGGATATTTTATTTTACAAGTAACTAATTTTAATCAGAGGTATTAATGCAGTTAATATAAATGCATTCCTTGTCCTGACTTTGCCCTTGTTTGGAGAGATGCTTTGAGCAGCTATATAAACACACAAACATATATGCATACATATGTACAAGTATATTACACACACACAAACACACACCCTAAATTGGGGGAGAGAAATCTCCAGGAATGTTTAAACTAGAGTTGGTAACTATAGGTTTACAAAGTAGAGAAGTTGGACATAGCACAGGATTTTTATCTGTGGTTATACTTTTTTTCCCTATTTATTTTTCTCTGAGGAGGGCTATTTTAAATATAAAGTAAATATTTGTTTTATTCTATCTTATTCATTCATACAGACGTAATCTATGCCAACTGCCAGCGGTTTACATAAAAGAAATATATAAAAATATAATAAAACAGTAGATAAAAATAAAAAATAAGAACAAATAAGAACAATGCAATAAATGCAAATAAATGCAAATTATGATATAAAACTAAATTGCAAATAAATGCAAATTATGATATAAAACTAAATTGCAAATAAATGCAAATAAATGCAAATAGCAACCCATCTCAGTCCCTGAATACTTTCCTGAACAATTCAGTTTTCACCAGTTTCTGGGAGGTGAGGGTACTAAGCAGATCTAGAGAGGGAAGTTAGGCCAGAGCATAGAGGCTGCAGTTAGAAAACATGGTTTGTAGACCTGTGCTCCCCCTTTGACTTCATAGTTGGGGGACTACCAGAAGATTTTTGCCACAATGCTTCTCCTTAGAGAAGGCTGTCCTGCAAGTATCTAGGCACCAAGCCATGCATGCTTTATAGCCCTTTGAATTGGACCCCCCAAACCTGTGCAGTGGCCAGAGTACAGAATGCAGTGATCACAATACAGAAGTTATATGATTGTGGTAACTTTGTTTGCCAGCATTCAAGTTTACTGCATTTTGGACCAACTGTAGTTTCTGGATGCTTTTCAAAGGTAGCCCTATACAGAGTTCATTGCAGTAATCCAAGTGAGTGGTGATCTGGAAGAGCCACCATTCCCAGGATCTCTTGCTCCAGGCAGAGCTGCAACAGGCACATCAGCTGAAGCTGGGCAAGATCCTGGCCCCGGCTTCTATCTCTCTATCCAGGAGTTGGCATAAGTCCATGAGGACCCCCAAGTCAGAGACCTGCTCCTTCAGGGACTGCTACCTCATCCAGATATCACCAGAGCTTCTGAACAAACAGTAATTCGCTCTTGTTAGGATTCAGCTTCAACCTGTATCATCCCATCCTGACTTCCACCTCCAGACATGAGATCCAAATACCAGCCTCAGCCTGGGGAAGAGATGAAAAGCTGCATATTATGTACATATTAGATGATATCTTACTCCAAACTAATAAATAACCTCTTCCAGCAGCTTCCTATAGCTGTTAAAAATATAAACAGAGTATTTTTCTGCATAATATAATCCTCAAGACAATTCTGGTTCTATTTCTCTTGTTCCTCAAAACCTTCTTGCTATTGATCACACATGAAGCTTGTTCATCTTTTAATATCCCCTTTATAACAAATGTCTTTCTTTGTGACATCTTATCTTAAATTCCTCTTCTTCCTTACCAGGCGTGTCTGCCTTCCTCTTCTTTTTGGCTGGGTGATTACAGGCTCTACTTCACATTCAAAGGACTATTGGATCTGAACTACAAAATCTAGCTGGATGTTAGTTTTCTGCATCTCTTTGCTGCCCTCTACTGGCTGTCCACAGTTTTTCAACCCAAATCTGGTAGCCTTAATAAATCATTCTTGGTTGCAAGCTTTCATAGTCAAGGACAGGCTGTACTGTTAGGTAGAATGAGATGACTTTCTTAGCAGCAGGGGTGGGTGAACAGATGACCAGGAAGCGATGGAAGACAAAGCAAGCTAAAAAACCTGGCCTGTGCTGTCTAAGGGCATTTCTACATGGGATCTTTGAGCTGCTCCTGTATCAGCTTGCTCTTGTCTATTACCTGTTTAGCATCCCCACTTGTGAGTTCCCTCTTGAGATGCTAAAGCTGAGCAAACTGGGTCCCCACTGGTGGGAGCTCTCATACCATCCTGCTGCCCAGCTCCTGGGCTCAGTTCTGCCTCTGCCCACTTCCCATAGATGCCTCTTGCAGAAAACTCTTTTTTGATCCTGCTGTTTTGTAATTTTCTGGAGTAGCTTTCCAGAAGTTTTCTACATTGGCACGGGCCAGAGGAGGTATGGAATGTTTTGAAGTTCTCTGGAACATTCTGGAGACACATTTTACACTGACTCCTTCTCGAGATTAGAGAATGAATGAGTGGTTGGGAAAAAAAACCACATCCACTCAGTACATGACTTATAGGCAACGGCTTTCTTTTGTAAATATTTGCAGCCTTTGACAAGTGTGTAAGGGGTTTATGTTTGTTGCTATTTTTTGGCAACGTGTGTGGTGCCTCAGTCACCAAAGTGTCTCTAGACAGCTTACATATTGGAATTAAAAACAGCAGCAAGAAATAATAACAGCCAAACAAAAGCCAAGACTGTATGTAATACACACCTCACATCGGGGAATGATAACCAGCTCAAACACAGTGATATTGGTCAGAATAAAGTATCAGGGAATACACCCTCCCCCAGGGCTGAAAGAGCCAAGTTTTTATAGCTTTATGAAATCCCACACAGGGTCAGAGCCATACAGGCTTTGTGTGTGTGTTGTGGGGGGTGGGGGGAGCTGTGTGCGTGTGTGTCGGGGGAGATGCTGTTTCTACAGAACAGAGGAAGCTGCAGAAAAGGTACATTGCTTAAGTCCCACAGGGCAAAGCTTTATAGCTGGGACCTGGAGTGAGCCATCTCTTCCAGACCTTCCTGGCTGGGCAGAAGTGACCGGTTATTATCTGCAGTGACCTTTGACTGTGTCCCCTACACCTCTGTACATCCCACCCATCAATTCATCCCATTTCTTCCTATTTCTCCCCCTCCAGTTAGGAAATTTAATCCTTCCTTTTCTTTCCTATTTAATGTCCTCTCCCACATCCTCTCACCCTAATCTCTTGCTGGAGAGAGAGAAAAAAATATTGGGTACAGCAGGCACATCTTCTGCTACTGTTTTCAGTCTCCTTGTTTCCTATTAGAGCTTCCCCTTCTTCCCCACCCATTTTAAAACTTATCTTTCCATTTCTAATGCAGAACCATGGCTTTGGTTGTGCACCACAACTCCTTCCCCCACTTTCTAAAAATCTCCCAACCGCACTTTCCTCTCCCACAGCCCCTGCTGTTCTTCTTTCCTTCTCCTTCCTTCTTGCTTTCTCCCTGTTCTCTTTGCTCAGTGCAGCCATTATTCCACAATTTTACCTGTCCCATAGTATTTTTCTCTGGAAACCTGTCCCTTTCTTTTTCCAGCCCAGATCTCACATTTGCTTCACTCAAGAGCAGGCATCAGCTCCTGTTCTAGTCTTCCTGGCTTAGATCCCTCTGACCTCTTCCTCCATCAAAAGAAGGCTTCATTCCCGCCCTCCCCCCCTTCCCTCCTCAACGTGCCACATTAATTGCATCTTTCCTGATTCCAGTCCCTCTCCATCCCCACCCAGTTCTTCTATGCGGCACAGTTTCTGCCAGTTCCTCTGTTGCCACGTGTGCATCCAAGGTACCACATTCCCAGCTCATTGCCATGGTGACCATTAACCCCTTCTACATTTGCCAGAAGGCTAAGCTGCTCTTGATGCCTTCCTTACGTTGAATGGTAAAGTTGATTGGGTCTCTCTGGACTTCTGCTCCCCTGAGCCCTGTGAGAAAGTGGGAATCGAGCCCCACAGAACCCCTGCACAAGAGCCCAACAGTCCTTGTCCCCCAACACACACACCTGACTCTACCAGACCCCACTCTCCCCTTTCGGATAACAGTAACCCTTTCTCGCTCCACTTTTGGCAAACAATTTTCCTTCCTTTTCTTGCCTTCTGTAAATTTTCTCCTCCAGATAGCCAAGGTTCTGCCAATTCAGCCCTGAAATACATGAAGCCCTTAAAGAAGGTAACTCTGGGGACACAGAATAGGTCCCTTTGACAGATCAGGAACTATGACCCATTCTTGCAGAAATGGGATTAGGAGAAAGAAATTCCTAACCATTGGGCAAGCTCTGGGTAGCCTCATGAGCTCTGGGATTTGTAAGGATCCCACCAGCCAGGGGATTCCATAGCCATGACGATGCAAACTTGTTTTGTTTGAAATAAAGTTTATTGAAGTTGTATTTACAGTATAATACAGAGTAAATAATATTTTGTTGTCCCAATCCCTCCTCATTGCAAGGAGGGAGATGGAGTTGGGACATTGTATTAATAATAATCATAATAATTAATTAATAACAATTTTCTTGTAATTATTTAAAAAACCCAGGTTCTTTTGTTCATTAATTAAACCCCTCCCCTTAGAATCCCCTTGTCCCCTACCCCATTCACCCCAAAAATCTAGGATGCAGACTAAGAAAATAACATCAGTGCCTCTCAAAACCAGCACAATGGCTCTGCCTCATTAGTTGCAGACCCCATTTTTCTCACGGTAGCAGCTCCCTGCTTGCTTTATATTTAAAGTTTCATTCTGTTTAACTTTATTACTAATAGAGAATAAAATGCTCGGCTGGTACCAAGACACGTGTGTGTGTGTGTGCGCGCGCATGCACGCACACGCAAAGCAGTACATTTCTGCTTCCTCTCCCATAATGTGATTGAATTGCTATGAATAGCAATATTTTGCTTTGGGGAAGTATATGGGTTGGTCATATACATCTATCCCAAGCTATCCTTCTAACCTCAGTGCTGACAAAATACCCAATTCCTACTCTCTTTAATCTGTGTAAATATACAAGATGGCTTTTAGCCCTTGAAAGTCTTTTTATTATGTAAAGTATTTAGGTCCATGCATGTGGAACCCAAGTCTTGACAAATATGTTATTTCTCTCCATGCCAAAATCCACGACCCAGAGGCACCATTTTTACTCCTCTTGCAGAATTTCTGTGTCTTTTAGCAGTTCCAGAATGGATGGAAGCTGAATGGATGCAGCTTTTCCAGCCATGAGATGTAAGATTGGTGAAAGATTCAATTATTCAATTTTCATTCATCTGTAAAGGCACATGATGCTCCTTCCTGCTCTTTCCAAGCACAATAAAAATAAAAGCTTTCCTCTTACCGCTTTCAGCTATTTTCTGCAGGAAACCATGAATGCAGAGTTAGCAAATTGAGGTTCTGAAAAGACACTTGTACCTTTAAAAGTTACATCTGAGAGAAATTCTCGCCAGGTGTTTTCCCCAGACATTGCAGAGTTTTTGTACCTTTACCCCTCTTAAAGTCATAGGAAGCATCTCAGAAATCAGGCTGCCAAATTTATTTGAAGCTTTCCCTCTCCTCTGTATGTTCTATGTCCCCTTCCTCAAAAAGCTCACACAAGGAGGAACATGGACAGATGAAGTTATCCTTTCCTAGTTCATATATACTTGGACTGTGCTGCTGTGGCACACAGAAATGATCTAATTTCTGGGTTCACATGACATGCTAAAACTTAAACTAACCACACGAATGGGATCATGCAGTAATAGACTGCCTTACCTGGGTTGCAAACACCTAGATGACCTCTAGATGGCAGCAAGGAGATACAAAATACTAACTCTTTGCTGCAATCCAGTGGTCAGCCCAGGTACAGTAGCTTAACAACGCACACAGCTGAAATCTCGATGGCTAGTTTGTGGCTGTCTCCTGTAAACCCAGCCTTAAGCATCACTTGGTGGCTGCTAGGGTGCTGTGCCTGTGTGAAGCAATGATCCAAGGCCACCCATCCCTAATAGACAATGTCCCTCCACCCCACATTCAGAGGTCAATCAGCAAATTATCCAAACACAAGGGGTGCATGTATGAAGTCATGCCATCTGTATCCTGAATAATCCAAATTATTCAGTTATCCGAATTATTCCAAATTCCTGAGTCAGAGTGAACAATACAAAGGACTTGCAGACAAGACTTATATTGCACAATCACCATGCTCTATGGCACCATTTCTCCTTTGTCACCCCCCTGCCTCTGGTCCTACCATTTCTTCCGTGATTTCCCACCTCCCTCCCTCTTCCATGCCTGATAACTAGAGCTGATAAAAGCTTTCTGTTCCAAAGCATTCCTCTTTTTAGCTGTCTCAGCAATCCCTGAATTTTGTGTAGACATTGTAGGAGGAGAGCTGTGCTTCGTCTATGGTAGCAAAATGATCAGAAGCTTATAACAACTTATGCCTTTGAATACAATGCATTAATCAAAAAAGGCGGTACCAGATTGCTTCTGATTTTTTGGATGGTTTGGGGGGTGGAATGCAACAGAAGCCCGAGAAGATAAACACTGCCCAAACTGAATGGGCCTACACCCATCTCTTGAAGAGATTCATGACAGCCAAGATTGCACTGCTGATATTTGGTTTTTGTTGCTGCATCTCTGAGCCAGGAATAAGCTGGGATCTTGCCTCTTGTGCAGCAGCCATAGGATGCAAAAGGGTCACCTTCCCCCAAGCCAGCAGTTAGAGAAATGTGGGAAGAAAAGGGTGGGCACTCGTTTATTTTTCTCACCATCTTTGCACTTTTGCTGGTGTGACTTCTCATTCACAGCTTGTATACCTTAATCTTCGATGAGCTCAGCAAGTGTATACAAAGCTGCAAGATTTTACACGCCTGATTGCTACACAGCTACCCAGTTTAGTGGGATTTACTTCTGTGTAAACAATCAGAATATGGCACATTTTTTTCCTAATGAGAACATAATCCTGCATTCAAAGCTCACGCCTGTCATTCAATGATTTTATGGCTGTTTTATACCCTTTGGAATTGGTCTGGCAGTATAAACATTGCCTTTTTTTTTTTTTACTTGAATATTCTGAACAGAGTCTTTAATAAATCATTTTTAAGGAGTTACAAGGAATAAGCTTTTTTCCTCAAATAGTCTAGCCTGCTGCCTTATAAATTGTGCTGCAGTCCTGAATAAATATGTTTACATCAATGAACACGTTTTCATGGACATCCATTAAAAACATATAAAATAAAGAATACACTATATGCTTATTTATTTAGAAGAGTTTGTTTTCTGAAAATGTATGTCAATTTGATTGACTATGCTGTAAAAAGATCTCATCAGGTTTACTGGCTGAGTGTGTAGATATCTGCGGCTAAATTCACTTAAGCCCTACTGAGAACAAGAAATTCTTTTCGGCCCTAGTGAGGCAGTAACTTCTGAGTAAATATGCATAGGATTGATTGGTAAAACCACTTTAATCCCATAGCAGTGTTACTCAGTATTTGATCACTTGTTAATAAATCCGCTGGAAAGTTCTTAAATCTACAGCCTCCCCATGTTTTCTATTAATTTTTGCACAGGATCAAGACGTTCCTAGTTGCCAAATCAGAGTTTCACCAAGGCCAGATGTTGTATTCCGAAAGGAAAACCGTTGGCCCTGGATGAAGAAAGTTTCCCAGAAGATGGAGAAAAGTTTGGGAAATTTGACATCTTGTTTTTCTTCTCTTTATTCCCTTTTCCCAATCAAGAGATTGTACTCATCTTGTTCAACCCCTGCATATATATAATCATCTTCTTCCCAGAACAAGGTGGCTTGGTTAGGCCTAGATCCCACCTGAGGGTCTCTTGTGGACCTTCAGAGCATTACAGACTATTTCATCTTAGTTGTAAAAGAACATTTTGCGCTCATGGGGGTTGTACGGATTGCCCTATAGGGAATGGCGAAGACAAATAGGAACAGAGTGGGTTTACTTAGGAGAAATGATCCTGACCAAAGCCACATAAAATCTGGAGAATGCACTAAAGAACAAAGGTAGGCCTTCAGACTTTGCCATGCAGAGTTTACGGTAGCTCGCTCCTCTTATCTATGCCACTGTCCTTCTTCTGAAAAAAGCAGCCTTTAAATAGTAAGCAGAAGTTAATATTACTATGCATCTGTCACAGTAATATTTTCTTAGAGTTATGAGATCAAAAGGACTAGAAACTTAATTCAGGGCAAAGAGTAATTTGTAGCATTCCATTCATCCGCAGCTCCTCCTAGAGGGCAGATGTTTCCATAATTCATACCACAGTCCCATTTCCCCCCCAAGATTAGAATGTATTTTCTTATCCTTGTGTCACTATATACAGCCATGAAAATTCAGTGGTTGATTTTAGGTCAATCACTGTCTCTCTGCCCAGCCTACTCCACAGGATTGTTGTGGGAAATATGGGAGGAGACCGTTCTTTTTTTAAAAAAAAGTGGGGAAGAGGAAGACTTTTTAAAACCAGGTACACCCTCTTGCACCAAGCCAAGTTTATCCTTCTTTACTTTAAATAAGGTACCGATGCCGGGATGGAGGAGGAAATGGCGAATAATACTCCTGCAGAGCCGCCCTTGAGCGAGGACAAGGAAAAGCACGTGCGTGAGATGGATCTTGTGCTGGAGTGTGATCTCCAACGCAATGCCTGAAGGTGAACTGAGCTGCAGTTGATGCTGACACAGCAGCAGGAGAAGACATGCGGAAAAAGAGATTCAGAAGGCTTTTTGTGTGCCAAATCTGAGTCAGCAGCATCTTTTCTTCCCCTCCTTTTCATAGCCACAGCATGGAAGCACTCGGAGGTCTCCGTTCCTTATCCTTCACAAATCCTTGCTGCCTGCTCTTCCTATTTCTACGGTATCTGCGCACAATGGCCCGTTCCTTTGCTCAGGGGGCTTCTAATGAAGTTGGCCACCATAGCTTCAACCCGTTAAAAAAGAGCAGGATGGTCTTGCTTCTCCAAAGGAGGCTGCGTTGCAAATACAGGGAAACTTTTGTGTTTTGGAATGACCTCTGTTCCCATGAAAACGTCTCATCTCTTACAAAGTGGGTATGGAGGAGCCAGCTTAACCCAACAATGCCATGTTCCTTTCTCATTCCTTATAAAGGAAATGGAGCAAAGGTTTTTCCCCTCTACTTGCTACTACAGGGCAGAAAAACAGGCTGGTGTTTGGAAAAGAGCATGGAGGAAAAATGGAGTCCTCTATTCTGGCTTAAACAAGATGTGTGCATGGGGGGATAAATGAAAGCATTCATTTCCACACGGGGCACCAAAATTGCTTTACATGTCCATGAGAATAGCCCCTTTAGACCTAACAAAATTCCCCACACCACCCTATTTTTGTTTCCCTTCCTATTTTTCTCAAACAGTTCTATTGGCACGTTTGCTTCCGTTCACATTTTCCACCAAATTTCATTGCACCTTTCAAAACCCTGTTTCCTCTTGGCTAAACAGTCCATACACAGGAGTTGGAGCTGGAGAGGAATAGCTGAGTAACAGAGAGAAGGGAAGGACTAGGAAAGGTCTTTTTTTTAAAAGGACGATGGACATATATTAAAACAAAGGAATATTATAAACAATTAAATTAGATCAGGGAAAGGAAAAACATGAAAAACTGAGCATGCTGCGTGCTTATAGATGTGTGCCCCAGCCATAAAATAACTAAGGAACCACAGGAAGATGAAAATGAGGTTAATTAAAACTTAAGAGCAAAGGAGCAGACACACGAAAAATATAAATAATTTTAAGAAGAAAGTAAAACGGAGAAGGCAGTAAAGCAGAAGGAGTGGAGCCTTTGATAAATTGAAACCACAACATATGGAAAAATCAAGAAATGTCTGAAATAAAAAGGAGGGGGAAACTGGATACTACTTTATGAGTGTATGTTTTTCTTTCTCTCTGATTTTTTTTTTTTAAATGTAGTTTTCACCTTGCTGGCCATACGTGGCATCAAGATGGAAGGAACCATGCCTGAAGAGAATCTTACGTTGTTAGGAGCTTCCACTGGTGCCCTACTACGGCCACGGTGCCCGTGGATGGAGAACCAAATGGTGGCTTTTGAGGCATTGATGGCTGGAAGACACTGTTATTTCCTCACCCCTCTGTAATTATGTGTTAGTTGTTCTTATTTGTGGGGGCCCAAATAAACATGTCTCTTCAAAAATGTCTCTCGAAGAACAATCTGTAGAGTTGCTCTTCAAAATACTGACGAAAATAAAAATGGAGAAAGAGCCAGGAAGTTGAGTCAGCAAGAAGGCAAATGGTATGAGAAGCTTTGGAGCAGTTTTAGGTGCTAGGCCATTTTCTTCGACGACAGAACAGAGACTGCAGGAAAAATATCCCTGATAGGAAGGGACCCATATTTTAGCCTGCCATGATGGTGCACTATTTCAAAGGTTTCAAAAACAGTGTCTGAAGCAATATCAAAAACTTGCCAAAATGGGTCAGTTGTGAATGTATAAAATAGTGGCCAAGTCATTGGTTGTCAGGGTCTAGAAGATAAGAATGAAGCAGTGAGAACTGGATTTAGGATACAGAAACATTACAAGGGGATAGCTTCCAGTTAGAGTTCATCTGTGGTTGAAAAAGTGACGAGGAAAAAAATTAGGTAAACTATTTTTTCAGAGTTAGATCAACCTAGCAACACTCTTGGAGCTATGTTGCATTCCAGAATAATGGGAAGAAAAATAGAGAGCAAGATACTTCATTTGACCAGGCCATTTTTAGTCAAACCAAGATGGTGTTCTAATATGTATTACCTGTTAATTTCTACAAAGGCATGGAAAGATTATTGTTTTCAGGCGGATAAAGCTGGAGAAATAGGGCATTTTAGGCATGGAGGAAAATAAAATAAGGAGATGTCATTTGCCATCAGAAAACTAGAAACAACACCAGCAACAGTAAACCAATTGTGTCTCATGAAGGCTGTTTGATAAGATGGAGGCACTGAACCTCTCCTATCAGGAACTAATTAAAAAAAACAGCCGTTGGTCATTCTTCCTCTCAAGGTCTGAAAAGCAAAGATGGTTTTGCAACCCCATTTCTGTCAAATCTTTGGGGGGAAAGTTGAGAGAAGCATGCTTGGTGAGCTGTTTCTTGCTAGTGATTCCAACTATCTGAGTGAAAGGAGAAATAATTTGGGACAGCATCGCAGAACTAGAAAACACATCCCTTGGTGCTGCTTCTTCCACTGGTCTGTGGAGGATAGTAGGAAAGACTGAGAAGGAATTTTCAGTTGGATGATGGAGCTTCCTGGAAGAGGCCAAAAATGAGAACAGTTTCCAAACAGGAGCATCAGCAATCCCAAAGGTTGCTTGGAAGGTTCCCACTAGCTGGAGAAGGAGAAAGAGGGAGAAAGGGAAAGAGAGAAAGAGATGGCATTTATAGCAGAGCAGGTGGTAGAAGGTCTTCAAAGAAGGAAAGAGGTCCCCATCAGCAGGGCAGCCTCATAGGGAGCAGGGAGGGGTGTTGGACAATGTAGTCTGCAAGCAAAGGCCAGGCTCCTGGTCCACCACGTTCTATGGACATCTAGCAAGGCGATGTTGATATGTGCATATGTTCGGGATACTTGATGGCTGGTGGGTAGTTCTGAGTCATCTGGATGGAAACATCGCTGGAGATGTCAGAGGGGCTGCGTCCACGGTGCCACACTTCAGGGTGCAAGAACTGGCCTGAGTAGTCAGAACAGTCGCTCAGGCGCGGGCGGTAGAAGGCCGGGTGCGGGCGATACATTTCCTCCTCGGCGTAGCGTTTGGTGAAGAGGTAGACAGACATCACACCTGCACCCTGCACAGCAGTGACAGAAGAGAGGGTTAAGATTAGGGCAGAGATGCAGCCGTCAGTCACCAGACAAGTCCCAACACCAGAGAGGCACCACCAACATTAGTAACTCTGAATAGGACACTTTCCAGATGGGAGAGCTATTATATGAAATCAAATACAACAAGAAGTAGTTTTCATTTTAGTGGTGAGCTTCAGATGCCACAGGGATCTCATGATATATGTGTGTATAACTTTCTTTGTACATTCTGTCAAAATTATGAGGTCAGCAAATTGGCTTCTGATGAAATACAGACTGCACCTCTCAACTTATACCATTATTTTCCATTTGACTACTGTGGTGCAAAATGGCAGAATGATTTAATAGGAGCATTAGATTTTCATGCACAGATATGAAGCTAAGTTGTTTCTCCCTTCCACAAGCTTAGTTTTACTTTCACAAGTTTGGGTTCTGTTTGCGTCAATGAATAAACAACATTTTGGAGCTGCGTTTTGTTCAGCTGTGTGTTTATACAGAAATCAAAAGTAGTCACAGCTTATATTGGATATGCGTGCCTTATATCTGTTAAGATAATTAATTCATGTCCCTCTTACTGTACGATTATCTTTGATACTGTGCATGTATGTGATCAGTTTCCTCTGCTAAGTGTGGAGGCTAGAAAATCAGGAGCAAAAAAGAAATCAGATACAGTACTTAACTGTTCAGGTTGGGATATATAATATTCAGAACAAATTTAAAGCATTGCAAAATATACACATTAATATTTTTTTTAAAAAAACACTCAAAAGGAACAACCCAATGGTCACTTCACATACGTGCTTCTTTCCATATGAGACAGATATCTACTAACAGACAGCCAGACATGGATTGTTTCACATACAGCAAAAGCTTTGTTATGTGCTTTTGATTATTTTGACTATTCCCAGATTTTCTCAGAAGTACATTAAAATGTGAATGCCCCCATTTTTCACATAACACATATAGGACAGGTCTCTGCCTTTCAAGCCTATTTGTCAGCATAATACACCTGTACTTGTATACCAGAACTTTCACCTGCAAGGCAATTAGTAAACAAATGAATTAAATTATTAAAAAATGTACTTTTTACCATTGTGAACACTCTACTTCCCAACCCCTGT
Source organism: Python bivittatus (assembly GCF_059951505.1). Taxonomy (NCBI): domain Eukaryota; kingdom Metazoa; phylum Chordata; class Lepidosauria; order Squamata; family Pythonidae; genus Python; species Python bivittatus. Next base: position 4,166,835 of record NW_028277063.1, read on the forward strand.
TATAATGGATTGGCCACCATTTACATTTTTTTTAAAAAAAATGTTATTTTTCTGAACGAATTAACAAAAACTACATACGTACAACAAATTAAATAAAATGATATAATTTCGAATTTAATAAGGAATAAAAAAGGAAAGTGGGCTGGCAAATTAGGTTATAAACAAAACAACTCCCAGTACTTTAACCATACTGTGAGAGAATCTTCTCCCTTCTCCCTTTGTCTATTATTATTATTATTATTATTATTATTATTATTATTATTATTCACATGTTGAGAAGCTACACATATCCACAATCCTCTGCTGCAAACTAGGGATGGGTGTCTCCTCTGAAGACCTCCTCCTCCTCCTCCTTCTATCCATCCTCAAGTCCAGAAAATGCAATTCTTGATATAACCACCATGCAAACTGACCCTATGGGTCTTTTCCCATGGCTGAGTGCACCTATCTAGGGTTAGACAAACCAACATCAGCCTCACCTTCATTGACTCCATTGCCCGTTCCTATCCCATCTATGCTGGGTCTGTTCAGAGTCATTGCCCAATGGCGTTGTCCTGATTTCTAAGTGGGCCAGTCATATAAGCAAAATGATGGGCTTTCTGTTGCTCCTGCCTTTTTTTAGCCAGTCACCAGCCAGCGAGGAAAACACCCCCACCCCCACCCCAAATTCAGCAGTGTTTCTCAACCTTGGCAACTTTAAGATATGTGGACTTCAACTCCCAGAATGTGGAACTCTAGGACATGAAGTCCACATACAGTATCTTAGTTGCCAAGGCTGAGAATCACTGCATTACAGGAAGGGGAGAGTCTGTAGTGAATATAGAGGATGGCCTTGAAGGACAGAGGGAAGATCCACTATCAAGGCAACAGTCTGATAAATGAGGCTTGAGCCTGGATCAAGAAAGTGATTTACAAAAACGACTGAGACAGGTCCCCCTTAATTCATATGAAAATAAATGCAGGTGGAAGGGAAGCACGTTCAGACTTGCAAGACCCTGTTTCTATAGTTATTCTAATAAACGAAGCTTTAGGTCTACTCAGTGTTTGTTTCTTAGTGTGGTCTACCTTATTGGGCTGACCACGTCTGACTAGGGCTCTCTTTGGCGGCTCTAGGCTGTGTCTCCTCCTCCTCTCCCACCAAAGGTTTGGGCACCTTTCAAGTTAAAACAATATGAAATAAAGAACTACATGGGAAGACACCAAAGCACAAATAGCCCCAGAGAGGAAAGAGCTAGACTCTTCCATGATTGTGCAAATCACTAGATCAGTGTTTCTCAACCTTGGCGACGTTAAGATGTGTGGACTTTAACTCCCAGAATTCCCCAGCCAGCCATGCTGGCTAGGGAATTCTGGGAGTTGAAGTCCACACATCTTAACGTCGCCAAGGTTGAGAAACACTGCACTAGATCCTGTGGAGCAGAATTGAAAGTGATTAGTTACTAAGCAACCATTCTCTGAGCAGGGTGGGGTGTGTATGTGGCAGGGGGGAGTGATTGAAACAGACTGGTAGAAGGAAACTGTCAAAGAAGCAACAGACAGCCATTCAGCATCCCTCATCAGTACTGTAATGAGGAGAAGCAGGGTTTCTGCACCTTATGATAAATATATATTTTAGAATACTGTGAAAGCAAAGTAGTGAAAGTTTTTCTTCTCCCTTAAATGAAATTGTGGAGTTCTGCTCTCCTCTCTTCTACCTTGTTGGGAGCCTGGAAAGAAGTTGGTGTCAAAGAGAGAAAGTATGTGCGGGGGGAGGTGGGGGAGGAGGGAGGGTTGGAGATAACCAGTGGAAGGAAGAGCAGATAGGTTGTTATGGAGCTGGTTAGTAACTAGAGTAAGCAGGTGTACCCATGCTTCCCAGCACTACCGAAACACATTTATGATCACCCCCACAACAGGTGAATGGGTTCTGCATTCAAGGTAACGGGTAGTAAAGTGTAACAGATGTTATACACCTTAAGGCTGTTGTTGCTGGATGCTTTTGGAATAAGAGGGAAAATACTACTTTTAGCCGGGTACAGCTAACAAGGACTTAAGGGCTGGGGACAAGTTAAGGACACTGTTTCCCCAAAGAGGAAAACTGCTAATGTCAGGATATGATTCTGCTGTGATGAAATGCCAGGGGAACAGAACCTGTCCTACACAGAGAGCATCTGGAGAACATAAACTGGCACTAATAAGAGAGATTCCAGAAGAGGGTGCCATGCAGAAGACTCCTTTCAGCCTAGAGCCAGCCTTGTGCACACTGTGGAAGCAACACTGACTTTTCCAACCCCCTTGAAATGCAGAAGAGTTATTCCAAGCAGTCGGGATAACTGCCATTTGCTCTGCAGGGGGAAACAGAAGAGAGTCTTGCAGATGTGGCTGGGTTTAACACAATGAAACAAACAAGCAGATGTCAATAGGGCACTGGTTCTTGGGTCTCCTGCCCTTGTAGAGGATTACTGTGAATGAGATCCAAGACTAACCAACATAACCCTCCTCGCACTGGCTCACAGACAAGCAGGAAAAAGTGCTGGGAGGGAAGGCAGAAGGTGGCCTGTTAAATCTGTGCACCTCTTTTTCTGTTGTCCCTTTTCTCCATTCTTCTCCAGGAGAAATGGCCCCAGAAAAGAAGGAAGAGGCACGCAGAAATCAGAACACAAAGAACCCTTTTATTTTCTGCATGGGAAATCTCCTTGTTCACATTTTAAACACACTGCTGCCCATAGACGTCAATGCAGAAACCCAAGATTTGTGTATAACCAGTAGAGGGCAAAAGGGTTCATTCTTTGAGGCCATTCTTAAAAAGAAAGTTCTAATTTGGTTCTCATTTTGTGCTAAACATTTTTTAAAAATTAGTCCTGCTAGTGTATCTTTCAAGGTAAATGCTGTTTCTAGATGAACATTTTAATGTTCAAAGTTCATGCAGTTTGGGGGAATATCCAGATGATGTCAGTATCCTTTAGTGCTCAAATCATCATTTTGTTTCTTTTCACTTGCTTTTGTTTGAATGGGAACAACTCAGATAGGCGAAAAATGACATTTCTCATGGTATGGATGTTCCATCGTTTTTCTCACCCGTAAGAGAGTTTGAAGGTACTCTGCAATCAGTGGTGAAGATCTCCCAGTTTCTTTTCTTAAAACATCCAAATTATTGTGAGCAAAGGAGATTCCCATTCTCAGGCGTATGCCTTTTGAAATATATTTTTTCATCACCTTGCTCACCTTAGTCACTTCCCAATTGGATTACTGCAATGCGCTTTACACAGGGCTATCCTTGAAGACCATCTGGAAGCCACAACTGGTCCATAATGCAGTGGTCCACATAGTTCTGGATCCCTGCAGCTCACCCATGTTATGCTATTGTTGCGTGGGCTGCACTGGCTCCCAGTTGCTTTCCAGGTGCAATTTGAGGTGCTGGTTATCCCCTTTAAAGCTCTATGTGGCCCAGGGCCAGGTCATCTGCAGGACCACCTCTCCCTGAGAGTAGCTGCCTGTCCCACTAGGTCAGATAGGGTGGGCATGCTCCAGGTCCCTTCCCTTAAATTCTGTCACTTGATGGGACCTCAGAGATGTTCCTGCTCTATTGCTGCCCCAGACTTTGGAATAGCCTCCCACCTGAGATTCAAGGAATCCCTATGAGAAGACCTGGCTCTTCCCCCAACATTAGGCTAGGATGGGGTTGAGTCAGGGGGTCACTAGTATGGCCAGTCTGGTGTCTAGTGGGAAAAGGGTTTGTTCTGGTTTTATTTTGCTGTTCTTATTGGTTGTTATAAACCACCTAGGATCGCTACATGAGATAGGCAGCCATATAAGTTCTTTAAATAAATAAATAAAATTTATTTATTGGCTGCGGTTTTAAAACTTACTCTATATCCTGCCACTAGTTCTCTGTTCACTTGTCAAGTTCAGGATTTAAAGCTACTCTTCTTTCCCTGAACAGAACTGGGCAATCCATTTCAAGATTTCTATATCAAAGGAAAGATACAGGTTTGTACCCAACTCGCATCTTCAAAAATCTGCTTTAGAGGAGCTGTAGGGGTAGGAGAAGAACTGAAAACATTCTGTGAGTGTAGTTGCGTTAATGTTTGTGCCATTTGTAATCAGCAATATATAGGTATTTTGTTGTAAAATAGATCCGGGGAAAAAAGTCAGCAACTAAAAATAAAGATATACATGCTTGCAAGACACCAGCATTTTCTGTTTCTGGGAGGCGTGTAAAAACATTTAAAAAAAGAAGCCTAGGTAGCTATGTAAAATAGCTGTGCATATCTTCATAGCTACCGTTTATTTTGAAAGGAATGCCCAGGATAAGGAAGAAAAGCTGAAGCTGACAGGACCGAGTAGACAGGAATCCATTTTGTCCCATCATGATCTACCCCCTGTGGCAGTGTTTCTCAACCTTGGCAACTTTAAGCAGTATGGACTTCAAATCCCAGAATTCCCCAGCCTGTATGGAGTTGAAGTCCATACAGCTTAAAATTTCCAAGGTTGAGAAACACTGCACTATGGTGTTCAGGATACTACATATTTGTTTGAAATGAATCAGAGTGGCAACAAAGTCTGCACATTGTATTTTGCAAGCCACAACAGGAACAACAATGCTGTGGCATGATGCAAAAGGAGACTTGCTTCTGGACCTATCATTATCCTCAAAGTGACTGCGGCAGGAAAGAGTGACTTACGACCCTGCTGTTCATCTTACAATCCATAGGTCAGATTCTGAAATGCTGTCCAGGATTGTTCAGAAGTCCTCCTTGTTGCAATTCTAATGTGGAGATTGCTGGCAGCTACATCACATGAAGGTTTTCCAGCCATCTAGTTCAGGATGCAAGCAAGTTCCTTCTGCTCTGACCCTAAACCTGGAAAATGCTACTCAAGGAAGACTTGGATTCACATATTGCACTAAGCCATGATTTTTAAAACCACACTTTGACAGCTAAAACCTTTTCCTCTCTAGTAACCCCTAGAGTCATCCAACTATTATGCTGATACAACGATAATGAGGACAAGCTAAAGTGGGGGACTTTAGAAGATATTATAAGTCACGACTGGGAAATGGCCTAACTCATAGTGACCGCATTTACACATCCCACTAAGCCCAAACCAAACTGACACATTCTGGTTCATCAATAAGGTATGAAGAAAACCTAACAATGAGTTATGCCTGCTGGAAATCAGAGGTTTTGTATTCTCTTCTGTACCTCTTTGAGCAAGAAAGAAGAGGCAGCAAACGCGAAGGACCATCCATAGCGATACTGAAAATACTGCTCTGAGCCACTCGGACGGTTCATCACTTCATCATTGATGCTGGAGATGTACAGGACCAAGCCCACCACTAGGGACAGCCCTGCAGAAGAGCAGAGAAGGCAAAGGAGGAGATTGGGAGAAGAAACAAAAGGAAAAAGGGGTGTCATCTCACGTCCACCAGCTTCCATGTAGGCCTAAGGGTGGCGGTTTGTAGAGGTTTCATTTGGAGTTGAATTGTGTTCCAATCTCTGCAACTGTTCTTTAGCCAATGAAGGATCTTTCATGTTAAGCTTAGTGGGGAGAGGCCATTCCTACTGCACAGAGAATGCTCCCTCCCCACTCCCACTGGGGATCCATTGTTATGTTCCTCTCAATGAGGGAGAAGGTTTGCTTGAATCCCAATGGTCCTCCCAAACCGTAGGTTGGATGCTGTCCTCAAAAACTGGCCAATGAGCCACTGAAAATTAGGGGGGCTTCCCGTCTCCTGCATAGCCCCAAGCTCAGTTTCATTTCTTGGCCAAGACAGCATGTAGCACAGAAACACAGGCATATACAATGAGTGGTAAAATGCAGCTCGCTTGTGGTGCAGGCCAGTGTACCACTGTGCAGATCTGTGGACCACCTTTCTACCACTTTCTCTTCAATGCCTGCACAGCACTGTAGGGCCAATGTTAAAATTACTCCTGGCAACGTCTTGCAGTGACTGATCTTCAGCATCTCTTGGTACTCCTGCATCGGAGAAGTGGCATTTGGACTCATGGCTCCTTTCCTGACATTTTTCCAGGTGCTACTCTTTAGGTCCCATTGTCTTTGAGTCCATACTCAGGGCTCCCAAATAACTGTATAGGCCAGTGTTCCTCAATCTTGGGAACTTTAAGATGTGTGGACTTCAACTCCCAGAATTCCCCAGCCAGCATACACACACATCTTAAAGATCCACACATCTTAAAGTTCCCAAGGTTGAGGAACACTGGTATAGGCAATACTGCTTATTTTGTTCCCCCTGCTCCTTCATTTGCTTCTAGCATAAATGTTGCCTAGACTTATGATAGCCATCTCCTTTTCTTTCTCCCTTTCTTCCTCCTGGGGATTGCAATTACTGCAAAATAGTCTGTATAAGGAATCAATATGACCAGGGACTGGAAAAAATGAGTAGGGGAGATCCTGCACCAGCCTAAATTGGCCAACAGGTGCTGGGCTGATCCCAGCGATCCAGGCTCTAGGCACAGTCATCCAGGAAATTCTACTTGGGATGGTGGGAAAGTCCTGTTCTTTCAATGGGGGGCCTCCCCTCTGTATCCTCCAGAGACCTAGATCAGCTTGAACAGCAATTGGTCTATAAGTGGCAGAGGGGAGGTGAACACTCACCCCCTACCCCTGTGCCTGTCAGTTATTGTTCAGGCTGCTTGGGAACACAGGTTTAGCGCTCTTCCAGAGAAACAGTGAACTCATATTCAGCAGCAGCCAGAACCAAGAACTGACACTTGGGAGGGTTTGGCTGGGCCGTGAAGCAGCACAGTCAGCAAGCAAGAGATGGCTTGCGCACTCTTCCCCTGCACGGATCAGCTGTCATTCAGGCTGTCAGCAGTGCAGGTTTATCCAGGTCTTCGAGGCAGGATACTGGGTGGGTAAAAACCTCTTCATCTGCCATCTCTACCAACCCAGGCCACTACCCCAGTGGCCCATGGATCAACATCTTCTCCAACCCAGCAATGCCGTAACTCAGATTTATATCTACAAAACCAGCAGAGATTGAAATAGGAGGAACATTGGATTGTTGTATGATAACAATGAAAAAAAGGACAAATTTCTTCCTACCAAACATCCAACATACATCAAACTTAAATGCTAAGAGCTTAGTCCTAAAATCTTGTATTTCTACAAATACAGGTAGTCTTTGCTTAACAACCACTACTGTCGCTAAGCAATGTAGTTGTTAAGCAAGACATCATGTGACCATGACGGGATTATGACATCATTTCCACTGTAGTCGTTAAGTGAATCACCACAGTTGTTAGGCAAGACATCATGTGACTTCAACTTGTGATTTTACTGCTGGTTTCTCCATTGATTCTGCTTGTCAGAATCTGGCTGTGAAGCACACAAATGGCGATCACATGATTGCAAGACACTGTGATGGTTGTAAACACCCACTGGTTGCGAAGCACCTGAATCTCGATCACATGACTGTGGGGACACTGTGACCGTCGTAAGTGCAAGGACCGGTTGTAAAGTTATTTTCCAGTGCTGTCATAACTTCAAAAGTCACTAAACAGGGCAGTCATTAAGTGAGGACCACTGGCAGAAGCTTTTGAACTTCTAGAGTCCTGAGTTAATGTGACACAGAGGATGATTTTCACCTATTCTCTACCCTGACTTATAGGCCCCTTCCTATGGGGCCTCTGAAGCTTATTTTAAGGGGGGATGGGAAGGGTACAGAGAGGCGATATCAGTGGAAAGCATCTCCTGATCTGTCCCATTAGTGGAAAGGCAAATCTGGATGCCACCTACAGACACACGTTCATCCATTTCCCGAATTTGCATGCTATCTTTCTGTTCAAACTGAACATTCAGGGTAGCTTATGTGACCCTTGGGCAGAATTTAAAATTTCTGTCCTCCTTCTTACCTCCTCATTTTTTATTTAAAAAAATAAGTTATTGACCTCTGTATTTTTATCTGTCTTGGATCTGACAGCACATACTAATCACAATCAGTTTGTTCGGCTTTGGGCTGTTGTACTCGGCTGGAGGAAGCCTCCTGGGTGTCAACCGTTCTGAACCAAAGCCGTGGTCCCGCTAGATCTTCCCCTCTTCATGCTGCAAAATCCCACCAGCCACCGTCCACCCAGAACCGTCCCCACTGTTCCAGCCAGCCCAGAGCTTGCAGATCAATCCCCTTGGCAGAACAGCCTCTGCTTTCGAACCCTTACCAGAGAGGATGAAGAAGATGCCTGAAACAAAAGCCAGGATGGTTCTCTGCGGGCGGATATGTCCAATATTGCTAATGACAAAGGCTGTGAAGACCAGAAAAAGGCTGACCATGGGGAAAGGGGTGGCTGTGCGAATGGTCTCTGCCGGGAGAAAGGGAGCAAGAGAAAAAAGAAGGGGGGAAAAAGTTAAATTTGAGTCCGTCACCAGACCAGGGCTATTTCTCATTAAGGCTTAGATCAGGGACATGCAAAGGGATTCTACAAATGAGACAGCCTGAGAGCATACACAGAGATCTTTTCCCTCATTATCAAATAACTTGGAGCAGTTGGCATCTGGACTTTTTGGCCCACCCCTGTGAAGAGCTTTAGCAACCTGCCTCCTTCTTTAAACCCGACACCTCTTCTTTCTGAAATGAGCCCACACTTCAATAGGTGGGGTGCAGAATTTTGTCAGGTTCAACATTAACGCTTTTTATCCCCTTACAACTTGAATCTGTTCTCTCTGTAAGGAAAGGAACACCCCAAGTGAATCATGAGAACTCCCTGTCGAGTTCTGCCACAGCGAAGTAACTGAGCCAAAATGTTTTTCAACTTAACCCTGAATCAACTTGCTCTCCCCTCAGGGTCAGTAAAATGCTTATTCTGCCCATTCTGGAAAAACTGCAATGTTTCTCAGTTGCTTCAGAAGCGGACACTGATGACTAGAACTAAGAAGGGTGTGATGGTGAAAAAGGCTAGAAAGATTGATAGCAGAACTCAGGATATTATGGAGATTTGAAGTCCAATCCTAACTCAAATATTAAATGAAGGTGTAAGTAACATCTTACAGGACAAGATCATAGTATTAAATGTCGCTCTTCACAGTAGAATGAGCCAAACTGTATTGCATACTGAAGCACCGCCATTAGCACAATTTCAAATACAACATGCCTAGCTTACGTGTTCCAATAAAATTCCATTTTCCAATAGAAAATGGCAACCCTTTGCATGTTGTGTCATCTGCACCACCGAAACATTGCACTGATATATAGATTCCCATCCATTCAGTTTGCTGTTTGGAGATAGTATACTATAATGTCTTTATTTTCTTCTTTTTTAAAATCTGTCTGACTGTGCCCAAAATAGCTCACACAAGTAAAGATACTGATTTTGCAGCATACAAAGGAATGAAACCAAGACTTCAATACAGATTTATATATCTATATCTATCATCTTCTATCTATCTATCTATCTATCTATCTATCTATCTATCTATCTATCTATCATCATCTAATCTATCATCTATCATCTATCATCTATCATCGATCATCGATCATCGATCATCTACATACATACACAGACACACACACACACGTGTATGTGTGTTTTAAGTCTTATTGAGGTCTTGGTTACTTTCATTAGCAAAGCATAAGCCAGGGGAAGCCAGCACTAATATAATAACTTTGCAGTGACGCAGAAGAGAGCCAGTTTTGTGTAGGGGTTAAGGCACCGGGCTAGAAACTGGGAGACTGTGAGTTCTACTCCCGCCTTAGGCATGAAGCCAGCTGGGTGATCTTGGGCCAGTCCCTCTCTCTCAGCCCTAGGAAGGAGGCAAGGGCAAACCACTTCCAAAAAACCTTGTCAAGAAAACTGCAGGGACTAGTCCAGGCAGCTGCCAGGAGTCAACACTGACTCGAAGCCACCAAAAACAAAAAAGTGACATGGAGATGTGCCATATTGTAAAACAGCATAAGCATCTGATTATCTGCCTTTCTACTAACTCTGGAACCATTTTTGTATATGTTTTCCTGTTTGAATGTAATCATAAGTGGATCCCACTCCATTCAATCTAACAACACTGCATCACCCAGATTGACTTCATTACTCTGCCTGAAACATCCTTTTTCAAAACACGACGTTTCCCAGGACATGAAATTGGAGTAAATGCTGTATTTCTAAGATTCCCTTCAAGCTATCTGTTGATTACCATTTCCAAAAAGGTGAGAATTCACGACTCTCAGCTGTTGCTCAGTTTTGCCTTGCTGGAAGCTGGAGGTTTCATTAGCTCCTTTATAATCAAATAGAGTGACTTGGATCCTGCATCTCTGAGCAGTTGCATAAAAGGCCTTTCAGAAAGTGCAGCTTTTCTGACCTCTGCAGGGCAAATTCTCTCTACCCATGTTCGTGCTTGAATTCATAATGCAAGAGCTCCCTCAAGCTTTGTATTCAGTGACCTTCCTCGCCAAGGTACCTGGATTGCCGGTTTCCAAAAGCTTTGGGGCAAGGTCAAGTTCATTAAAGTGGATGAAAAAGCACCCCAAATTCCCAAGGCTTCAGACTAGCCTGGGAAGCCAAAGGAACATGATGAATCACTTCTATACTATTGCCAAGAGAATGACATGGATGCGTCCTGGTGTGTAGTCAGCAAGAGCTGAATGTGACTGGACACAACCTTTGCTACTACTTCTAGACATCTGGGACTAACAGGAATTTTAGGGAGCTGATTATAGCAACCTTCCCAAATCTATGCCCTGGACAAAACATTGAACAATAATTCCCATCCCAGGAAGATTGGCTAGAGAGTTAGATGAGGTGATAGGCTGCTGAGACGGGGGCAAAATATATATCATAGTGTAGAGGAGGAGCAGTGTTACCTTTTTAATGCTGTCCCAAGTTTTGTGTAAGGGAGGAGGAGGAGGAGGGAGAGGGAGAGGGAGAAGGAGAAGGAGAAGGAGAAGAAGGAGAAGGAGAAGGAGAAGGAGAAGGAGAAGGAGAAGAAGGAGAAGGAGAAGGAAGGAGAAGGAGAAGAAGAGGAGGAGGAGGAGGAGGAGGAGGAGGAGGAGGAGGATTTCCCAGTGTAGCTCTGGGCATTGCTATTTTTGTGTTTGTTGAGAATTAATGTGATCATGCCTACAATGTGGTCAGGTTCCTTGGCCATCTTATAAACTGACCTTCCCTATTCCAAGTTCTGTGGGATTTAGACAGGGTTAGCCCACTTGCATTAATGATAGGGGCAAGGTGTCCCATCACCGAAAGTAAAGTATACAATTCTGAATGTTCCTCCTTGCAAGAATTCCCTTTACATAATAAACTATATACATAAGGAAAAAAGTTTCTAGTCCTTTCCTGCTGTCCTTATTTTCTCGTCTGCCCCAGCCCTCCAGTGGAATGGTGATCCCTCACTGTGACCGTAGTCCTCGCTCTTCTGTCCCAGCAAATGATAGCACGTGGCTTATCTTGCTTAGGGTGGGGCTTGGTTAGTACTTGGATGGGAGCCCCCACAGGGAATATTAAGGGTCTGGGGTAGATTGAGAATCCAAACAGAATCCCAGAAGATGACAATGGCCAACCATTTCGGCACGGCTGCCAAGAAAAGATCTGAAGTCACGCCACCTGCCCACCGGTTCCACCTCGCCAGAGGCAACAGAGCAGGGGGCCTGCTGATCAAATGGGCACTAAGCTGGGGAAAATTGATCTAAGTCTATAGGAGACCTGTCATGGGAGGCCATCAACCACCCATTTCCTATCTCTTCTCCATTTCGTTAGTCATTGCTTGTGCGGGCAGCGGATCCTGGGTACGGTTGGGTGAAAGAAAAGAATAAGAATAAAGCGGGAGGGGGGGTGTTGATAGCGGGCCTGTAACCCCTCCTTTCCAACAAAGTATGCTCAGCCCTTTTCACATGTTCAGGATTTCTCCTCCCTCATCCTGATACAAACATCCTGCGTGCTTGCGCTTCCGGTTTACAGTCCACTATCCACATGCATTTTCCTCCAGATTGTCATAGCTGGGTCCCCCCCCTCCAGTATTGAATGTGCAAGGGTTTGCCACTGATAAAATGACATTTCCGATGACTATCACATTTGTCCTTGCTGGAATTTCTGCTTGGGACAGCGCTAGTAATGAACTGCATAATTCCTCTTACTCTCTGCATGCCAGGATTGCACCATTTTGTGACCTGTGCTGACGGCTGGAAACACAAAATATTTTTTCCCAAGTTGAAATATAAGAGTGGAGTAGTTCCTTGTTGTGTCCAGCAGAGGGGGCCGTGATATATTCCTATTTCTCTCTCACGCACACCCACACCCACATATGCTTAGAGTTTAGGGCTACTGCATCTGGGCTGCAAAAAGCGAGAAAATTATTAGATGGCAGCAGAGAGACACAGTGGACTCTGAACCCATTATTGCCATCTAGTGACTATCTGGATTTGTGCAGACCAGATGTGGTAGCCCCCCTTGCTCCTAACTGCTGCACAACCACGTGCCATGGTGATCTTTTCTTTCTGCCAAGTTCCCCCAATGTTGCCTTGAGCTCAGTCTCTGCCCATACAGCGACCTGAGATGTTCTGGTTTTGAAGGAGTGTGTGTTTTTCCTCTTATGCCAGTTGCAATCTAAGACACCTTCAAAATGTGTAAAATCTGATGTGCATTTCTTTGGCATGGTCAGATGATCCACCAGGCTGTCCCTAAGTCCTTCTGCCACCATTCTTTCTTTTCTCCTTGGGATGGAAAGAGTTGCTGGGCACCATGGCCTATAGCCCTCCAAAAGGGGAACTACCAATTTCACCCTGCAGATTCCCCACCCACCAATCACCTGTCCAGAGTGTTTACTGGGGCATCAAGTTTACCATTCTTTCAGAAGAGCACTAAATCCATTGGCAAAGCAAGCCCACCAAACAGCTGATCTCCACTATATCTAGGTGTACCATATCTGGGCTGCAGACCTCTGAATGATTGCTGGATAGCAGCCAAGAGATAGAGGAATCCCCAAGCCTTGGCTGTCATCTATACAAGTAGTCCTCACTTAGCGACCATTCGTTTAGCAATTGTTCAAAGTTATAACAGTGCTAAAAAAGTGACTTACAACTGGTCCTTGCACTTACGACTGTTGCAGCATCCCTGAGGTCATGTGATCATGGTTTCGGGCACTTGGCAACTGTCATGCATTTATGATGGTCGCAGCATCCCATGGTCACATGACCACCATTTGCGACCTTCCCAGCTGCTTCCAACAAGCAAAGTCAATGGGGGAAGCTGGCAGGAGATTGCAAGTCGCGGTCACGTGATATCTCACTTAACGATTATGGGTGATTCACTTAACAACCCCAACCAGGACTGCTGTCGCTAAGCAGGGTGATCATGTGATGTTTTGCTTAATGACCACTTTGCTTAGCGACGGAGTTGCCGGTCCCAATTAGGTTCATTAAGTGAGGACTACCTGTAATCATTTGGATTTTTGCAGCGTAGATAGGATATGCCTACTTTTCAACCTGCTGATGATCAGCTGTTGGGGGCAGCTTCTGGCTTTTGCCTCAAAAGCCACACCAACCTACAAACATCCTCAAACTTCTCTGCCCAACTGGGAAGATGGGTTTGCACAAAGGCTCACCTCTACCTAGTATATTCCTGCTTAAGCATTTCCTTAAGTTTGCAGCCAGAACTGAGCAGCTGCCCCCCTCCCCAACTCCATCCCAGATCCGTTTGACTCCTATTAGTGATAAACAAAAGCTCAGACTAGTTCATGCCACAAGGATGGCATTAAATCTTGGGAGCCTGGTGGGTCTGCTGTCTGGAACCTGGCTGGTACATTAAAACTCAGGTTAATGCATTGCTCCCCCCCCCCGCCCCTTGCAAGACCCCCTTCATTCTTCTCAACCTCCAAGAGAAGAGAACCATGCCCAGGCTTTTTCTCTCTCTGCTGCGCCCATCCCATTTTCTCCACAAAAATAATCACCAACTTGCTAACTATTCTGGAATTCTTGGATGAATTATTGCAGTAAGTCTCCCTTAATCATCCCCTTTGTTGCCAAGAAAATGACCCATATTAAGAATACTTGATTTATTTTGAATTAGCAATCTGGGCTGGAGCAAAGAGCTTCTTATCAATCCCTTGATGTGGCGTTAAACTCAGATTGAACATGGGGGATTAAAAACAAACAAACAAACTTTGAGGCCGTAGTTAAGCCCATCTCTTCGGTTGGGCTCCCCGATTCCTTAGTGGGTAGGGGAACTCTGTTTTAGTAAAGAGACACAATAAAAAGGACAAATGTTTGGGAATCAGAATCCTTTCAACAGAGGTGACCTGGGAGGAAGGCCAATGTTGAAATGAGGATCATGCCATCGCAACACACTCTGCCTGTTTGTACATGAAACGGGTGGAGTTTGTGTGGCACAACTTGCATGGCATCATTTTGAGAGCATTATCAGATTCTGTAGATGTCTCTGCTCTTCAGGATCAACGGGAAATAAAATGTGTGTCTGTGAAATCAACGGGCGTTGAAAAGCTGCTCCATTTTGGAAAAGTTTAAGCCTGATTAGATGACCGACTATAAAGGGATGTGAAAAAATAAACCTCAGACCAATTACTGTAATTTGGAAGCAGTCATTTAGCAAATGGTGGAAAGCAGGGTTGAAACAACCTTTTGAATGAGCTGGTAGTTGGACTTTACTTGAAGGAAATATCAGCTTTGCCAGTCGGTAGCTACCTTCACCAAACCATCATTCAGCATGCATGGGCAAATTACAGCGGATGGGCATTTGGGAAGGGGGCAGAACAGAGCCAAAGTGAAGACCTTAAATCTGTTAACACTTAGAACAAAGTAACCGCTAATGCCTCGGTAGCCATTTTTGTCTGCCAGGACCTCATGACATTGTCTTCATCTCAACCCCAGTTTCAAGTGGCCCTTTCGTGTTTTCCCTCTTCTTCTAACACAGTTTTTGCCATGGACACAATCTGGAATGCTTCATTGACAAGGTCAGGGGATGAGACCTGCTCAGCTCCTCTTGGCCATTTTAGGCTAAGGAGGGTCCCTTTGGTCACGGGGACCTGCCCTCCATAGCCAGAGCTTGGGCTGCCGGAGAACCTGGAAACCTGGCTTCTGCAGAGACAGAACAAACTCCTTCCAAAACACTTGTCCGGTCTTGCGCTGGCTCCTTATGAGCACAGAGCACTAGAACTACGTCGGAAAACACAGAGCGAGCGTTTAGCGCTCTCTTGAGAGAGAAAGAGTTCTGTGCTGCACAAAAGGTTGATTTAAACCAGGAAATACTGCTGGCTTCTGCCAGCCGTGTTTTTGTGGTTCTGTCCTCATTAGGTACATCGCAGATTTTGCACTGCTTCGGCTGACAAGAAGTTTTGCATGGTTATACCTTTTATTTTATTTTAGGTTTTTTTGTTTTTTTTACTTTGGTTAAGGGGGAGGTTGGCTCCATTTTGCCTGCTGCATTCTGGCTTCAGTGGCACTAGATGCCATGGGGGTGCCAGTTGTTCTTACGCACAGGGCAATCACAATGGCATCTTCTCCAGGGCCATCCAGTGACTAGTTCTGGCTACTGCCAGCCACAAAGTCAGAAATAGATTCCTTAGTGCGGCGGCCAGCCCTGTCACTCCCTTGCAGCACTAGTAGAGGGTGGAGTGTGTCTGTTGATCAATCACGCCCTCCCATCTCACCCCACGTCTCTTATCCATGCCTTTCCTCTCTCAGCCAGACTATTTTTGGACAGGGGTTTAGCACTCTTTCAGAAAAGTGGTAGACCCATGTTCAGAAATAGGCTGTGGGACAAGTCACGTGCCTGGGCACCTCTGCGTCTGTGCCAAGGATGCCATTTCAAGCACATTCCTAAGGCGCTCAACCCTACCCCCCGTCAGGGAGAGCGATTGCTGTTTTCCTGCCAGCAGGTTACTTGTGGCGGGAGGAGCAATGAAGTTTATTTATTTTTATTTGTTTTACAAGATTTGTATGGCTGCCCATCTTAAAACAACTCTGGGTGCTCACATGTTGAGGGGATCCGCCAATTGCTTTCTTTAACATGTCCCCCATTAAATCCATAAGGACCACAACCGTTGCCAGTTTTGTTCCTAGGACTGAGCAGGGATCAGCAACGAGGGCAACACAATTTTTAGCCAGCTCAAGGACTGGAGGACAGTGCTTTAACACAGCTGCCTGGTTTTGCTCCCTGAATTCTCAGCAAGCATGCTATAAGTTCCGACACAGACCTTCCCTATCCCCTTATCACCACCAAAATGAGTGGATGTCTTCCTGCCAGTTGGCTATGTTAGGAGTAGAGAAGCAAACCCAGTTGCTTCTCTTACACACACATAAAAGAAGGGGTGGGGCTCTGATCCCATGGTTCTGGCTGCCATCTTGACTTTTTTGATCCCCTTCCTGCAGACCTCCCTGCATTGGAGAACTGAGGCTGGTGGCTTGACCAAGGTCACCCAGGGCATTCCTGGCTGAGATGAGCATTGAAGAGGCCTGACCTCAAGCTCTGCATATTTATACATGGGTACTACTTCAAACAGGGGTCTCAGATTTGTGGCCCATGGACCCCTTCCCGCCAACCTATCCAGGTCATTCTGGATGTCCTGCAACCATATTTAACAAAGTATAAAAACGGGAGTCTGACCCTTGCACCTTTTGGCTGCCTGACCCTCCAAGTCATTTCCATGATCTGCAAGCCTTCTAAATAAAGAATACCGTACACTACTAAACAGGGGTGGCTTGAAAAAGAGGGGCATGCAGAGGAGGTGCTGGCAGAAGAGGCAATGCCAAGGGAGGATTCCTGCCCCCCTGCATAAGCCCAAATGTGACAGGGACATCACGGCAAACCAGGCTTGTTCAGCTCCCTGCTCCTGTTAGCCTTGTCCTGATGCTGTAATGCTTGCTGTGGCTCACACCATTGTTCATGCAATCTCTGATTCACATCAACCCCCTTGCACTGCCCCACAACTCCCAAGCCCATCCCACAGGGTGGAAACAGCTGCAATCAGGAAGTGGGGAGCCACAGGAGAGCAGAGGGACTAGATGAGTGTTTCTTAAGCTTAGCAACTTTAAGATGAGTGGACTTCAACTCCCAGAATTCCCCAGCCAGCCTTGCTGGCTGGGGAATTCTGGGAGTTGAAGTCCACACATCTTAAAGTTGCCAAGGTTGAGAAACTCTAAAAATCCAACAGGAGAGATGGAGAACACTTGGCCACAGCCGAGCAGTGGCCTGGGCTGCTCAGATGAAGACGTTCACTGAATCTGGGCTCGGTAGATGCCCCAGCCCAGCAGCCAAGATGAGGCCAGAGGTAGCATTTGGTTTATTTACCAACATGGTGCTCAGTGTGGCAACTTGGCTCCACCTTTTATTGACTGGCTTAATTTATATCCTGCCTTTATTCTTATACAACTCAAAGTGTCATACATAATGCCTTTTCTCCACAACAACAACCCTGTTGAAAGAGTGGGACTGGCCCAAAGTCACCCAGCTGGCTTTGATGCCTTAGGGGGGACTAGAATTCAGACCCTCCCGGTTTGTAGCCCAGCACCTACACCACTACACCAAATGGGCTTGGGTGAGTCATGGAGCCTCTGAGGTGCACCCCAGCCATGGGGGGGGGGGCTCTTAGTGCCCGGGTCCTTGATCATTGCCTCCTCTGCACATGGCAGATTTCCCCCAAATGCCATACCGGTGCAGAACCAGAACTCAACCCAGAAGCTGTGTCTGGAAGCCCAGCGTTCTCTTTGGGGAGATGGCCCCCTTGCCACGCTCTGTCTGTCGGTTGCCCCTCACTTGCCAGCTGACCTGAACAGCATCTGCTGCTGTGGGTGGGCATGGCAGGGCATGAAAATTGGTGGTCTCTATCTCCTGCCAAGCATCTCCCTCCTAGTACCTAGCGCCCTTCTCCTCAACTGGAATGGTGCAAATACTTTTTCTCATCTGTGAAAATTAACAAATCTGTATCGAGGCTGACTCACAAGCATTTGTAAGTGACACAGCACTCCTAATACGTGTACTCCTAATAATGCTGGAAGGGACAGGCTTGCAACCTTAACCTTGCTGAGCAGGTTAGCTCAGTGAAGGGTTAACCTAATAGCTTTTTTTGGGGTTTTTTGCAAAATCTTGGAATTTATGTAGATGTGCATCCAGGGTGGATAAAATAAATAAGGACAAGGAACGCATGGCAGGCTGAGACGTCTACCCTTTTGTACTCCTGATGAAGTGGAAAGATTCTGTATTTGACGTGCAAGAACTTTCAGGCAATGAACTTATGACTGCGGAAATGGCTTTAAAAAGGAAATGTGGGGGGGGGGATGAGATATGAATTAGGAACTTGGGGTGCGTATGGGTGTGTGTGTGTCCACAGGCACATATGTAGGGTGTTAACCCTTCCTTCTAATGCAGTGTTGATTTGGATCACCTTTTCAACATGCACCTGATACTAATTTATCCATTGTTAATGCTGTGAAATCACATCGTGTCTAGATGTATTATCTACTTACTGAGGA
The DNA here is from genome assembly GCF_059951505.1 of Python bivittatus. Lineage (NCBI taxonomy): Eukaryota > Metazoa > Chordata > Lepidosauria > Squamata > Pythonidae > Python > Python bivittatus. The sequence continues at coordinate 4,185,244 of NW_028277063.1, forward strand.
TATTTTCTGTGTTCTCCGTAACAAGGGGGCCTTCTGGGTCGGGGTCAGGCCTAGCCTCGAGGAAGTATTCAGAAGCCACACAGCTGCCTTTTTTCTGACCTAGAGAAGAGACAACCCATAAACATTCACATAGCCTGCGGAAATGGCTTTAAAAAGGAAATGGGGGGGGGGATCCCCATAGGAGCTTCAGGGAAGCAATGGTGCCTTCTTGGAGAGGTGCCCCAAATCCGCAGGGCCAGATTCCCCATGTGCCAACATGGACAGTCATTCACATTTCCATTTAAACCGGCCACTTCTGTAAGACAATGGAGCTCAGAGTCACGGCCTTGGCTAGTGCCAGGCAGGAGACCTCCGACCAATTTCAAAGCCATAAGCTAGACCAGTGTTCCTCAACCTCAGCAACTTTAAGAGGTGTGGACTTCAACTCCCAGAATTCCCCCAGCCAGCATGTGGGCGGAGACAAAAGGGCCAACCCTGTCCTCAGGGAGAGTGAGGCAGCTACTTCAAGGGGAGAGCCTTCTCAGCAGGTGCCTCAGGAGCTTCAGCTGGTTAACCCTCACTTTCTACCCATGTGCAACAGGCAGGAAGTCAAAGCCCCATGCTCCACAGAAGCACGGGGCGTGCATATGCACTGCTCTGTTCAGGTGATGTAGTGGTTAAGGCAGTGTTTCTCAACGCTGGCAACTTTAAGATGTGTGGACTTCAACTCCCAGAATTCCCCAGCCAGCAAGGCTGGCTGGGGAATTCTGGGAATTGAAGTCCACACATCTTATAGTTGCCAACGTTGAGAAACACTGGGTTAAGTATTGGAATTGAATTCTGGGAATTGAAGTCCACACATCTTAAAGTTGCCAACGTTGAGAAACACTGGGTTAAGTATTGGACCAGCACTGGGGAGACTCAGGTTCAAGTCCCACTCTCAGCCACGGAAGCTCATGGGAGACATTGGGCCAGTCACTCTTCCTTGGCAGCCCCACTACCTCAGGGGAATGTTGTTGTGGGCCAAAAGAGGAGGAGGAATCGTGCACTTGACTTTGAGCTTCAGTCTAACAAGCAAAGAAATAAAGAAATGTCTCCTGTGTGCACTTCTCTGTTGCATTGTTCCACACCCTTTACTTCAGAAGTAGTAAGGGTGCAGTGTCATTACCAGTAACATATATTGATTGATTGATTGATAATGTGCCATCAAATCATTTTCAACTACTGGTGTGTGTGTGTAGAATATGGGAGAGAGCTATCTTAATCTTCCCTTCAAGTAGAAAATATCTTGGGCTTGGTCTACAGAACCAAAGCATATCGGGGTGATAAAAGAAGAAGGAGAAGACTCAGGGCAATAGAGTAGTATACAGAATAGGCAGCAGAATAGGGGCCTGCAGAATACAGACCTGCTGTGAATGGAAGCAAAAGGCAGTAAAGATTTTGGAAAGGAAGAACCAAAAAAAAAAAAAAGAAAGAGTTAAAAACAAAGCTCACGCTAAGGAGGTTCTGAACTTGGGATCCATGGATGTCAGAGAGCCCGTAAACGTGGGTGGGGGGAAAAATGACATTATTTTCAGTAACTAAAATTCAGCTTTTCATTCAAGAATGAAGGTAGGCAACAAAACAGTTGTTGGCCTCTAGACTCCAGAAGTGTTTGTTAATTTCAATAAATCTCACTACCTATTATTTAATAAGAATAATTTGAATTATGTTTTAATATTTTGATAACTGTACTTGGGCATAATTGGTTTCCTTTGTAATGCTATCTATATCTATGCATTTTATTTTATGTAGCTAAGTCATTGTTTCTCACTCTCAGCAACTTTCACATGTGTGGACTTCAACTCCCAGAATTTGTTAGCCACCTGGCTGGAGAATTCTGGGAGTTGGAGTCCACACATCTTACAATTCTGAGATTGAGGAACACTGATCTAAATGGGTTTTTTGGAGAGGGGTCTGCAGCTTTCACCAGACTGCAAAGGGGTCCATGGCACAAAAAGGTTAACAACCCCTGGCTTAAAGGCAGGAAAAAAGGGTTGTATCGTTGCATGGGAAAGGCAGGGTAGCTAAATGTGCATGGCTGGATAGCTGAATTGCATAGTTTAATTTAAACAAATGCAGTATAGGTACTGCAGTATTTGTAAGTGCAGTATTTGCAGTATTTCTAGCATTATTCAGCGAAAAGAAGAGGGGCAAACCTTCTCATTCCAAGACCCTGTTCTTAACTTCACAAAGTCTCCTCACTTTGAGATAATAAACAGGTAGTCCCCAGTTTAAGAACGAGTTCTGTTCCCAAGGTCTGTCCTTAAGTTGAATTTGTATGTAAGCTGGAACAGTATTATTGTATAATACTCTATAAATAGTATTGTGTAATTAATTTGAACCATTGCGTATTTACCTTGAATTTTGCTACAACAGGCTCCATTCTTAATGATGGATCATCCATAAACTGGGCATTCTTAATGCGGGGACTACCTGTATTTGCAGTATTTCCAGCATTATTTGATGAAAAGAAGACAGGCAAATCTTCTCATTCCAAGACCCTGTCCTTAACTTAAGGAACTTTCTTACTTTGAGATGACATACTATACTCCCAGGGTCAACTTTGCCCCACCTCCTCAGCCTGATTGAATGTAGCTCGAAATTCAGAGGACAGCCAAATCTAGTTTTCCTGAATGACAGCTCTCTGAAGAACCTTTTCAAGAGCTGAGGCAGACTGCTCCAGACCTTCAGGGAAGAGCTCCATTTTTCGGCAAGTCCAGTTTGCCCAGTGATTTCAACTTTGCAAGTGTTCAACCACTTGCCCACGTTGACTAGAATTTAGCCAGATATCAACCTCACCCTTCACTCAAGACATTATTTTGTTGCTCTGGCTATCAAATGTTGATCTGAAGAATGCGGAGGAATCTAGGAAAAATAAACGAGGCAGACTGGGTCTGGTTTAGTTCTGGGGTCAGCGCATGGATGTCACAGCCGGGCTTGAGAATCTGCCGTCATAAATGAAGGCAGCGTTGGAGGAGAGTCCTCAGACCCTTACCTGCAAAGAAACAAACCCTCCAGAGGCCCGCGTGGAGTGCCATGACTATTTCCGTGGTCTGGTTTTGTGGAAATACAATTCCTTCCTCCATGAACAGCCAATAGTCAGTACTGACAGCAATGCCCACCAGAAGCAGCCCGCACGCTCCAAAAACACTAGACAGCAGGGTCAGGGCGCGGCTGCTGCAGTTACTCATCCTAGGTGACAGAAAGAGCCACTGGCCAAATGCAGCGCAAGGACCTGGAAGAGAAAGAAGCCCCAATCAGTCCAAAAGTCCAGGGGGTTACCAAAACCAAACCAAACCCCTTCTGATTTTATTGGAGCATTCGTTGCCCATTTCTGAATCCAATGTGTTGATTCCCAGAGATCCTCAGAACTGCTGGTTCTTAAATGCTTTTATGTTGCCTTGGAGAATTCGTGTTTACCCAGAGAACCATGCAGGGGCACCAAATTCATTAAAACTTTCCCCAGGTCCCCAGAAGCCTGGTAGCTTTCCTAAAGATAATCCCTCTTAGCATTTTTCTGACCCGGAAATGTTGGATATTTGACCATGACGTCCAGAGCAGTGGAAAAGTTTCCTTCTGTAATAAGTACTAGAGCAGGCTTCCCCAAAGTGGGAAAACAGTGATAAATAAGATTACATGTCCCATAACTTCTAGTCTACCGGGATTTGTATTTATAAATACAAGGTGCAAAAATCCTGTACCAGCATTTGGTAGGAAAATACTAGAAATGGCTCAATGTACTGTAGTTTGAAAACTCTTCTTAGGAACTCTATTTTTCCACCTTTGGTCTCTTATTGTTGTTCTCACTGGCTAGAAATTCCAGATTCTAAAATTGAACATTAAACTGAAGATTTCCTCCCATACCAATAAAATGGAGGAATCATTATTACTTGTATCCAGCATAGCCAATTTTCTGACATTAGGCAAGTGTCATTGTCATTGTCATTTTCCAACCCAAAATTCTTCCAAAGAGTAGAGTTTTCTTCTTCTTTTTCAAAGAGTAACCTGATGTCCACCAAGCTTTGCTATCTAGCCCATGGCTGGCTCCACGTTTGGCAAAGTGACTGTGGATGAGGCCCCTTCTCAAGTTTTGCTGGTTGTGATGGTTGCACTGGGTATTAACAACCTCACTGTTTTGAATTCCATCAGGCAACTAGGTCTGAGAACCACCATTTTCTGATTTCTTACAATACTTCTAAGTACTGTTAGGTTAGAGCCATTGTGGGAAATTTAAATATGGCTGCTGGATCCAGTTGCTTAATGTTGACCAGAATCTCTCACACACACATAAAGAATAGCATTTTACCAGTGGTACAGCCTGCCCCCAGCAGCTATCCAAGTATACAATGTTATGGTAATGATTTTGCCAAACTGTCTTGAAGAATGTGACTTTCCCATCACTTCTTCTAAATGACCCCCCTCCAAAAATACAGGAGTCTTGGACCCTATCTAGAATACACATTTCCCAAAGAGGAGCCTGTAAATCAGTGGTAAAATGCATCTTTTACATGCAGAAGACCCTAGATTTCTTACAGTTTTTCTGGATATATTTTTTTAAAAAAAACCAGAATGCAGAATAGTTCATTTCAGTGTCAACGTAAACACTGCAGGACCATCTTGAATTCATGCTTGTTCCAGCCAATAAAATAATCAATTTATATACAGCTAATATTGACCAACACAGAGATAAGCCATGTTACTGAATTAAACACTGTGCAATACAGCAGAAAGATCCCATATAGCCAGAACAGTGAACTGTGTTGCCCTTGCAATTTAGCTCCTAGGCAAGCTGTAACAACAAAACCTTATGAGAACCTTCTGAGAACACAGATGGTAACAGAGATGCTAAGAATGAGTACAACCTTTTTTTCTGCTTTTATCAAGGTTTTCACCCCTTAATGAGGACATTAAAGACCAGGATTTGAGAGCAGTATTTGATTAGTGTGTGGGAAGAGAGGTTTCACGCTTGATTGTGAAAATACTTTTGCATAGGGCTGGTAGACCAGGACTGGCAACAAGGTTTGGCATAACTTGGCATAACCTGCTGAGATTTAGTCCAATAAGAGGGTCATCTGCCAAGCTCAAACTTCTACGCTTCTGCTCTTGTTCCTTGATCTTACCGATTGCACTTGCCTTCTCCAGAAATGCAAGCCATGACAAGAGTGAGAAAAAGGAGCGTTTTCCACTTTGTCTCCTTCTTACAGTGGAGAGAAGCCACCAAGGGCAACCTACAAAATTTCCTCTCCCCAAACTTGCAGCTGGCATTGGAGTTATGAGGGAACAGTGCCTGTTAACAGTCTGATACAGAATTTCTGCCAAAGATTTATCTGATGATTTTAAAATAATATACGAGTGCCATTTTTTTTTCTTTCCACTCTAGATCTTGTCATAAGATGGACTTCTTTGGAAGTTCTACCTTAGTGCGTTTGGGTGAACTCCTCTTACTCAGAGAGTAGGAAGGAACACTGAACATGCTTAGTTTCCCTTGACATATTATACTTCTGAAACTGGATGGGGAACAACTTGTGTTCCAGGAATAAAAGGTTGAGCTCCTTCAACTATCCCAATTTTCATTCTCAACATTTCTAAGAAGCTTCTTCCGCCTCTCATCCCACCCTACCAAGAATGTCAAAAACCAGGATTCATATGCTTTCTTATGAATATTTTATAGTTTTAGCTATATATAAATGCTTTAAAGAAGTTTAATCTCTTTGGTTTATTTCTCTTTGTAGGGTTATGTTCACGGAATGTGCTTACCCATGGTTAACTTAACATGATTTACTGGATTGGGCCAATTGTCTACGTTTGCACAAGGTGGAAATCTAAGATCTGGTCGTCTATTTTTGTGGTTCAATGTGCTACATGAAAACAGCCAAAATGTAGGTGCCACTTATTCTCAACCACGTGATAGTGCAGTGTTTCTCAACCTTGGCAACTTTAAGATGAGAGGACTTCAACTCCCAGAATTCCCCAGCCAGCATAACTGCACCAATCTCCTTCAAAGATGTGGACTTCTGGGATTCAGGTTCCCTTCCCCATTTTCCCCAATGCCTCCTTGTTTGCTACCCACAAATATTACCCAACCCTGATTTTTTCTGTCACAGAGTTACAATTTTCTTCAGGATATTAAGTTTGCACTTTCAAAGTCTAACATCATCTCCACTTGCAATGGATTTTCAAGAACTTTTCCTCACTTGTATCCCCTGGGGTTCCTAATGATGTTTTCTTTGGCCACATCTGTGCCATTGAGACTTCCCCCCTCCTCCCCAAGATACAATTATCTGTGAGCATGTGTGTGTGTAAGATAGAAAGTGGAATCCGGGTTGGAATAGAGGACCAGGGAAGTACGGCAAAGAATCCAGGCATAAGCTGAATTGCAGCCCCTGTTAGGGGGCTCAGGGATGAAATGGGGTCTTGTCTGTGGCTCTCTATTGCCTTCATATGCATTGTTGATCATTCCTGGCAGTGAAGCATTACCCCAGCTGCTGGCTGAGAAACTTCATCTGATTTCTCCCATCTGCAATGGGTTTATTTTGGTTGCAGAAGGTGACACAATACCCATCCTACTCAAACCCTGTTCCAAATCTGCACACACACACACACAACACAATCAGACACATAACTCTGTGTGTGCGTGTGTAGCAGTATATGTGTGAGGTAGGAGTATATGTGTGAGGTAGGAGGAAGATTATATGCTTATGAGCTAGAGAGAAAAGGGATATCTATGTTTACAGGCAGAGACCAAGGTATGGATGAACAGACAATCAAGTTCACACAGATATATATGATTAAATGCAGAGGGATGTTTAAAGAGATGGATGTCACTTGGGAAGATGTCTTCTTTGCTAGAAGGTTTCAAGTAGAAGAGACAGCTTAGAGATGCCTATTCTGGATTTCTTGCTTTTCACACTACCATTTCTGGGTGGTCGGATGTTTGAGAGAGGAAGATTGAAGGATAGAAATGTAAATATTTAAGAGAATATTGGACACTTTAGAAAACACCAGGAGACACAAATGGATTATTCATCTTGCTTTGGTTTACTTAATGTTAGAGTTTCTAATAATTATCTACCTACCTGTCAACCCATCTTCTCTTACTATTAGTTGTGTGCTGTTTACTACACTCTGTGTCCAAGATAGGACAGATTAAACATTTAAGACGCAAAACATGCCCAAAAGCACAAACAGATATTAGAGGGAACTCATATTTCAACCATATACCATTCCCTGTGGGTAAATATTGCATACACATGGTTTGTGCATGATGTTAATTACCCATGATTTATTTATCCATGATTTATCCCATACTGCACTTGACCAAGTTCACACAGCAGACTAAGCAAAAACCAAAAATATATGCACAAGGTCTGTTGACACAAATGGCAAAAAAATAATCCAGCCCACAGAAAGGGGCTGGGAACTGTGCCACTTTTCCTTGGACATTCATCACCATTGTAAATGTTGGCCTGCACAGGCATGTTTTTTCCACCCCCTAAGCCCAAAAGGATTAGGATAATACACTGAATACATGTTCTGAATGGCAAGCCATATACTTTCCAAATCCTGGTATCCATATGCAAGAAACTCTGATTCTGTGTTCAAGTATTCACTTTAGAATTATGTTTGCCAACAGTTCTGGTTAGATCTCTCCAACTGGATATTTTCCAGATCTCTTCAACTCTTATTGGTCCAACCAGCAGGGTTGCAGGACATCAGATTGGGGAAGGGGGCTTCATGTATTTTGAAAGGATATGAGACTTTAGCGCCTTTGAGTATTATGTTCCCACTCTGCTGGTGAATCCCAGAGAGTGAAAAATATGAAGGCGCTATGGATTTGTTTCAGACTCTCTTAACCATCAGTGGAAACCATATGGCCAAGCCATTTGTCTTCAGTGAGGGCAGCCATCTTTGCCAACCTTGCTCCTGGGTCTTCAACAGCAGCAGAATCCACAGAAATGTAGCAGGTGAATTTTTTGCCAAACACCCCCTCCCCCTTTTTAATGGAAGGAAAAACTAAGCTATAAGCAAAGTTAGCATGATAGATTCATCCAGCTGAATCCAACTGATGCCTTCCAGAGGTGTTAAGCTACAACTTCCATCATCATCAAACAATGCAGGATGGGACCAATTCTCCAAAATGAATAAAGACTACCAGGTTGGGAAATCTGAACTAAATGAGGAGGAACAGCTTCAAATCTGTGTCCAGCCACAAATCTCACTGGATAACTCAGCCTAACCAGTTTGAGGTGAAGACTGGTACACTGTCCTGAATCCCTTGCTGTGTTTGTGTGATATCATCAGAATACAACTAATGCAAGGCTATTTCACAAATCTGTTTTTAGAATAAAAGGGAACATACATACCTATACCTAACCATACCTTCTGCCCCAAGCTTTGGGGGGATGAGATGTAACTGTAAAACACTAAATTTGCAGGCTACTTCTCAGGACTTTCAAGGGACACCAAATGAATTTTAAGAAGACTAATGGTTTTTTGAGGGTGGGTGGGTATTTTTTACTCCTCTATAAATAAATGGCATGTGGAAGTGGAAAATCCTATTTCCATTTTACGTATCAGTTTCTGAACTCAAAATGGGAAGCTCTATTTACAGGGAAGCATGATGCCATTTTTATGTGTTCATTTAAATCAGTGTTTCTCAAACTTGGCAACTTTAAGACATGTGGACTTCAACTCCCAGAATTCCCCAGCCAGCTGGGGAATTCTGGGAGTTGAAGTCCACATGTCTTAAAGTTGCCAGGTTTAAGAAACACTGATTTAAATCTTGCCATCCACCCCAAAGAACACCTGCTCAGCTTATTTTTGCCGGGTCATATAGGTAGAGCCAAGAGGCCCCAAATTAGCAAATAAGCATTAGGGTTAAGGGGGGAATTGTACCTGATAAAGCCTTCCTCAGCCTAACCATCTCCAAATGTGCCAGACTACACATGGGCTTTTTATACTGTTTTTGAACGTACTGCTTGCCACCCAGAGTTACGTACAGTATTTAAGTGGAGCAGCTATGTAAATATTCTACAATAAATAAACAAATAAACAAACTCCAATCATCCCCAAAGAATACACTCCAGCATATCCAGGAAGCATGAATCTAGGAAAGTGAATCCAGATGCTCCTTTGTTTAAGACCAGTAGTCTAGCCACTATGCCCTACTGCCTCCCACGCAACCAGCTCAGCACCAAGGGAGGCATAATAACATTTTCCCCATCATCCCTTTCACTGCACAAGATGATACTCTGGTTTCCTGATGCTCCAACTCACAGCACACTACTATCGTTGTAGGAATGATGCTGTGCGTGACACAGAATCACAAAGGTAGTAAAATTAGCCCTGAGCCAGCCCGCATCCTATTTAGAATCCATGCGCTGTGTCAGCACGGTGCTGATCTCCGTCCCACTCCCAGTCCTACACCACCAGGACCTTCTCCTTCCAGCTGTTGCTATACCACATTCACCTGTCAAGAAACACAAGCTCATAGCCACATCACATCTGGGACTGCCTGAAATGTTAGTGCTTTGGGAGTCGTGTGTTTCTTTCGTGCAAAATTGCCCAGTTTCTAACCGACTCCCCCAACTAGCTCCATCAGCTTAGGTAGTACGATGCCATTCTAAATATTTATATTCCTGTGCTAGTGGTATGAGCCTCCCCCACGCCCCCACCAACACAGAGGGATAGAAAATTCACCTAGATGCCTGTCTTGAAGGCAACTTGCCTATAAAAGACATTCTTCTGAAGAAGGCAATCAGCCAAGGAGGGATGAGAAATACCCAAAGCTTAAATCCACTGGCACATACAGTACATGGCAGACAGACACACACACATCACCCTTATTCACTGTATAAGACAGGGATCATCCCCAATAAATCATAAGGCACACAATATAATATTAACATGGGGTGGAAGGGGTGGGGTTACAATAACCCCAACGTATGAAAAGACACATGCGATATGCTAATCCAAGGAACATGGGAATTAACAGGAATCATGCAAAAATATCAGGGCATCAAGCAGACAGGCGTACAATACCCTCTGTGTAATTCTTTTTCTAGACAGATTGATGCTCGAAAAAAACTGAGGGAAAAACCTTTTCTATCAGTTTCTTAGTCACATGTGTGCACACACAGACACACACGCATACACACTGCACAACAGTGCAAGCTTCCCCAATCTTGTACCCTACAAATCTGTTTGGACTACAACTTCCAGTATCCCCAGTGATCAGCCTCCATGGGGATGATGAGCATTGTAGCCCAACCAATGCATCTGGAAGGCTGGCGAAGGCTGCCTTGATGCAATGTCCAGAGAAAGGTGTTAAAGATTCTTGTATCCTCTCCTAGCCTGTCCTGTTAAACCCGCACAGCACACTAGCACAACCTCAGAAGTGTGCCAAGCAAAAGACACTACAGGGTTGCAAGAAATCCATCTCATGCACTGTCTGAAATCACAAATGCAACCCTACCTACCAGTAAGGACCTAAAGCAATGTATGGGTGACACCAATTCTCTCTCCCCTTGCCCTTACACACACACACCATAACAGATATTGTACCATTCTGGCAATACAACACCACAAAAGAAGTATGAATCTCTGAGGAGAGGTCTTATGCTCCTGACACATTGAGCGTCTTTCCTAGCAAGGTGGGGAAAACACTAAAAGCGTTTGCAGCAACATCACGTTGATGACAGTTGGTCCAAAGAGGTTACCCATCACCCTGTCTAAAACGAATGGGCACAGGTGTCGTTTTCACCCATGCACGAAAGCCAAAGACAGTCCAAAGGAAACAAAATTCCCAGCTCTGATGGGAATGTTATTCAGACCCAAGGGAAATGACCACTTTTAGGAATAGACAGTTGTCCCAAGTAGGCTACACGCATGTGTAGTAGCAAAGAAAGTTGCCACCTGCAGTATCCCAGAATCTCAGGCTGAGGATTATTGTTCCAATAATGACTTGCCCTGGACTTCAGTCTCCACTATCCAGAAGCAGACTTAAGACAACTCTCTTTCTTCCCTTATGTATATGCCATACAGACACACACTTGCTATCAGCAAGGAATCAGAAGATGCGTGTTTTTCAAGCAGAAGCCAATTCCTTAAAAAAAAAAAAGAACTAGGAGGATTCAAGACCCCAACCATTACACATCTGCAACACACCTAGGTGCTACACAACCATCATTCCACTGTCTGGTAAGGAAAGGGAAAGGCCACAAGCTTGCAAGGCAGCCAAAGTTGTTCAAAGTAAGACTCCCATCTCCGAAGAATCAGCCCCAAAGGAAGAGGTAAACAAGGGGACTCTCCCTGAAGACCAGCAGGGGGGCTGGGGTGGGGATGGTGGGCCAGGTTTTCGGCGAAGACAGCACTCTGGTCTCGGGAGTTCTGCCCGGCATCCTGGTCTGTGAAGTGACACGGGGGAGCCTTCCTGGTTCCAAGGCGCGGGTGCAGAGGGGCAGGCACCCAGCCCCCCAGAAAAGGCAGGGCCCGGGGAAGCTGGCCCTGGGAAGGCCGGCAAAGGCTCTCCAGCACAGGCTTCGCCGACCACCCCGGGGAGGCAGGGGCCGGCCGAAAGGGCTGCCGCCTCGTCTCACCTTGCGGTTAGAATGCCGCGGGGGCTCCGGATTCCTCGCTCGCCTTCCACCGCACCTGCATCGCGTCCCCGGTTATTGCTTCCCCTTGTTTTGCACTCCGACGTCGGCGGCGGCCGGGGAGGGGGGCAGGTTGGGGGAAACCGCCTTTCCCCCTTTCTTGGAGGGGGGCGGAATATGGACCCCCGTCTTCAAGGGCCGGCCCTCTGCAAGCCCCAAGGCCAGGGGTCTACGGCTGAGCGCCCCATCCAGAAGTTTGCTTCATTCCAAAGTGAGAAAGAAGAAGGAGTGTGTGTGTGTGTGTGTGTGTGCGTGCGTGCGTGTTGGGGGGAGGAGGAGAGGACGAGCGCAGCGTTTCGAGGGGGGCGACGGAATGGAAAAAGGAAACGCTGCAGCAGTGGACGAGCGGGGGGTAAATCTCGATCGGGGAACGGGAGAGAACGAGGGAGGGAGGGAGGGAGGGATGCAGCAGCGGGCAGGGAGGGCGGCAATGACAGAAGGAAAAAAGGCAGCGAAAGGAGGAAGGCAGCGGCGAGCAAGAGGTGGCGGCGGCAGCGGAGGGAAGGGAAGGGAAGGGAAGGGGGTCGGCTGCAGCGGCGGCGGCGGCGGCGGCGGCAGACGAAGGGCTGGACGCCGAAGAGGGGAACGCTGGAGGACGAGGCGGAGGGGGCCGAGGCAGGGGAGCGGAAAGAAAGACGGATCGAGGCAGGAGCGGGGGGAGAAGATGAATGCAGCGGGAGGAGGGGGCGACAGGGGCAGCCGGGAAAGCCGCCTCGGCGGACGGAGGGAAGCGAGAGAAGCCGGCTCCGAGCAAGGGTGCCGAGAGGCGGGAAGCGACCGGAGGGGGAGGAAGGGGGCGCCCGCAGGGGTCCAAAGGGCGGCAAAAGCGACGCAATTGCAAGAGAAAGGGGAGGGGGTGCGAAATGCAGTAGGAACGGGGGGAGGCTGGGGGAGAAGCGAGAGGGAAGACGGCGCGAGCGTCCAAAAATCGCGGCGGGGGAAAAACCGTCTGGGGAACCACACGCGCGCGCACACACGCAAGAAAGAAAGAAAAGAAGGAAGGAAGGAAGGAAAAAGCGCAGCAAAGAAAGACAAGAGGCGGAAGTGCCCGGGGCGCTTCGAGCCCCAAGCGCCCCGTTTCTTGAAAGGATCCCACCGGCGGGGGGGGAGGGAGGAGGGAAGGCTCGGCTCGGCTCGGCTCGGCTCGGCCAGTGGCAAAAGCGCGCGCGCGAGACGGGGCGCGGGGGGGCGCGGCGGAGCCGCAGCGGGGAGGGAGAGGAAGGCGGCTGCTGCTGCTGCTGCTGCCGCCGCTACCGATCTTGTCCTGGGGGCTTCAACCGGGCACTGATGCCGCAGTCGGCTGCCGAGAGGCGGCTGGGCTGTCTGCGAGTCGGTCCCCCGCTTTTTCGCGCACACGTACACACACAGCCGCGCGCGCCCAGACACACTCGCACATACACACACCCAGGCTGGAAAGCACAGGGCGCCCCCGCTGCCGGATCCCGCTGGATCACGGGATCCGCTTGGCTGGGAACTGACGAGGGGCGCGAGGAGAATTCACAATCACCCCCAGCTCAGCAGCTCACTGCAGCTGGCCGTGATGTCAGAGGCACCACTCTTAAAGGGACCGGCGGTCCGGAGGGCGCTCGCAGGTTTGCCTGCTCAGCCGGTGTCTGACTCTGTGTGTGTGTGCTTGTGTGTGTGGAACTGGGGCGCGCGTGTTTATGTGAGTTGCGTGCGGAAGAGATCGAAATGAGAGGGAAATGCACACGACAGAGACCGACGTAGTGAAGGGAGGAGGTTAAAGCGCAGGTCCTAACGTGGGAAAATCTTAACATTCACCAGATTTCGGCCATTTACTCTCATATTCGTTTCATGTAGGTGACTGTTCAACTGGACCGTCAAAGAACGACTGCCGTGAAAATGTAAAAGTCCGGCGATTCTAAACTGTGTATATTATAGATTTCGTGCCTGTGTGCTCTTGGGTCCTAGACTGCCAGCCACCCTGAAGTTCTTGAGTTAGGTCGAGCTACCGTTTCCCAATTCCACGCCACAAGCTCAGGGTGTGTGCGCGTGTGTGCACCGCTTGAGTGATAGGCAGCAAATTAAAGCAAGAGAACGATTTCAATCAGAGAACCCTTTACATCCCTCCGAAGAAGGCAGTCGTAACCATCAAACAATTTAGAAACGATCAGAAGCTGGACTGAATGTTTAGCCAGTCCAACCTTGGAGAGAGGGAATTCCTCTGACCCCCGACTCCATCGATCTGATCTCTTTGGGGAATATTACTGATATTTGCAGACTTTGGTGGCTCTCAACATCCCCTTTTCTTCCCTGTACTTCATCTAAGAGAAGCAATAGAGGGTGCCCTCAAATTAGGCTTTAATTGTGCCCTGGCTCTGCTGCTTCATTCACAGAATTCTTCACACACCCCAGATTCTTCACACACCAGAGCCCCAGATTTTTCACACACACACACACACACACACACACACACACACACACAGGATATCTTCCTACTTCTCTTATCAGGAAAAGGGAAAAAGAACTAATTGCAGAGGAAAAAGCCAGAAGAACAGTGTATTTGGTAAGAGCTCCCCGTCTGGTAGAACCATCTAGAGGAAATAGAGGTTTAATACAGAGACTTTAGAACAGGAATTCCCAGGACTGAGCAAAAAGAGAGGGGAGTCTAGATTCTAAGTAGCTCAGCCTGGATTGCTTGAACTGTTGGGACCTCTTGGGCATAGAAAATAAATATGGAAAAGTGGAACGCAAGAAACCTTTATGTTCGCTAGGTGGCAAGAGGAGAATTAGAAGGATAGAAGGATAATCTCCAAACTAAGCAGGTGGGATATTCCCCAAACTAAACTGATGGAAAAGAAAGAAATACTAAGGCCCTAGTTTGGATTAAAGTCTATACACATCTTTTATTTTATTTTTCCAAGGGATGTATCAGAGGGACCAAAGCAACATGAGAATTTTTAGAGCAGACTGTCTAGACCAGTGGTGCTGCTAGAACCAGACCTGTTTAATCCAAAACACCACAGATTCAGCACCATTTCAATAAACCAAACAAGCAGAATTTTATCCAGCCTTTCCCCTCTTGGTAAGAGGAATCAGTAGATCCTCAATCAGTTTGCCAGAGAGAGATAGACAGAGAGGGTAGAAGAAAGGGTATGATAGAGAAACACAGAGAGGTGTTTCCCTATTCCATTTCATTCCCGTCCCATCCACATGTTTATCTCTCCAAAACTGAGGCAGTCCTGGAGAACAACAAAATCTAGTCTGGCATCTTTGTTCCCACACTGGCCATCGAGAAGTTTTTGTCCAAAGCCCATAAGCCTAAAATACTGTATCCCAGCATTTAGCCTGCTATGCAAATAATACTATAAGGAGGTGAGGGAAGGTGATGACCAAGATGGCCTGGGGACTTGGATGTTTCAGCACTCCGAAAATGGCCTTCCTGGGAGGAAAAAGGGTGAGTTCAACTCCAGGTGTGGGGCTGAAGGAAGGGTGATGGGGACAACAGCATACAAAGCTTTCACAAAACATAACATATGCATACAGGTCTATTAAAAAAGTCTTCGTTCTCTTCTGGATTTTGCTAATTTTTGCATAAGCCCCTGAATGTTATCTGAGCTTCATGTGTGTCCTAGTGATATGTAAAAGGAACTATGAGTGAACAAATAACACCAAGGCTGATACTTGTTTTATTTATTTCATACATAAAGTTGTCCAACTTCCAATGTGCCAGTTTGAAAAAATAGACACCTCCCTGGTTCAGTCTGTTCGGTTAAAGGAGGACACCTGGTAAGTTCTTCATGAAACCATCAGAGCTAATCTGGGCCTCTCCTATGTAAATTTCATGAACTTTGGCTCCATTCATCACAGAGAAGATCTCACTACAGAGATTCCAGAGGCATGTCATACTTCCCTTAAAAGAAATTTCCAAAGGCCTCTGTAAGAAGAAGTTGATGCCTATCAGTCTGGTAAGGTAACCAACCTGTTTCTCAAGTTCTGGAGGTCTGCCAATCCACAGTCAAGACCTAGGATGTTTCTTCATGGTTGGGTTCACCTGCGTTCCTCCAGTCCTTAACTCAGCAGAAAACTCAGCTGGGATTATTTGCACTGCCCGGAGGGCTGAATTCTACGCAGCCGAAATACAAGGCCTGCAAGTGATCCTCTTCTTACACTTTTACTGCAGGACAATTTAGAGACAGCAGTTGGAGGTTCCCCTCCTTAGTCTCCTCTTCCACATGGCATCACCAGCTGGTGAAATATGTAGCTATGACACTGGGCTAGAAACTGGGAGACCATGAGTTCTAGTTCCACCTTAGGCTCAAAGCCAGGTGGGTGACCTTGGGCCAGTCACTCTCCCGCAGCCATAGGAAGAAGCAGGCAAGGGCGAACCACTTCCAAAATCTTGCCAAGAAAACTGCAGGGACTAGTCCAAGCAGTCACCAGGACTCAACAATGACTCAATGTCAAACAACAAAGTGGTGGGGGCCTTGGGCAAGGGTGAGCAAGTGCCTGGGATGGAGGCTGCAGACACATTTCAGTGACAGGTTCAGTGACAGGTTGAGGGTGCAAAGCTGCTCTCATTGGTAACTTGTCACTTGGGCCATTTCTGAACATAAGTCTACTGGCCTTCTGGTAGACCCTCGTCCAAAAACAACCTGGCTGACAGGTCAGTTGGGCATGGGAGGGGTGCAAGGTGAAGGAGGAACATGATGCTTTTTGAAAGACATCCTTCCCACTTCATCTCAGGCCTGTTCTTTGCCAGAATGGCTTCTCAACCAGGATCTCTTTGGTCTTAAGTTTACTAGTAAGAGAAACTGGCAAAACAGTTGTCAATTTCACCCCAGCGGCATCACAGATCAGTTAAGTACCGCAAGGGACTGGAAATATACTTGGGAGTACACAAAAATGATGCCCTACCTCCACAAAGTAATAAAATCAGTAGAAAGTGTCTGAAACTCCTTGTCAGCAAAAGCAGCAACCCCCCCCCCCCCGTAATGCATTATTGTGGGACAGAACCAGTGATTCATCTCTTTCCCAGTATTTATTTATTTATTTATTTATTTATTTAATTGTTTTATTTATTTACATATATATATACACACACACACACATACATATAAGTGTAACAATCCCTGTGCATCTATTTGGTGCAGGGGGGTCTGTATGGAGCAAGGAGGCAAGGCTCAATGTTTTAAACAGGCTTCACTGCTTGCATCCCCTTGAAATTAGGGCTGTTCTACATCAGGGAATTTCTGCCCACTCTTTGACTGTTAAAGGTCCAGAAGAGTTGCTAAGGAAAACCAAAGAAACAAGAGGGAAGTTCTCCATTCTCATGCCTGGTGGTCCCAAAGCTTGAAACATCAGGCTCATGTTCCACCTGTTTCCACCCTCCCTTCTACAAATTACCAGCTCTTCCTTTTGCAGAATTTAGCTCCTGTTGCACCAGGTGCTGCGTAAACAGCAAATGGGATTTGCTTCGTGGCAGTTTGAGGGGGTGAATGTAGAGATATATTTATCATCCAGCAGTAACATCCTTCTCTCCCCATCCCACTGTACAACTCGGCCTCTCCTCTGGTGCATGATGAGGGAAGGCAGAGAGAAAGCTGTGAGCTTTTCAGATTGGACCCAGTCAGAAGCTAGCCAAAGTGGAAAGGGAGAGCAGCAAGGGGACCATAAAAGCCAAGGTTTTATATTCATTATCTCTGCAGGTTGTTTTAAAAGAGATTTCTCCTGCAAGATATCGATTGATGATTGATTATGTGCCATCAAGTTGGTGTTGAATCTTAGTGACCACCTAGACAGACCTTCTCCAGGGTGATCTGTCTCCCATCTGGCCACTCAGGTCTTCCAAAGGTGCACCCATCTTTGTTGTAATTGAGTCCATCCACCTAGATGCTCATTGTCCTCTTCTTCTCTTTCCTTCCACCTTGTCAGCCCTCAAAGGTAGATAGGTTCAAGAAACAGATGCCATATGTACCAAAAACTGCTTTGACTAAAGTAACAGAGTCTTGCAGATCTGAATGTGCTTCTCCTCTCTCTTTTAACTTCATGTGAATTTAGGGGGCATCCATCTAAGACATTTTTGTACCGTTCCCCCCTTGACTGGCTTAAGCAATGCTTATCAACTTCTTGTCTTGGTAATGGATCTTCCCTCTCTCCATCAAGGCCATCCTCTATTCTTTCAACACACCTTTTCCAGCGCTACTGGTGGGACTGCCTGTCCCCAGTAGTATCTCCCTGTCCTACATGCTCTAGTAGGATGGGCATGCTTTGGGTCCCCTTCCTCAAGCAATGTCATCTGGTGGGACCCAGGAGGTGTCCTTTTCCCTCTGGAATGACACCCCCCTCCCCCAGCATATACGGCTGGCCCTGATCCAGTGCTGCCCTTTAGAAAGTCTCTAAAAACGTGTTTTATCAGGTGTTGGGGCCAAGTTGAATGGATTTCTCATCTGGAGGGTTGTAATAGGAATCTGGGTTCTGATCATTTATTAATTTTTGCTGTTATTTTAAACTGTATTGTTTTCTTGCTGTTTTATTGATAGTGTGGTGCCCAGAGTCACAATTGTTCAAGTTGGGCAGCTTATACATCCCATGAATAAATAACTGCTTATTACAGACTTCTCAAGGGAGCTAGATCCTCACATTATATGCCTAAGATATGATAATTTGAGCCTGGTCATTTGTGCCTCAAGTGAGAACCCTGATTTGTCCTGTAAGATAAGCTATGGATAAATATGAAGAATAAGATCATTTGTTCTTAGTTCACTGGTGTGAACTAAGCAGCTATGGTTTCTAAAACCTGGTTTACAGCTTACAATAAATTCTTTGGCTTGTTCAGGTAACTTTCTAAATAGATTGTGGAAATGCTTTCATACAATATATCTAGACTTTGACAAAGTACTTCAAAACATGCCGATTTGCAATCTAGTTAATTGTGGGCTGGATGGTATAACAATTCAGTACTTTGGCGGGAACCAATTACCCCACACAGAGGCAATGGGCCCCCTTTCAGTGGGTGTCTTCAGGCAGAGGCTAGAAAGCCATCTTTCTGGAATGTTTTAATTTGGCTTTTTGCATTAACCATTTAATAATAGCTCTCTTCCGATTCTAATTCATAAGCACACACTAAGCTATATTGCTTCATTATGGTTTATTGAATCAGCCACAACTGATTGGTTCATGCAACAATCTAATCCATAAACTACAAAAAGTATAGCAGTTGACTTTACACAACACGGTCAACCAAGGGTCCCCAAATTCTTCAGCTCATTGACCCTGTTTCAGACTGTTCATCAACCCCCCAAACATTTATTATATGAAAATAATTTAATAAATACTATTTTAACTAATAGTACTACAAATAACAACAACAGCAACATTGACTGCTTGGATAGTCCCACTGACTCTTGGGGGGTCAATACTGACCACTTTGGAGAACTCTGCACTAAACCATAAAAAAGTAAAATCCCATTATGCTTAGCCACAATGCACGAATCCAGTCATTGTGGTTTATTCAATAGTCCATGGCAAACAAAAAACAAAAAACCCCTATAGCTCCAGAAATTATCAATTATAAATTTTGATTTGGTAAAAGGGGAAATTATTAAATATGTCACTGCAGAATAATCACATTCATAAAGAGTTGGAAGAGACTTCAGAGTTCATGTAGTCCAACCCTCTGTTCAAGACACGATCCACTAGAGCATCTTTGACAGATGACCATCCAGCCTCTGTTTGAAAACTTCTACTAAAGGAGAACATGTACTTTCCTGATCTACTAAGCCTTTGGAAACATGGAAAAGAGGATCAGAAGGCACTTGGTGTGACTAGAACTTGGGAACTGGTACCAGGCTCTCCTCCAGAGGATGATCAATAGCTACCTGAGCCAGTGGTATCACAGAACACTGTAAAAGATACTTGGGCTCCCATGGATCAAAGAAACTCAAGAGCCACCCTGAGAAAGAAGAGGTTATCATGGTAGATGATTACCCACTAAGGGGAACTAATGCAGTTTGTGCAGACCTGATATGATGTCACGGGTGGTTTGCTGTCCACTAGGTGCCCATATATAGGATGTGATAGAGAGGTTACCAAGATTATTCAGACCCACTGAAAACTAGCCCAAAGAGACCTTGAAAAACTCATTGGATATTAAAAGGTCTTGGGCAGGAAAGTGAAAGAACTTGGAGGCATGGGTAGTTTTTCATCAATTCTCCCTAGTACAAGAAAAGGAAATAGGATCCTGGAAGTCCTCAACTGCACAGATGGTATCACCCTGAAGGGTTTGGCATCTACCACAATGACCTATGTTACCATCATGAAGGGAAGGAAGTGTTGGGCAGGTGTCTTGCCAGTCTCATCAGGAGGGCATGATGAAACTAGAACAAAGGAGAGAAGATGACAAAGGCCCAGAACTTAATGTGCAGCCAAGAGAACCGGGGCCAAGAGAGCAAAATGCAAAGGGAGAAACAGGAGACCAGGATGGGGGCTTAAGAGTTTCACAAGACACAACAATAAAAACACAAGTAAGTGGTACTCAGAACCTTGGAGGTTTCTAGACCAAAGGACAGAATATGGGAAATAAACAGGAAGAACCAGAGACCCTAACCCAGGAAGGCAAACATAATGTGACAGGCATCACTGAAACTTGGTGGGATGATATTCATATCTGGCACACAGCACTGGAATTTATTCAAAAGGAACAGACCCAATAGAAAGGGGAAGGGAGTTGCACTGCATGTAAATAAAAAATATACTTGCACAGAAAATCAGGAACTAGAGCATGGAAATCCTATTGACAGAGCTGATTAAAAAAAAAAGGAAAGAAAAATAAAAGTGATACTATTATGGGGGCTTATTTTAGACCATTTGGGCAGAGAAACGATACAGATGAGGCCTTTCTGCATCAGATGGCCAGTCTTTCAAATAGGAGCGCATTAGTGACAATGTGGGGTTTTAATTACCTGACATCTGCTGGGAATTTAGCTCTCCCAAGAGTCAGAGGTCCAACAAATTCTTGTTCTTTTTTGCTGACATCATTTGTCAGAAGTTGGAAGAAAGAACAAGATGAGCTTCTATCCTGGACCTAATTCTCACTAACATGGAAAAACTGGTTGAAGAAGTAAGAAACTGGTTGCTGGAAAGTAATCTTGTTATCCTTGAATTTGCAATATCCAGAGGAGGAGGAAATGAGAAGAGTCTAACCTAGATTTGAGAAGCGAGGACTTTTGATGAACTCCAAGGAAAGGTAGGTTGGATTGAATAGCTTGAAATTCTGAAAGAG
Organism: Python bivittatus; assembly: GCF_059951505.1. Classification (NCBI taxonomy): domain Eukaryota; kingdom Metazoa; phylum Chordata; class Lepidosauria; order Squamata; family Pythonidae; genus Python; species Python bivittatus. The sequence continues at coordinate 4,206,163 of NW_028277063.1, forward strand.
AAAAGTATCCAGGAAAGATGGGAAATTCTACAAAACAAGATAGTGAAGACATATTCACATACAATCCCCAGAAGAAGACAAAATGGGAGGAATCTTAAAGGCTGAGGTAGATTCATGTAGAGCTCTCTAAAATGTGGAAGAGAAAAAGAACATGTTCAGGAAAGGCAACAAGGGGAACATACTCAAAGAAGTAGGTAAGGCAGTCTCCAGAAAATGTAGGAACTCTGTCAGAAAGGTGATAATGAGAACTCAAAACTTCTTAACTTCCATTTTGTGTTTATTTTCTCTCAGAAGGGAAATGGAGCTCTAGCTGGTCATCCTTATACCATTGAGGGGATGAGGGAACTGCAGCTTAAGATAGACAAGGAGAAGGTCAAGAAAGAACTTAACTAGTTTAAATAAACTGAAGTTTCCAGGGCCAGATGGAATACATCCCAGAATGAACTAGTGGAGGTGATTGCAGAACCAATGTCAGTAACCTCTTAGAACTTCTAGTGAGATCCCAGAAGACCAGTGAACAGCAAATGTCATCTCTGTTTCACTGTAATTTTAATTAAAAGAAAATGAAATGAAACTTAGTTTGTAAATTGGCTGCTGCCCATTGTGTTTGGGGGCACGGTCCCCAGCATGCCATTCAAAGGCCAGGTATGATCCTCACCTGGAGAACAGTTGGATTTTCATGATTTAGAGTGATGTGTGGACAATGACTAAGCCATTTACTTGACTATAAGTCCCATTAAGCGTGATAGGACTCAGTTCTGAACAGAGTAAGGATTGCTATAAAACTGGCACTTTATAATTAAAATTCATTGATCATGGTTTGTGGCTCCATTGTTGCTCCATTTATTTTAAGTTCTACAGGGGCAGTGCTCACCGACCAACAATATAAATTTAAGTGCCTTCATATTTTTACATTTTCATGCTCCATTTTTGCACCCCAAATTAAGTACAAGAGCCTATAGGACAATCTCCTGCTACGTACACAGGGATCTTCATTGTGGACATGCTCAGTGTCTTCATCTTTCAAGTTCATTTAATTGGAAATGAATTTTTAAAACAGCAGAGCAATGGGGAGGGGGGAACTCTTCTCACACAAAAAAGCTAGGTAAAATCTTCCAAACTCTCTGAGACACACTAAGCTTGAGTGAATGATGGAAACATTTTAGTCTGGGATCAAAGAGATTTCAGGTGTGATTCCAAGGAAGTCTAATTGAGGAAAATATTCTATAATTAAGACTTAAGCCTGATCAGTCCTGAGACATCAGATGTCCAACTGTGCTCACTCAAATTCAGTCATGTTTTTATCAACAGGCCCAAACTTTGAGTGAACACTTAAGCTTCTGACTCTGAGCATTACTATCATCTCTAATTTGAGGGGGGTGAAGGGGGTTGCAAAACTAATTTTCTGACAGATTAGGCCAACCTATCTTGATCTAGTACCCTTTGAAGGCATGATAGCTGAGAATGATAGCAGTTGTAGTCCAACACTTATGGATGAAACTCAAGATTGGCGGCGGCTCCATTATCTTTTCTCTTCCACTCACTTCTTTCAAACTAATATCTACTTGATAAGCTAGTAGATGTAAAGTTGAAGAAGCCGTTTTCTGCTTTCAGTCTATGTGGTGGTGCTACCCTTCCCAGTGATTCTGAGGCCTGGTCTTTAATCAGGCTTTATATGGTTAATTCCAAAAACATGTTGTGGAGGAAAAGGGATGAATCAGCTTGACAACCACATGGAGGAGACAAGTTCAGAAACTCAAGTGTAATTGAGTCTGATGGGCAGGAATGTGTCCCTGGGGAGCCAGCTTGTGTTGTGCATGTGGGGAGAGGGGTTAGATGAAAATAGGAGTCAGTTGGCTTTACAGTTGATAGGGCATCTTCAGAGTTCATAAAAAGCAATTGAGCAATCCACAAAATGGTGAAGGTTGTTTGCTCTGACATCCAGTTTAAAACAAATATCCTTGTCTGAAGGCCTGCCAGTGCCAGGAAACTATTATCAAGGTCCTGAAGACTCATCTTTTCCTTCCTTAAAGCAGTTTTGCCAACTTGGTGCCCTTCAGATGGGATGGGACTCCAGCTCCCAGCATTTTATCATTTAGAAGGTCACCACCGTGAAGATGTGAAATGATTACATATTGCCAAATATATACAGAGAGCATGTAGCAACTAGCAACAGAAGCCATAGTAGAAAAAATCAGTTAGCAAAAAACTCCAGATGGGATGGCTCAAAGCTCTCCTGTCTGCAATATCAGGCAAGATCTCATCCATTCCTAGGCCTTGTTGAGATTCATCATCCCTTGTGCCTGGTCCCACCTTGTCCTTTTCATCCTCAAAGAAGGAGAACCAGATGAAGGAGCTCTGGAAAGTCACCTTTGGATAGAAGATCATGGGAGAAGCAGAGGGCAGCGTCAGGTAACACTGAAGTCAGCATCTCAGCACAAAGTGCTGAATTGCTTTCTTTCTAGCTCTCCTCTAATAGCTTTCTGTTTCCTTTTGCTCAGCTGTCATTGTTCACGTCTCCTTCAAAGACTCCACTTTGAAACACATTATTTATTGAGCAGACAATTTGGTGTGAATGGAAGGAATGGGGGGAGAGGCAGGCAGAGGAAGAGATGTGTATGGTCCCAGTTCTGCCAAAAACTCTCAGTCCTTGCACCGCATGTGCCAAAGGTGCCTTCCAGCACCTGCAAGTTGGACTAACAGCTTACCAAGATGTCCCTAACCCATGCTATGATTTGGATTTTCAGTGTTTCTCCCATGCTTCTCATTTGCCAGCGTAGGGACAAATAAAAGGCCTTTCTCCATTATCTCTAAACAGACAGGTCAAGTACTGTACAAGGAAACCATGGTTATACATCAGGACACAGAATAAATTCCTGATTTATAACCACAACCTGGATGATGTGCGGGCTATGAGGATCGCGGGTTATAAATCAGGAATGTGCGGGCTATGAGGACCACAGGTTATAAATCAGGAATCTCAGGATATTCCTAGAGGGAGAAGGGAACAGTCACCATTTTAAAAGACCATACAGGGAACAAAGCACCTTTGTACTTGCAAAAAATGTAAACTCTAACCAAAAGCATAAACCAACGAGAAATGGGCATGTTGTATATAAACAATGTAATCATTGCAGAATAAACTTTTCTCTTTTCCTCTTGGCTGCCTCTCTTTGTTGGGTGCAGAATTGTTATTCCACAACATCAGGAATAATGTTCAGGGGATGCCAGTCTCTCCTTATTCTGCAGTCTGGACAAACCCCAAATGCCAGGCCAATCTAGGATGTTTTGCTCCCAGGGCCAGTCCAGGATGTTTTGCCAGTCCAGGATGTTTTGTGGTATTTGCAAAACTGCAAATACCACAAACTGGCCCCAAAATGCATTGCTTCTAAGGGTGGTCAATTTATCTTGGTACTCAAGGTTAAAAACCTATAAGCACTTCTTTCCTAGGACTAAAATAACCATGATAATGTTGTTGTTCTTAGTGTTTGCCCCACTTGTTCTGCACCATGCTCACTTCAATTCACAAAGGATTAATGCAAGATGCAACAAGAACCTGGAGTTGATAAGGGCAGAGAGGGACTGATCCAAGGTCATCCAGTTGGCTTCCATACCAAAGGGAGAACATCCCTGTACCAGTCCAATGCCCTAGCCACTATACCATGCTGGATCTCATTAAAATGACGATAATACACATAATTATTTCTTCTTGTCCCACCTCAGATGACCCCATCACTGTGTCTAGACCCAGCTCTTATGTTACCATCACCTCTTCCTGTCTCTATTATCTAATGCCTATTCTTGAAAAATCACTGCCCTGACTTGGCAAATCTCGTTAAAAAATTTGTTAGCTCAAGCAACTAGCTTGGAGAGTTCTTTGCTCCTTAGTAGTCTTGTTTCCCCATGGCAAATGGCTGTATTATACCTCTTTGCAAACATGCATAGATATGCCTGCGTGGGAACATCAAGGCATCACGCTGTGGACAGCTTGCTATGTCATGAGGCTCATTAGGAATAGGGGACAACAGATGGTAGGACAACTGGAATTTTCTAACACAATTTTTTGCCTAAACAATACATTGACTTAGTAAACAGTGTTGGAGCAGTGCTCTCTAGGCCAGTGTTTCTCAACTGTGGCAACTTTAAGATGAGCGGACTTCAACTCCCAGAATTCCCCAGCCAGCATGGCTGGCTGGGGAATTCTGGGAGTTGAAGTCCGGTCATCTTAAAGTTGCCACGGTTGAGAAACACTGCTCTAAGCATTTATCAGGAGAGCCTAAAACATTTCGCTGTTCACTTTAGGGAGAAAAAAATCCTGAATAAGAAAGGGATTGAAGTATGTCAAACTATATATGGTGTGAAGAAAACAGATGGAGAGATGTTTACCATCTCAGAATACTAATGAAGCTGAATGGTGGGAAATTCTCGTCAGATGAACAGGCAAAGAATTCATATGCTCGAGAACTGATGGCAAAAGCCAGCAACTTAGATGAGATCTGTCTAAAATTCCTCTTCTGAATACTCTCTCTTTTCCCAGGGTTTAAGGAATGCTTCTGCCCTTGTTTCTGTAATGAATATTTCCCTCAAGGCTATCTCCATGGGTCTCTATGCTTCATTTTCTCTGCTTCTCACAACCTTAAGCGTTCCTTAGCCTTGATGACCTCTTTCTTTGCAACTACATGTTTCTGGTTACGCACAGTTGTTGTGACTGTAGTTCCTTTGCCAGTTCAGACATTCCCAATATACAACCTCTTAGACAGAATGCAGACCTAGAGTCAACTCCTTCACAAGGAAGAGATGCTGTTTGTCACGTGATGATGGAGATTCCCCCAATCCCTTCCTTTCTTAGAGATAGGAAAAAGAGTTTGTTTCTTTTACAGGAGGCTGGAGGCTGGCAGTATGGTACACCCTTTCCCAGATAGTCCTTGGTACATGGCTGGAAACTACAGGAATCTTTAGAGAGAGTATAAATTGAAAAGCAAAGGGAATATTGTTTAAACAGTTTCTATTTCTACAGAAATAGATAACAGGTCTAGAAAGGATTGTATATTAGGATTCTGATTTCTGTTCCTTTAGTTCATGCTATATCTAAGATTCTTTCATTCTCTGTATAAATTAGAAAGTGGGTTCTTAAGGTAAGCCTTGAATCATACTTCAGCCATATACTGGAGGTATAATACTACTTGTCTTCTCTTAAACATCTTGTGGTGATAGTGGTGGTGGTGGTGGTGGTGGTGAGTCTTGTGTTTCTCTACTGAGACTTTGGAATGGTGAAATCCTATGTGTAGCACCATCTTGTGGCATGCCCAAAGCACTATGTTGTCTTTTCAGATTTTCTTTTTTTACACAGCTGAATGTATCTCCTTCAACCTGGAATGTTTAGAGACTGGATATTTAAAGTTAAAACAAAGATTTTTGAATTTTATCTTTTTTTTAATAAAGTTATATTTTGTTTATCTTGTGAAACTAGTTATAGTCCAAGGTAAGGATGAACACTTTTGTCTTATAGCTATAAGGCCAAGATATTGTATTATGGAAATTATTTCTTTTTTTATAAAAGCTTTTTATCACCAGAAAGGCAACATGAGTTGTGAGAACCCAAGTAGTGAGAACCCTATCTCTCTTACATACTGAAGTTAGGGGGAAGATGTCAGGTGAGGCGCCCCTTAGTAGTGGGAATGACCATGCCACTACAGATAGTCCTTGCTTACTGACTGCCTTGTTTAGCAACCATTCAAAGTTATGACAGTGTAAAAAAAACAGCTTTACGACCAATCTTCACATTTATGACAGTCTCAGCATTCTGTGGTCACGATTGCCCTTTGTGTGCTTCCCAACTGGCTTGCAACAAGCAGAGTTAATAGAGAAGGCAGAAGTAAAATTGTATGTCGCACTTCACTTAATGACTGTGGTGACTCACTTAATGACCAAATGGGAAATGATGCCATAAGTCTATCACGGTCTTGATTTTCCGTTTAGTGACTGTGGGACTTAGTGATGGAGTTGCCGATCCCAATTGTGGTCACTAAGCGAGGAATATCTGTAATCCAAAACAGGAAGTAGGGCCAGGGTGTGAACGTCCAGAGGGTTTCTGGGAGAGGAGGCTGAGACCTCCATCATTCCACCCTAAGATCTCAGCTACTCTGCTATAACAAGATACAATAATTTTCTCTCAACCAATTTTTTTGCAGCAATCATTCTCTTGCACACATTTTTTCTTCATCCACAGCCTCTTTTCCTTCCAAAAATCCTTTTCATGCTTTCCAACCCACCAGAATTTGGAAAGAAATTATATAAAGTGGCTCAGGACTTTGCTCGTCCACCCTTCTAGCTGTTTGTCTATCCTTTTGTCAGTCTGTGAGAATAACAGCTCTCCAAAACCCTAACAGAAAGGACCAAATTTCCTATGGTGGGGAAAAGACAACAAAATCAATATAGAGTTTAAAAATGGTCTTCATCCATCCGGGGGGCTGTGGAGAAAACATTCCAGAAAAAAATCCCCATTCATCCCTCTGGGATGTGGAATGTTGTTAATGGTTCTGTTCTAAGCCCTCGCTTCTTCCTGGTCACATGACCCCCAAAGTGGAGCACAAGCAGCGTACCCAGTGCCTCTCCGTGCTCGCATACAAACACATATAGCTGCAACACTGGGGAGAGCAGACTGATATGCACACATGTATACAGTACATACAATGATTAATAACATATAGAGGCAACACCCACAATTTGAAAAAGTGCATGCATGTACACCTACACACAAAGAGACACAACTATTTTGTGACGTAGAAGAAAACAGAGATGCCTCCTATGGCCTCTGCTGGTAAAGAGGTTGGAAAGAATTCCAGCAGCCATGATCTGCAGGCTTTCCCTCCTTTTTTTACACTTCTCATTACTGTAACTCCACATATTTCTATGGAACCCAAAAGCACAACCAAAAATCACATTTTGGTTTAGCCCAGGCTCTGTGCAGAGGAAAAGCATGCCTAAATACCTACACACAACCCCCTTCCCCTCCCCTCCCCTCCCCTCCCCTCCCCTCCCCTCCCTCCCTTCCTTCCTTCCTCGTAACAGAGTTGCAGTCTAGACTGATCCCAGAACTACGAGGCCAAGTAAAGAACTATGTTTTTCCTATCCTCTCCACTTATCTCACTCCTATTCTTGTTTTCTTCAGTCTTTGCCCTGTGCTTGTCCCAGGCACAGCCTTACTTCTTAGAAGATACCATCTAGATTAAAGTTCCAGAAAACTGCTGGAACTCTTGCTTACATCCTCACACATTGGTTGGATTTGTATAACACACAACACCTGCTGTGTGGTTTCATGGTTAATTTTTGATTCAGCGTATAATGGAAATCCAAGCAGTTAGATTAATTTATTAAACCACGTTCGGTTAATCGTGGGTTAGCATCTTGTGTGAACTCAGCTTCATACAATAGCAAACTCTGCACCAAAGAGTCTGCCAGCAACTCTACTGTATGTAATTATTCAAGAAAAAAGTGGAAAAAATAACAAAAAATAGAAAAACATAAAATGCCATACTGGAAAAAAAAGGCACACATCCAAGCTAGTGCCTTTAAAAAAAATAATCTTCATATTTCTTTTGAAACATGACCTATTTACATATTTAATTTTTCCTCATTGTCAGGCCCATAGAATTATATAAAGGCCTACTTGAATAATTTATTGTTGATTATTAAATCATCTTTTAATTATTCTCTCATACTTGCAAAATGGGAAATGGACATTGGGAGAAGATTAGATTTTTTCCCCCTCACCTAGTCCGTGATCAAATATGAGTAAAATGGGGTATTTTAGCTAACCATCATAATTACCTAAAAAAATATTGTAACGCCTTGAAAACTAGCAAAACTTATGATCCCATAAGCTTTCATGGATCACAATCCACTGCATCAGATCTGTCTAACTGATGAGATGGACTATAATCCATAAAAAAAGTTCTGATAATAAATGTGTCAGTTGTTACAGTGCTATAAAATTCTGCTATTTTTTTATATTACAGATCATCAGAAAAGTAGGAACAAATGAAATATAGATTTGGTTTGCTTTACGCCTTCTTGACCAGAGTGCCCTCTGGACTAGAACTCCCAAAATTTTCAGCTAGCATGGGCAATGGGAGTTGTAGTCTCAATAGATTTGAAAGGCACCAGGTTGGGGGAGCGGTCCTCTGCTAAGTCAGCCAGTTGTTCCATCCAGCATAGAGATGTTGACCATTCAGACTGGTGAAAACTCTGCCCTCTGCTGATTAAATGTTGGATTTTGAGGCTCTTTCCTACCACCTTGTACAGGTCCTTTCCAAACTGGCGATACTGAGAACTGAAACTTTCTGACACGCAGGGCAGATGCTCAAACGCAGTGTTAATGGGAAAGGAAAAACAGGACAGAGGAAGCAACCCAATCACTGATCCACCCTAGCTCAGAACTCTCTACGAGGCACAGCAAAGGCTCTTTAGGATCTGAGGCAGAGATCTATCTATCTATCTATCTATCTATCTATCTATCTATCTATCTATCTATCTATCTATCTATCTATCTATCTATCTAACCAATTTATATCGCTGCCCATCTCACCAGAGGCGACTCTGGGTGGCGTACAACAAAGCTAAAAACGACCAATAAATACATGATATTGTATTATTACTATCCCCCAATGAACGTATCAGTCTGAGCAATGTTTATTCGGATTACATCTATAGAACATCCAGGAGCAGATGGTCGCTGGAGCATTTCAGTGCTGGCTTCCATGCCATGCTGACAGTCTTCCTTCGCCATCTGGTGGCTGAGTGCCCTACTGGCATTAGGATGGTATGCCTTTGCCTCAGTTTGTTAGACACCCTGCCATGCTGTGATCATTCTGAAGGCCAGATGGGCTCATGAAAAACATTCAGTTCAAACAAGCCGATATGCCCAGGCTTTTAGCTGCTCTGTGGCCAGGCAGCTGATGGGGGAGTTTAATAACAACAGAGCTGCTAGCTTCCCTCTGTTGATGTACTGGTAGCCAGGAGGAATGGGTCTTTCTCTAGGGATCCATTTAGTTGTGTATTAATGTGCTCTGCTGAGACATAATTCAGGGAAGCGAGCTTGGAAATAACCTCAGTTTATTTGGAAATAGACCTTTTCCCCTCCAACTCCCCCAGTATTTCTAAAAATGTAAATGTGCAATAAAAGTCAGATACAGAGGCAGCTGTAATTACAAAACAGGCAGATAGGCATCTACATAAGTTTTGCAACCAGTTGTATATCCATAACTATTTCTGTTTGTCTTAAGAAAATGAAGCAAAGGAAGAAAACGCAGAGGGATAAATGAGTAAAGGAAGAAGCCTCTTCCTCATGTTCGTCACTGGCTTGCTTGACTTGTATTCTTTTGTAAATAAAGAAAATACAATGAAGATATGGTATTTCCAGTGTGATCTGATCCATCAGAAATCAAAGCCTGAGTTTTGGGACCAACTCAGTACATTACCTACTTCAGTCTGCTGCCTCTCTTAACTAGGCTTCAGGGACTCCAGAAGAAAACCATGGAGGAGGCAGCCAGCAACACCTCCTTCACATGCAGAGGTCTTCTCTCACTGGTTTCCTTGGTGCTGAGACGTCTTGTCTCAGGGGCTGGATGGTGGGCATTCCGTTTTCCATCAGGATGGGAGAACAAGAAAGAAGCATTAGTTGGCCAGGGGGGTGCAGCTGTTGTTGTCAACCCAACAGAGCAGACCAGACTAAGAAACCAATGTCATATAGGTCAGGATTACTTTTATTCTAACAGTTATAGTAACAAAATCTTGCACATCTGAATGTGCTTCCCCCTCCCTCACTTGTATCTTTGTGTGAATTAGGGAGGGGCTTGTCTGAGATGTTTCCTCAAGTTTTTTCTTGGCCTTGGCCTGACTATTGCCTTGATAGCAGCTCTTCCTCCTGTCCTTCAAGGCCATTCCCTATGTCCTCTACAGTTATGGATACCAGCATCAGCATGCATTCATAAGCTCTTGTGATACAGCTACTCTTACACTGGAATGTACATCTTTTTACCTGGTATCTTTCTTGGACCTGACTAAATGACTTTAGGAAAATTGTTCATGGCATGTACTAGAAGGAAAGGGAACAATGAGACAAAATTCTCTATTTCCCGAAAGATATATAAGTCGATATCAGGATACTAGATATTTTGCCATAGAGAACTTTCTCTCTCCCCCCCCCCATCTCTCTCTCTCACACACACACACACAAATGCATCAATTCACCAAGAATTGTTTTTGGAGCACCAGCAGCCTATGCAAGTAAAGGCTTGTTTTCCCTCTACTCTTCTCCTCTGTAAGTTCCTTTTATTATTTATTTATGTGTTGATTTAATTTAATTTTTTCTTCTAAAGAGGGAAACAACTTTCTGAGCGGTACTATACATAACAACATCAAAAATGATGAAATACTATCTCAGCTAACCCTATCTCTAAAAATGATTTCAGCATGTGTAAACAAACATTCCCCTTCTAATTCTTCTCTCAAATTTGGAACCTGAAATTTGAAAGATGGCTATGTTAGCTGCTACTCGAGGAAGAAGGATCTGGGTGGCATCACGGCACTTATCTTCTGCTTCAGAATGACATGAAATCTAAGAGAGGTGACATCTAGAAGAAGGTAGGAAGTTTGTTCATCTCAGAACTGGAGCACTTAAGGGTTATAGATCATCTCCATAACTCAACCCAGCATACCAGCAGGGCCACCTACTCTTAAAATAACCTGTTGACCAACTATCACCATTTATACTTTCCATAATGCACCTGCTATATCTTCCTTCTAGCACGTTATGGGAAATTAAGTTGATAGCTTCAAGCCACCAACTGGAGCATGGCTCCTTTGTAAAGTCACCCAGGTCCATTGTACCAAAGTTCTCCTAATGGAGTTAATGCAGACTTGACTGTAACCAAGTTGTCCTGATTTAAGAGATGAAAGAACCATAGCTCCAAGCACAGACTATGCATGTGGTGATCAATCAGAGGCACATGTTGGAGCATATTCCTGACAGACTCAGGTTAGCTATTTGCTCTTTCAAACAGGAAATGCTCTAAAATGCTGACTGGTTCATCCACTGTGCTATGTTTGCTTAATCACCATTTATTGAGTAGACCATAACTGGCTCAGTTCACATGCTAAATGCTGGAAATGGAATGAGCTGGCTGGATATGGAGTTCAGCTGTTAGCAGTAGCAACAGCAATGCTTCTGATCAGCTGTTGTGAAGTGATGCAGAATCACTTTACATGGTATGTTATGGGGGAGGGGAGCAGCCGTGCTCATTTGGTTGGACCTGAAGTTCCACTGAATGAGTGAGCAGAATTGCACCAAAGTTCTGGCAAGCAATCTGGCTGGGAAATGATTGGTTAAATCTGGTTATTGGATGGGATCTTTAGATGTGGGGAGAGATGGCAGAGATAAGGGAGCTGGTTCGATGGGGTGGAAAGAGGTAGGCAATAGGATCTCAGTGGTGATGGGCAGAGGGAGTTATGGTGGGAGACCACAAGCAGACTGCTCTCAAGAAAGGTGTACTTGGTATCTTGTACCGATGCTACCTTGTAACCTGGTCATCAGATGCTCAGGGCCTCTGGGCTCAGGCTGCTGCTGCTTAATGCCAGGTCAGCCTGTAACTAGGCATTCCTTATCCAATATCTTATCATGAATGAGAAGCCTGATTTGGTATGTATTATTGAGACCTGGATGGCATGGGGGAGGGGGTTTCCCACTCAGAAATGTGCCCACCAGCTATGTGACACCAGCTATGACCCCAGGGCAGGGACAGGGGGATGGCTATTGTCACCAATAGCCTTTCAGAGGTAGCTTGTGTCTCTTGAGGCTTTCAGAAGTGCTGCTCCACGGATAATTAGATATGAGACTTCACTTGTGAAGCTGAGATCTGAGGAACAATGCTATGGTCCTGGCCTCCCTGCTGCATAGTTGCTTCCCTGCTGAATGACGTGGCTGGGGTGGAGGTGGTTTCCCCCACATCTGTGGTACTGGGAGACCTCAAAGTGCCATCTCTGGGTCTGGAGCTAAAATGGTTTTGGAGTTCGTGGCAACCATGGATCTGGGTCAAATCAAGGGTCCAGGACAGGTCATAAATTGAATCTGATTTTTGCCTTGGGACAGCGGCAATGTGATTTGAAGTAGCGGAATGCTACTACAGGTAGACCTCACTTATCAACCACAACTGGGACCAGCAACTCGGTCATTAAGCAAAGCAGTCACTAAGTGAAACTGAGACTCTGTTTACGATCTTACTTCAGCTTTCCTTTGCTTTACATACCTGCAAAGGTGGTAAATGCAAGAATTGGTCATAAAGTTACTTTTTCATCACCATCGTAACTGTGAATGGTAGCTAAATGAGGCAGTCACTAAACAAGGGCTACCTGTATTTGTCCCTTGTCATGGACAGATCACTTTTTGATTGCTTTTGATCTCTCCATCTCTGCTTCCTGCTGCAGGGAGGTAGGTGACAGCCCTTCAAAGTAGAGCAGGTCAGGAAACAGGCCCCACAAGAAATACTAGAACTCTACTTTCTTGATATAGCCTGTAATAACAACAGAATATTGAAAGTCTGAAAGCATTTCTCCTTCTTTCCCTATTATACCAAAGACAATCAAGAAGGGGCAATCTTGAGTTTCTTTCTCATACCTTCCTGGTTTCCTGGGCTGAGTTCATGTTTCCCCAATGGTTGTGGTGTATCTTCTTCAAGGTCAATTCTGTACTCCTTTACAGTAGGACCCATTTGATTTATCTGCCTCAGTTACCTGGTGGACCCTATTGGGTTTTGGAGGGTACTTGGGAAATTCTGGAAGATCTGGTTGCAGTTCAGCTAAGACCTTAATCACCTTTTAGAAGGAGAAGTTGGCTGTGGCTCTGGATCAGATTGCATCTGGGCTATCTTTTTCTGCACACAGATTCCAGAGAGTCCCCTGGTTCCTAGAGGAGCTCCAGTAGGTAAAGCAGCAGAAGAGATGCATAAAGCACCAGTGGAGGAAAATGAAACCAAATCTGAAAGGAAGAGCAACATAACATAGTTACTCTTCTACTGTTATTATGTCCATAGATTGCCATCAAGTGGCCCTGTTTAAGGTAAACCGGCCTCTTTTAGGGAAGGATGGATCAGAAGATCACTTGAAGGCGCACAATGAGGATTGTTCATGGATGACATCACTCTGATTTGCTGTACAGGTCCTGTTGAATTGGTTGAGGCACAATCTGGTGTCGTTACCTGGGAAGAGTTTAAGCCTGTTGGTTTGGAGGAAGCGATTAGGGTTCTCAGATCTGTGAGCTTGGCCAGGTGTTCATTAGAGCCATATCCTTCTTGGTTGATTCAGGCAGGTGGGAGGTAACATGTGGCTGGGTCCAAGCAGCGATGAATTCATCCTCGAGGGAGGGGGTGGTTCTGCCTACACTGCAGGAGGTAGTGTTGGACCATTTCTGACCCTTTGGCTGCAGCTTCAGAGGGCTCTGGAGGAAATGGACTATTCAAATCCGTTCCTGCTGGGTTTCAAGCCTAGGTACAGTATGGAGGCAACAGCAATCCGGCTTGTGGGTAACCTATGGCAGGACCAGGGTGGTGCATCCATCCTGCCCCTCCTTGGATTTCTTGGCAGCTTCAGTACCATCAATTATGATATCCTTCTGGACCAGCTCAGAATGAGAGGCCCAGTGCTGCAGCGGTTCTCCTCTTTCCTCCAGGGACGGTTCCAGCTGGTGTTGATGGGGTGGGGAGGGAGAGATCTGGCCTTTGACCTCTGTTCTATGGGATGTGTCAGGGCTTTTCTCTCTCGATTTAACATCTGCATGTGGCCTCTAGGTGAGGTCATCTGTTGACATAGGCTTAGGTAACATCAGCAGACTGAAATGAAACGAAGACTGCCCCCAAAGTGTGGCCCTCTTAGATGCATAAAACTGTCTTACAAGCCACCACCAGCTTGAGGGCCTCCCTGTGACTATATGATGTTACCTAAAGACGATGGGAGCTGTGGCCTGACACATCTGGGTAAGAGCGAAGAATTACTGAGGCAACATCTCAAATCCAGATTCCGTCTCAAAATAGGTGTGGGTAGGAGAACTCTGCCTGGCTGTTTTGAGTTCTCAGCTTTATATTTCCTACCCCCATGCACACATGCACATCCACACACTCCCTCTGCCATGCTTCTCCCAAAGCCCCAAGGATTCTGGCTGCTTCTCCATGTGGCTATTGGCTGTTCAGCATTCCATCACGCACTCACTTCCCCCCAATCACTGCTAGGAAACCGGTGCCTTTACCGGCAACTTCAGACCTCCAGGAACAGCTTACAACCCTGACTGCACACGATTAGCTCATAAACACCACCCAAGCCAGGAAGAGAAAGACAGCAGAGTGCCAGGATGCCTGGGTTCCTGGCCAGGCAGGGGTAGAAGAAAGCTACGCTCTTTCATGATGCCAAGGCCCATTGAAGATTTCTGATGCATCAATAGCTTTTAGAGGCTGGGCATCTTGAATGAGCGAACAGGGGCAGGACTATTAATAAAATACAGAAACTCCCTCCTCTTCCCACCCGCTTTCTCCTCCTGCTTTCCTAATGGACACACTTACTCCCTCATTCTCCATGGCACATATGACTGCAGAGATGCGTGGGTAAACACAGTTCAGAGAAATGACCGTGATTCTGCATTCAAAAGCAACACGCCACTGTACATGCCACATGTTTAACTGCACTAGAGACAAAACTATGTTCACCCACTAAGCTTACCCTTCAGGTGAGCATTTCAGACAGAAGCCAGATGCTTCAGTTATTAAAAGGGCTTCGCAAATGGGAATCAAAAATAGTCAGTTGATGCACACTTACTACAAATGTGCCAGTTCTCCATACATATTCAGCACTGTGTATTGTATGACATATACATAGATATATTTACTTGCACCCATAACAATGCAGGCACTTACAAATATGTAGCCCACTAGAGAAAATGTTCACCTTCATACCATCACTGTAGTACATATCCTTAATTGTACTGACATAGGAGCAAGATGCATTATAATACCCCTGCATATTACTCACAGTTCAGATCTGAAAAGGAAAGTCTCCTTCAAATCAGGTCCAATGTCTGCTGACTACATGGATATGTCCATGTAATCTTCTGGTTGACCGTGCAGAAGTGGTGTGCCATTAGCTTCTTCTAAGATGCTTTTTAAAACTTCCCAGTCTAGCATACAGAGCTAGGATATCCCAGTGGTCTTCCATCCAAATGCCAACCTTTTCCAATCCTGCTCAGTTTTACAAGATCAAGCAAAGATGGCTAGGTGTTGCCACTGAGCTGGGCAATTCAGATATAGATTCAGCATATATAATAGTCCTTGTATGTATGGGTCTCACTGATGTTCATATATAAATGGGATTATTTATTCAGAGTACACAATGCATATAGTATTGCTCTGAAGAAAACACATATTAATCTGGCTTCTCTCAGGCACATCTTCATGACATACTGTATGTTTTCTATATCCGTGCAAAACCTTGTAGCTATATATAAAGAAATATGCATAAGGGCAAATATGCATTTTCTGGCATGCACATACTCCAAACATACGTACTGACGTGATTTTACAAGGTGTGTTTTCTAAAGTTTCAGTACAGCTTTTATGATAGATTTGATTGGACCCCAAACTGGGCTATTTGGAATGGGGGAAACATGTATCAAGTAAAAACTAAATGTATTTGGGAGTGCTTGTGTGTGCACACCTTTGAGTCAGTGCTGATTTCTGGTGATTGCATAGAAACATTTCCTTAGCAATATTTTTGGAAGTGGTTTGCCTTTTTTCCTCAGGCTGAGAGAGAATGGCTGATCAAAATTTGCCTAGTTGACTTTCATGCCCAGGGCAAGGGAAGAACTCAGATCTCCCCATTCCTAACCCAGCCCCTCAACCAACAGAACACCCTGGCTCTTCCAAGCTAATATACAGACTCATAATATAAGAGAAAATGCTTGCATCATAGGTGGGCAATTTCAGTCCCAAACAGCCACTCTCCATAGGTCCCAAAGTCCCCACTTTTTCCCTTGCAGGCAAGTTGATCAGCCGTCTGTTGAGCGGTGGGCAAAGCTTTTAATCCATCGGCTGTGCCAAAACAATTTTCACATATTCTTTTTGGTATTTTCAAATGCTCCTGGTTGAACATTTCCATCTTCATTTTGCTTCTGTTTTCAAGTGCACAGACATAATGCATACACCTTTTCACATTCAAGTGCATTGATTTTAGGCTCTCTCTACTTTCCAGAGACTCATACAGTGGACTGAAATAGCCTATAGCCATAAAAAGAAGCTTGTGTCACATCACATGTGCATTCGCAAATGGTTTATTACACTTTTCCCACCTGTCTTTTAAGCAATTCAAGTTGTGTGTATCTGGTCCTATCACCCTTTTCACATGACACTGATGGACTGAGAAATTTGGGGTGGGGGGTGGGGGGGAGGTGGTGAACTCAGATCTCTCAAGTCTTAGCCAAGCACTACACCATGTTGTGAAGATCCTATATGTACCTCTCTAGCTTCAGATATTTGAACCCAAACCTTCATCCAGCTCCCTAGCTACCTTGCCACACTGTAAAGTAACAGTAATAATCGGAGTGATAGTAACAATACAGAACGTTTGTATACAGTAGTACTATTAAATATTCAAAGCACTGCATGTGCAGTTTTATCCTAACCCTTACAGCATCTTCAGGGTAGAAAATCAATGTATCATCTCCATATTCAAGATGGGGCAGATGGAGGCTGAAACGGAAGTGGCTTGTCAAAAGCCACCTAATGATTAGTTCACCCTGGTGTAGTTCACGGGGTGATCATTGGGGTTGTGAACCAGGTGACCCCATTAAGTTGTAAGGTGATCGATTCCTTTGGGCATGCTATGGCATATAAACAATCCGGATTTAGGGTTTAGCGCGTCGTGTGAATCTGGCCATTACATTATGGCAGCAGCGATCTTCGAACTGGGGGCGTTCAGTTCTGCGGCTCCGTCGTCTACAAACCGAAAAGCCGCTGGAATCCACGAAGCTCTCTCCACGGAGAAGCCACGCACACAACGTGCTCCTTTTGTGCAGCGATCCAAGCTGCCCGCATTCACACCGTGCGAACGCGGCCTACGGGGGACACGAGTTACAGAAACGCACGCGCGCCCAACGCGCACCCAACACAGACCCATGCAGCCCGCCCCCTTCGCTCGCATGTCTTTTCCCAGCGCGGGGAGGGGGAAGGGGGAGAGGGCAGCCTGCAATTGGCCGCTTCCGCGACCTTTTTCACGCCCCCCTGCGCCGAGAGGGTTAAAAGGGAAGGTGTGCCGCTTCGGGCGAGCGGGGGATCTCCCTCTAAAGGCCCGATCACCTTACCCAACCCGTCTTCCACTGCAGAGATAGGCGGAGGCGGGAACCAACTCGCATTCCCCTCCTTCTTACCAACAGTCCCTCACACTTCCAGGAATCACCCAGAGGAAAAAAAAAAAAAAAAGCAGCAGCAGCAAAAGGGGAGGGGGAGGGGGAGGGGGAGGGGGAGGGAGCTTGCTGGGGTTTATACAGCCACTTGCTGCCAATCAGAGCCCTGCCAGCCACTCCCCAGCGGCCAATGAAAGTTGCGACCATTCATAAAAATAAATACTCGGCCACGCTCCCCCCGCCCCAGCCACACACAGGCTCAAGGCATCCAGCGTCTCTCCTCGCTTGTCTCCGTGAAATGTACATACAAGCTTTTTTAACACACACACACACATACAGTACCCAATCCGAGCAGCCAAACTATTATTGCAAACTCTTGTGCACTTTTCCCCTCCCCCCTTAAGCTTCCCCCCCTCCCATGCCGACACACGGAGGTTGTATTCGAAGTCGTCGGACACCCCGCCCCCCCTCGCCTTCTCCGATTCCTCCGCTAACGGGAAAGGCGCTTCTCGCTTCAGAAACGCGCACGTACATTCACACGCATTTCCAGGAAACCACAGAGGGGCCGCGGTTCTTTGGCCAAAGGAAATAGATTGGCGCTGTTCTTCCATACTCCTCCTCCTCCTCCTCCTCCTCCTCCTCCACTTCACTCCCCCCACCCTCCGCAAACTTCTACCTCTTTCTACTCTTCCTGCGTCCTGAACCGGGAGCGAAAAATTCATCCGTCCGAATTGGGGAGGCGAAAGCTCCCTCCGAGACCATCCCGGCGGGCGGTGCGCCTTCGCCCACCTCCATCCTCCCGCCGCCGACGCGTGAAAGATGGGGAAAAGGGGCGCCCGCGCCGGACTTGCTTCCCGTAGCCCAGCCTGCAAAGCGGGGTCCGTGTTTTAAAGCGATCTGCTGGCCCCCTTCTCCCGCGCTCTCCCCCTTCTCGGAGAAAGACAGGCACCTCTCTGCTTTCCTCGCGCCCAAAGGTAAGCTTCGGGGCGGCGGCGGCGGCGGCGGCGGCGGCAAAACTCCGCGGGCGTTCTGAGGGAGGGAGGGAGGGCGGGGGAGATTGTTTCCCAAGCCGGGGCAGGGGGCTGCGAAAGTTGGCAAGAAGGAAAACCCGTCCCGGGCACCCTTAAGCAAGAGACGGTGCACGGGCGCTGGGGGCTACTAGCTGAGTGTGGAGCACTCTTTCAGGGCTAGTTTATTTGTGGGTAAATCAGGGCGGGAAGCCTCACTCTGGTTTTGGCGCTGACTTTTTAGGAGGGGGGAAGATGGAAGACCATCTTTAGGCTGCCGAATAACAGCAACAACAACAATTCGAAAATCAGATCCTGGAGGAATTCGGAATCTGGCAAAATTCAGAGCAACGTTTTCGAATGTGCAAACTATTAAGCCCCGTCGGAGGTTAAAAGCTGTTTTCTAAGATTACGAGTGCCACAATGCAAACAACCAACTTTTAATATGCAGTACTGTACTGGAACCCTCTCAACTTTTAAACCCAACAGCATTGCATGCCTAGGAATACTGGTGTGTGTGTGTGTGTGTGTGTGTGTGTGTGAGAGAGAGAGAGAGAAATAAAAATCAGCCAGATTTTACATTGATTTCATGCAAGTGTGTTTTCTTCCAGCACCAGATGAAAACTGTAATAAAGCTTTGTTTACCAGCCATGATTTTCCCATTTCTTTCTATGAAGACATAAATATTATTTTCATTACTCTGTAACATATTAACTAGCACCCTCCTCTCCCTTCTTCCCATTTCTTGCTATTTCCCATCTGCAGTTATGAGAAAAGACTAAAAATGAACAATACAAATCAAGCAATTGGTAGAACATCATTTGACATGGAGAAGTACTCAGTTTCCGTCCCATCCCGCTGCAGGCTGAGTGGGGCTTGTTGAGAAAGCTGCTGCGTTATATATATTATAGCAGAGAAGCACAATCTGAAGTGGAGGGTCACTTGTGCCCCCCAACCTTTCCTCAAATTGTTATTTAATGATCATTTTAAATGTGCCTAAAAGAAGAAAATATTTCCTATGTAACTGGAGAATTAATCACATCAACTCTATTTACATACAAAGAAAATGAAATTCAGCTGGGTGTGCTATATTACTTTTTGGAATATGTGCTCACAGCATGCGTGGCCCTTGGCCCAGAAAAAATGTGCAATTTCTGTTTAGAACCACAGTCCAGTCTAAGCTAGTACTGTAGGGTTTAAAATAATCTAAGTGGAAACTTAAAGCATGACTCCTGCTGTA
This sequence comes from Python bivittatus, assembly GCF_059951505.1. Taxonomy (NCBI): domain Eukaryota; kingdom Metazoa; phylum Chordata; class Lepidosauria; order Squamata; family Pythonidae; genus Python; species Python bivittatus. The sequence goes on from NW_028277063.1 coordinate 4,225,847, forward strand.
TTCACATTCTGTTGAAACATATGGGGTTTAAGAGTTCTTTCTCAGTGGATGATGTTCTACCTTTTTTGGGAGGGGGTTAAACCCTCTGTAACAACAAAAACATTCCTCCCTCCATCATGTAGAGATATATAATTAAATCAAAGTGCCTTAAGGACGCTAATACATTGGATGATTTGGTAGACTGAACCAAGAAGATGGTTCTGTAGTTGTGTTGCTTTATTTGTGCTTTCCCCAATGTGGTGCCCACCAGATGTCAACTCCTGTAACTCTCCTCTGTCACTCAGTCTCCTAACAGCTCCATGAATTGTGGCATTGACCTCATCCCTGAGAAACAGCATTACAAAAGAAAGTGGGAGATGACCTAGAGTAAAGCTAGTTGGAAGAACTCATGTGCCAGAAATGTTCACAGAAAGATGTGGGGTTTGGGGAAGATGCTTAGCTATACAAAACTCACCTTGTACAAAGATTCAACAACAAGGAGGTATCTGCAATAGCTTCTGTGACTTGAGAATTACCCAGTTGCACCTAATGTAGAAATGAGGTGGATCTAAAGGTGATTGGGTGGGTGTTTAGCATGGACTCACACGGAAAAGTGACAAGACCACTTTGTTCAAGACAAGTTAGTTTGATTATATCCTAAATGGTGGAAATTTCCTCTTCATATTCAAAATGTAAGATAAAGTTGGGTGCAACTCCTGGAGTTATTGGCAGATAAGAAAAGTCTCATTCAGAGACATAAGAGTCTCTTTTGAGGGTGGGAGTGCTTCAAAGCTACAGGATCTGCCAGTAGTTGTTTGTACATCAGTTCAAACTATTGGTTTATCTAGCCTGTTAATGTCAGCTCTTGCTCCCTACTACTTGCTACTCAGTCCATTTCTAAATGGAGTTGACAGGGACTGAACTAGGACCACCTATATTGAATGTACTCACCCCCCTTTTCTCTGCTCTCCTTATTTTCAATTGCACAACCGAACCACCCTGGAGGTAGCTGACTTCTGTCCAGGATTTGTTCATCTAAGCAGAAGAAGGGTAATTGAGAGGATTTTGGAATTTGGAGAGACGGTTGAGATGGATAGGAGTGGGTGGGGACTAGCAGAGAGTTCATAGCCCATGTGTTGTGTCCAGTGGACCGGACTCTGTCCTCTTTCTTCCTGCTGGCAGCGAAGTAGTTTCCTTCTAGGATGCAGATTGGATATGACCTAAAGCTGACAGGTTTGAGTTCAGATGCTGCTCCCCTTAAAATGTGCCACATTTTCCTGTGTAAGGCTACTTCAGGGGATGTTTTTGTTTTTTTTTAAAAAAAGAAAAAAACCCACATGGAAAGTATTTGCACAGAAGCTATAACTCACTTGGATCTGTGAACAGGATACTAGAATCTTACTGCTCTGAGACTGTGACTTTTGAACTGTGCTAAATTTACTCTCTGCCCAGTAAAGTATTATTCACAGATTACTTAAATATGTAAGTGTTTTACAGTTTTCAGTAACATCGTCTGCTCATTTTTCAGTGTAGTGGTTTGAGGCACCAGGTTAGAACCGGGAGGCTTTGAGTTCTAGGTGCACACTCTCTCAGCCCTGGGAAGGAAGCAATAGGAAACACTTTGAAGAAATGTGGCCAAGAAAACTGCAGGGACATGTCTAGGCAATTGCCAGGAGCCCTGAAGGCACCTAAAAAGAAAAATCGCCTCTGTACATAACTTTCTTCCTTAGTGCTCTTGCCTACAATATTTCATTGTTCTCCAGAGGCAACTAATATATAATGGAATTAACCCTCAGATTGGTGTAGGCACTCCCCCCCAATGTGCATTGCAATGAAATTTTCTAGAACAGTTACTTAGGGTTAAGTGTTTATGGAAGGGATTTTACAAGGCAGCCACAAAGAATGGTTTCCCACATGAAAAGTACTGCGTCCTCAAAATACAGTATGTTAGGAGAAGAGACTCTAGATTTCTATTTTTTTAATACAATTTTATTAAAAGTTTTAAAACGAGTAAAAATTAATACATGCTAAAATAGAATAAGAAGGAAAAAAGAAAAAGAAGAAATAAAAGAGAAAGTTAAAGTGCAAAAAGAAAAAAAAGGTAGAAGAAAAATAGAAAAGAAAGAAAAAAGATATAAAGAGGTGGTTTCTGATCTTCTTTACAGCAGTTATAAGTACAATTGTAGATTTACCTCGTTCTCTAAAGTTACAGAGACTCTAGATTTTTAGATACAGGGAACAGTTGATGAATATGAGCTGTCAAATATACCATCTTCAACCTACTGCTTTCTAGTGGTATAGTCCCAGAAAGATTTTTCCCCTTTATTCTTATGAATCTGAGATTAATTTTAGAGTTGAAGTTCACCATACTCCTTTCTTTGTTGGTATCTTTGTTTGTAAGCAAACTGACAAAGAATTTTAATCTATCATACATTCTTCCTGCCAGAGATTTACTAAGAAAAATATGGTAACAGTGGGATAAGATTAATCCTTGTTTACTTGACTGGTTACATGAGAATGTCTGGAGTGTGGTGCAGATAAAGCCTTCTATCCAGGTATGGAATAGTGACTCAAGAGGCAAGGTGGTATACTATTTATTATTAATTATAATCAATAATTTATTAATTATATACTATTCTGGGATAAACAAAGAGCACTGATGGTGTTACTGGGTGAGGTAATGAAATGTCTGCAAAGAGAATGCCAAGCTCAGAGATCACCGGCAACCCAACAGTCCAACCCTGATTTATGTAGATTCTCCATTATTGCAATTACTTTTATCAGTAAGTTTAGAGGAAATAAACTCAGTAATATACAACATTACAATATATTGCTCAAGACCAGACATTTTCTTTGAGTCAAGCGCAGTTCCTGTTGATTTCATGGCCATGGCCATTCAGTTTTCTTGGCAATGCATAGTAGTGATTTTGGTCAACTTCTTCTGTTGGTTTGGTATTTTCGCTTCCTGGTCTAGCTTTCAGCCGCGATATTCCCTGGAAGACTGTCATCCAAATCCTGACTAGGACTGACCCTGTTTAACTTTGGAGCCCAGATAAGGTTAGCCAGGAGCTACTACCTGCTGAGACTCCCAAAACCTTAAGGATCGTTCAATAGCAGGCTTTTTATAGGGTCAGAATGAAGATTTAGAGTAGGCTTCTTCAACCTGGTGGCCTCCAGATTCATTGTACTACACCTCCCATTATTCCCAGCTGGCCTATAATGATGAGAAGTTGTAGCTCAATGCATCTGGGGGCCACCAGGTTGGGAATGCCAGATAGCTTACTACTGTACTTACTTACAAATCAGTAAGGGCAACAATTTGAGAGCAAGCTGACTTCAGTCAAATATACAATGTAACCTTTGCTTCCTGAAAATATTTGGCAGGAGCTCCTACAGATTCTTCCTCAAAACTGCATTTCATTGCAGGTGACCACAGCTAGTAACCTTGACTGATCTTAAACACAGTTAAGCAGGATTGGACTGGTTAGTACCTGGATGGAAGACTGCTAGGAAACCAAAGGCTAGCTATAGGCTAAATGGGGAATTTGAGAAAAACATCACATCTTAGAAAAAAATCATGGCAAACCACTTCTGCATTGTTGTCAAGAAAGCAATGTGGACATGTTGGCTAGGCAGTCATTAGACATCGAGGTCAACTGAAAAGGGTCTTTGCCTTTTTTCCCGAAACTGCATGCTAGTTATCTTTCCCATTCTTGGACTGGCTCCCTCCCCCAATTCTGCTTTTCAGTGGTTGCTGAGTTAGACTTTTTCTCTTTCAAGGACCAGTTAGCTCTTTCAACCAATAACAAGCTCTCAGATTATGAAATAGAATCCTGCTTTCTCTGGCCTGAACATGTTCTGAGTTACGTAATGGTTTCAAAGCCATCTTGTAACTGAGATCCATGGTGAGATTAAACACTTTTTAAAGAAGTTAAGTTTATCATAAAAGGAAGCTGTCATGGTTGGTTTCTTAGCAAGAGAAGCGTCCAGGCTTGGTAGCAGAAAGAAGGAAAGGAGAAGCAAACGTTAGCAGTATTTCACACTGCTTCTCAGAGTCTTCTTAAAAACTGCCATCAAGTGAAAAACTAGCAACCCAAACCAGAAGTTAGAATAACATTCACTTCCATGCTGTGCTTTCTGCTTCAGGGGAATTTATGTTCTGGGGCATTTCAAACTGGATCCTCTGACTTCCATGCCAGATTTTCTGGTTAGTGAGATTGTCCACAAATCCACCGCCGTGAACTGCTCCCTACAAGTGACGGGTCTTGGGGGAAAAGGGAATCCCAGAACTAGAACAGAGCTGCAAGGCTGCACCAACAATTCTATTTTCTTATATGATTCGTGGACACTCACCCACCCCTCTGTTCTTTGTAGCCTTTCCTGAAATACTGTCCCAAAGGGAACCTCTTGCTCCTCCTGTTTATCAGTCAGTTTAAGAAGCTAACAGTTTGGCTCCTCTCTTCTATGGATTTTGCAGGGCTAGCTGGCTCTATTGCAGGAATGAATCTGCATCTTCAGAAGGACAGCTTTCTTTGAGATATGACTGTATGGGCAGCAGTATAAAAATACATGAAATTAAAGACACCAGGTTAGAAAGTGGAGACCACCAAATCAGACCAGTCCTAGTCCTTATAGTCATAAAGGGTTAATGCCAAAGGCTCAACTGGTAGAAGCTGGCACACAGGCCTTAAGTAACAAGATCAAGAATTTCTTATCCATCATGCTCCTCCTGGGAACTTTGGTCACTGTATTCTACCTTCTATTTTTACTGGAAATACTGTAAATTATTTGTGGCAAAGAATATGGGAGAACATGTGCAATTTAGCGTTGTGCTGCTTCATTGTCTCATATTTACACTAAAAGGACATTTAAAAAATGACTAAGGAATATATCTACCCTTTACCATCAGAAGTGGAAATTTATTTCTACCTCCTTACAGTAATTTTCTTTCCTGAACCCCAGGCTCAATAGAGCCAGAATTCTTCATAAAATGTCAAATTCCATATTTTGGGACTATAATTCTTTAATCCCAGTCTCATTGGACAACTCAGTTCAGGCTCTTTGCAAAAAATGAAGTGCCCTGTACTGTGATGCTTAGACAAGCTAAGCTCCATACAATAAAGTATTAGTAAATTGTTTAGAATATGTGGGATTTGGCTACTCTAGGCTATTTTCCCAATACATTTTACTAAACTTGCTAAGCTGGATAAGGCTTATCTAAGATTTTGCAAGTAAACCTTGTCAGAGATATATGAACTCAGAATGAAATATTGTGGGCGATCTAATCTCGATTTGAGAGACAGTTTGGTGTAATGGTTAAAGACACCAGGCTAGAAAGTGGAGACCATCAGTTCTAGTCCTGCCTTAGGTACAAAGCCAGCTGGAGTCCTTGGGCCAGTCACACACTCTCAGCCCTAGGAAGAAGGCAGCAGCAACCCACTTACAAGAATATTGGCAAGAAAATTGCTGGTACATGTTCAGGCAGTGGCCAGGAGTCAAGACACCCTCCCCCCCTCCCCCCCACAAAACCGGCAACCATTTAGTGTAAACATTGAAGCTTAAGCAGCTTTCTAAGCTCAGCCAATGAGGAATTTGAGATCAAGAGAAAAGCCTAACGTTTGAAATGTAAAAAAAGTGGGTGAAGAGTGGACCACCTTTAGCTTCCAGGCTGCAATTAGTGCCTCTACACTTAGGCACAGCCCTAGAGCACCTCCCAAATTCTAATCCCAAACCTATGATGTTTCAATTTTTATTCATTGGATTTACATCATATCTTTAAATAGGAGCTTAAAGTAAGATAAGTAGTACTCTCTTCTAACTTATCTTCATAAAAAGACCCTGTGGAGTAGGTTTGACGAGACATTGTCGTTGGTCCAGTATTAACTAGTGGAGGTCCATGGCAGAGTTTGAACTGGAACCTTAATCTCCTTGGTCCTTGTTCACTATACCACACTACTTCTCTCTGAAAGGGGGAAAATATTAAATGCATGGAGAAGTGAACTCACTGCACTTATTTTTTTCCTGTCTCTGCCCATTTTTTTCAATGTGCACCCTCTTTCTTTCTACTATTCAAATACCAAATGTCTACCCCCAGTCAAAACTGGGTGAGCACCCTTGATATAAGTGATGTTCGTGTGCTTCTCTGTGAATTGACTTTACCTTCCTTTTCAGATGCAGCTCTGGTAAATGATCAAACTGTCCTCTAGTCAACTGGTGGCGCGATGGTCCCCCTGTGCTGTTGCTGCCCGCCGGCATCTGTACCAGTCGTGGTGGCCATGACAGGTCCTGCCGTCCCTTCCTACCATTTCAAGAGTTTCTGTGGAGAGTTTGAGCGGGTGGAAAGTGCCTTGGAACGACTGGAGGCCAGTGGCTTCTACTGGGGCAGCCTGTCAGGGGCTGAAGCCAAGCGACTCTTGACTTCCCAGCCTCCTGGTGTCTTCCTGGTGAGAGATTCCTCTGACCATCATCACCTCTTCACCTTGAGTGTCCGCACCAGGACAGGCATCACCAACTTGCGTATTCAGCAGCAGGACTCAGCATTCCACCTGGAGGCCTTGCCAGGGGCTGGCCATCCCCCAGCCTTCAGTTGCGTGGTCCAGTTAGTTGAATATTATCTCTGCCTTGGGGCTGTAGAAGGGGGTCCCTGCTACTTGGAGAGTGAGGGTCAGCCTCCAGTGCCTTTGGCCCTCTCACAGCCACTCCGTTGCAAGGTGCCCACTTTGCAGGATCTGTGTCAGCGGGCTGTACGCGCCAGTGTGCAGGGCAGAGGTGACACCAGGGCTCAGCTGCAGAGGCTGCCAGTCCCCCAGGCATTATTGAACTCAATCTGCAGCTAAAAGGAAGAACTGGGGCACCAGTTTCAAGACCTTGTAATGAGTGCAGAGTTGGGCCCTTCTTAGAATTGATGAATAGAGCTGGTTGTAGATAGCGTATTGCTGACGCTCCACTATTTTCTTGAAATAAACCATCTGACGGATAAACCAACCATTTCATTGTGGAGCTATTTAATTGGTCTCCCAAAAACTGATGAAAATAATCTGAAACAGGGATAGGGGAGAGTGGCTTAGTCAGGTTTCTGCAGATGGGTATCCTATACAACAATCCCCTTCCCTTCCACATTTTCAAGCTAACCACTTCCCACATCTCAAAAGCTTCTTGTGTGCAGGTAGAAATATAGCAGAAAGTTTTATTCCATCCACAGGCAGAGCTGCCCTAGCATCTCCCAATTCTGTTTTCACCTTCAGCTGAAAATTGTTGAAAGATGCACAAGTTTGTGTGAAATGGTCCCATGACAAATGAAGGATCTCTGCTATCTGCACAAGGAACATCTATGAAGTCTACAAAAACACTGCCCGGTAGTAATGTCATCAATTACATCTCAAAAAGTGTTTCAACTTCTTAAAATGCTAGAGTTTGTATTTAGCTGCAACTATTGTGCCTTCTTCTCTATAAACTCTCAAGACAGACAAGGAAAGACTGTGGATATCCAGTAACAAGAATGCTTGAATCTACAACCAAGAGCATTCTTTAGCTTCTTCCTATAGAATATAGGCAACTGTAAGACCAGACTGATGGCAGATTTTCAGCAATAAGCCATGTTGCATCAAATCCGCAGCAACCCTCCCCTCCTCCATTTCCACTTTGACCACTGTGAGATCCTGACCTCTCCCTCCCCACTTCCAGTCACTGCCTTTAGTAAAGGTCATTGCTGTAACTTGACAGCTTTCAAGATTGCTGACTCAGAAGCCAGTTACGAGAAAGAAGTTCGGCGACTTGTTTGTTTTTATAGGCAGCATAGCATACATAGATATGCTGCTGAAGGGTGAGGAAGACACACCAGTCTATGAGGAAACAAAGAGGGCTTCAGTGAAGGGACAATTCCTAGGAGAAAAAAACAAACCAACCTTGCAGCACCTTAAAGACCAGAAAATGTGCTTTATTGCAGATGCCAGTTCTGTGCATTTCATGCAAAACTTCCAGTAAGGTAGCAGAGTTCAGTGATACTCCACTCTTAAGAGCTATTCAATTAAATGCACAACTTCCAGTAAGGTAGCAGAGTTCAGTGATACTCCACTCTTAAGAGCTATTCAATTCTTAGTCCTAAATTTCAAGTCTCTAAGGAACTTAAACCTCCTACTCTCAAATAAACCTTGATCATCTGCAAACTGACTGATTATTTTGCTTTTGGGTTGAAGACGTATGATTTCTTACTGGCAAGCCAGACCACTTCCTGGATCCTATTGGGAAGCCCTGCCAATTCCTCTCCAACAATAGGTAACAGTACGTGTTTTTATCAGAGGCTAGTTTGCTTTCCTGCTTCCTGAGTGAAAGTAACAAAGACGCTTACGGGGGGCAAAGTTAGCAGTGAAGTTTATCTGCTGCTAGATCCACCTTTGGGACACAGCCTAACTTGTTTCCTCTGCCAATTTATTAATTGTTCACCTATGCACTATTTTTATCTGGAAGACCTTTATCAATAACCTCTTGGGGGACTACAGAGGGTTATGTGTGCACTCATTCCAGAATTAATTCCATTTGGGACTGCACACAAAGTACGGGGAAGTGGTATTGAGGGTGCAAGGAACAATGAGTAAAGACAGCATCAGAAATGGCCTCTCTCCAGTTCAGTTTACATTTGGCAAGACAAAGACAAACGAAAGGAAAGAATGAGGTTAAAAGGAAGAAACCAATTCTCTGAAATTGTGCTTTAGAGTGTTGAGTTGGAGCTAAAGTACTATATGAAAGGAAAGAATTGTGCTTTCTCAATATAGCATTCTCATACAGCCAGGCTTGTCACCTCTTCTCCCAGCAAATTTGCATCCCCAATCTTCATCTCTGCTTCCTTCTCATATTCCATTCCCTTTTGTACAAGAAATGAACATCTCAATCTGGGAAGTGTGAAGCCAACAATCAATTCACAGAACTCTCATTGCCCGGTGAGCACAGGCAAGAAAAACCACGTTCAAGTTACCACTTATATTCATAATTCTCTTGACGCCATGGAACGACAGTATTTTATCCACAAATACTTTTTATTGGATAATGTTGCAGTAAGATAGGCTCAACGCCCCACCAGTTTGTATGGCAGGAAAGCCATACTGCACACTTTAATCTTCCTCCTCATCATCTCCACCGCCAGCACCGCCCTGGCCCTTCTTGGCGTTCTTCCTCTTGACACGACCTGGTCGGCCACCACCATAAGGTGAACGGAGGGAGAAGTCAATGTGCTTTTGGGAGTCTAGCCGAACAATGAAGGAAGGGATATTCACCACTTGCTTCCTTACCCTAAAGGGGAGAAAGGACATGATTAGACTAGCGAATAAATAACTTCTAGAACTCATGGGAAATATCTGACAAAACATACAAGCTTTACGCTGCCCAAATGTTTCCTGAGCACACAGCCTACACCCAACTTGTCAAAGCCCAACTGCCACTAGCTTTGTTACATGCAGAGTGATTGCAGAAGAGCTCTCCTGATTCATTTGTAACCTAATTTCACTCTTTAAACGAGCAATCATTACTAACAATGAATTATAGAGCAATCAGAACTGTGTTACTGCTGACTTGACAATAACTCATTCAGCCAAGAAACCTGCTTAACAGTGACAAAACTTCATGTTTTGTAATCTCATTTTATCCTCCAATCCCCAGCCTGTCCCCCAACCCTTTAAAATTTTATTTATGTATCAAATTTGTCACTGCCCATTTCGTTGAAATGACTCTAGGCGGTTTACAAAATGGTTAAATCAATAAAAATTACAATATATAATAAACTTAATAGAAAATAAATAGATCCAATGATAGATATAAAATTGGCGGTCACTCAGGGAGCATTATCAAGGCACCAGCCTGGGTGCCTTACCCCCCGGGACTGGGTAAGATTGTCGTCACCCCATGCAATCTGGCAGAGCCAGGTCTTTAATCCTTTCCGGAAAGCCAGGAGAGTAGGAGCATGCCGCACCCCCGGGGGAGAATATTCCAAAGGGCAGGGGCACCGGCAGAGAAGGCTCTCCTCCTGGGCCCCGCCAGCCAACATTCTCTCGCTGACAAGGTCCGTAACATGCCCTCTCTGCCTGACCAGGTGGGACAGGTTGATGTGATGGTGGTGAGATGGTCCCTCGGGGAACCTGAACCCATGCCATGTAGGGCTTTAAAGGTAATAACCAACACTTTGAATTGCCTCGCCAAGGTATGCATTCAGTGCCGGAAAGGAAGCAAAGTACCGGTTGCAACTTGCAGACATCAGAACCTATAATGGCTTTTATGTTCCCGTAAATATGCCATTAAATATGCACTACACTAGAATCCTATACTAATTTACTCAGAAACCAATGCTGCTATTCTATCAAGCTTACTCATTAATAAGTGTGTTTGCTTGTTTAATGTGTTGTGGCTCCTATCACACAAAACAGATACAGAACATTTCAAAACTAGTCAACGCATCAGCATATCATGGGAGAAATTGATTTACATGTGAAATTTACTGTTGCTGCCTGCATTACGTAAAACTTAACTAATGCCAGTTGGTAGTAAAATATGTTTAATAAAGGGAATGGGGAATTTGTGGTTTACCAGAAACTGTCAAACTACAGCTCCTGGCAACTTTGGCTGGGATTGCTTACTGTAACTCAGCAACTGAAGGCAGTATAATTTCTCCCAACCTGTTACAAAATTGTCAATTTACTAGTAGGAAAGGATCATACCAGGTTGCTGCTGTGCTCGCTAAGTAGGAACAGTACTAGGTGTTACCTTGGCCACCCATGTGGCAGACCTTCACAAGGTGTACGGCCAAGCCGCAGTGAACCTTGCCGAAATCTCTGAGAGTTGTTTTGACACTGCTATTCTATTGAGCTATCCAAGGTTTCGATCCACGAAAGGGTTTGGTGGGATATAAAGGCACAGGCCTGGGCCACAGTTATCGCTGCACAGGCTATACGTAAAAGACATTGCACATGTTACTTCAGAGGCAGATGTTCTGGTGCTGATACCCAATGTCAATCCACAGTTATCTTAAACTTCACCCTCCCCCAAACTGGCTCTCAGCAGCATACCGGATATGTCTCTGGCGGATAAGCACACGGGCATGATGGATGGACTTGGCCAGGCCTAGTTTGAAGACCTGAGTTTGGAGACGCCGCTCCAGGAAATCCTCAATTTTCAGACCCAGGATGTAATCCAGTTTCATCTTGCCCTCATCCAGCACCCCAATTCTGACCAAACGGCGCAGCAAGGCATTGCCTGAGAGAGATTTGAGAGACATCAACAAACTGAAGGGATCTTGCTATATGATGTTAAAAGAGACAGTGTTCAAATTAACATTTATGGATGCAGAGTTCAAAAAGATACAACTGTCACAGTAAATTGGCTATGCAAATAAATACAGATTAAATGATCCCTGGATACAGAAATGATATTGGGACAGGAAAAGCATCGGGTAGATCGTGGAAAGTATTATGAATAACTGCATGTTTCCAACTGAGCAGAGACCTTCAGATTAAAGTTCAAATCACACCTCAACATCAATTGCAGCCTTGTTCCCAGAACATATTTAGTCCAATCAGTTGTAACCAGTGGTTCTGCCAATTCTCAATTACCTTAACTGGCTCAAATTTAGGACTACAGAATCCCTACCCATTTATTTCAGAAAGAGTCCACTATCCTATCAAGCCCTTGCACAAGGTGAATACTAACAAGATTTCATCACTAACCCCTTTCTCTTTACTCAGGCTGGTAGACTGGTTTGGCCACTGTAGCCAATCTGTTTCTGGTTGGTATTTTCTCACCTTTCAGACCCTGGCAGTGAATTCCATAATAGACAGGCTCTCTTTTTAAATTTTTTTTTTTTTTAAAGGATGAGGTAAGCAACCTGGACAGGGTAGAGTTAGTTTATCCCTGTATATAACTGGGTCTGTTTACAACTAAATTTAACCATCAGTGGTAAACTGACTAGTTCAATTAATCCCTTTTTGGTGTTTCCATAACACATTAACTCTCCTCCCTTGACCCCATTAAACATGTTGTGGAAATCAGGCCTTCATATAATCTTATCACACACACTACCTATCTTAAAATCAATTAGTGACTTACAAAGCTGGCATGAGAAAACAGAAGTTAAACATATCAAGGTACTCAGCAGGCTTCTTCAAGTGAGCTGAAGCGAGTGAAAGCAACAGCACCACCAAAGCTGTTGCTCAGTATCTAGTTTTGCCATGACATTACCTTCAAAAAGGCGCCGCTGATCTTTCTCATCCAGAGTGAGCAACTCACGGGCAGCTTTGCGGATCTTGGCCAAAGTGAACTTCACTCGCCATACCTCACGCTTGTTCCGCAGCCCATATTCACCTAGTAAAAGAATCCTAAGGTTTTAAATGCAGTTACTTTAGGGCTAAAGCTGTTTCATCAAGGACAGACCCTTTTCCCAACTAGTAAGGCTTTCTCAGGATTAGCCCCATCCCTCTGGAAAAACTTGCTCTTGAGGTTAGTGCATCTCTAACCTTGTGGCATATTGGAAGATGACAAAAACAGAAAACAGCATTTGGATTTATTTGACAGCAGCTATGGATTTATATTCTTATTAGTTTTGTTCATTGGTTTTACAGACAGATCTTTCACCTCACATGGCATAAGTTACCTAGAATTGAAAGACTGAGAAACAAATTCTGGCAAACAAATGAATAAATCTTACCAATAAGTTTCAGCTCCTGATCAAGGCGTGATTTTTCAAAAGGACGCCTGGGGGTGACGTAAGTCTTCCGACATACCCAACTCCTGGCAACAGGCATTCTGGCCTAAAGAGACAGAGGCCAGGCCTGTGGACAGACAATATAACATTTTAAATAGATGCAAACAGTGTAACAGAATGAAACCTTTGGAGAGAACATTATCTATTTATATATCCACTAAAATTTGTGATAGAGTCAACTGATAAAGAGCTTCAGTTCTAAATTGCAGTCTCATCCAATATTAACATAACCTAGTAATTTGCATGACTATTTTATAATCGAACTCATCCTTCAGTTCACACTAATTCTTAACTGAGAATACTGTTCTATACAACAATGAGCTGCACCAGCCTTTTATAAATCTGCCTCACTTCAGCAACTCATTCTCCCCTGCTTCAAGCCACAAACATTACAGTCATTTTCCCCTTCCCTTTTATTTGACTAGTTAGATATTACTTCAGAGAAAGGTGGGGAAAATATTTCCACACAGGTACCAAAGCAAATGGAAAGAAAATTAATTTCCCAAAAGAGAGATGGTTTAAATTGCGTGCATGACAGTAATTGTTGCAG